>NC_090925.1:252537430-252840460 GCF_040938575.1 Ambystoma mexicanum | reverse complement strand
GGGCCAAGTCTTCCTCCCAAATGTCATCAAGCAAAGGAACCAACATGATGGTCTTCCGTGAAGACTCCTTCTCCTCCGGCACCAAATTGAAGAGAGCAGATTCCCTCAAGATCATGTCATGGAAGACACCAACTTCGTCCTTTGGCGATGCTCTGGCTGGCTCATCGGCACCCAATGGCTTCCCGTCAGCTGGGACATAGTCATAATACCCATCTGTATGCGTTACTGTAGTGTCCATATTGGTACCTGTGCCAGTGTTAGGTGGCTCCTCCACCACTGGGGTCAACGGCCTCAGGGGCGGTGTCGTTTGGCGTCTCGGACTTGAAGGTCTAAGCTGTTGCTTCAGCCTTGGTGGGCTAGGTCTAGGAGGACTTCTAGCTAGTGATTTAGGCAGGCTGCAAACTGGCCCCTGCACTTGGGCAGCCGGTGGCCTCAGCTGGATCTCCGACAGCAAGGTGTGGAGGGTAGTATGAATGTCCAGCGACATGTCCCTAGGTGCTGACTGAGGTGTAAAAAGAGCAGCTGACCATGGCCCAGGCTAGAATGCATCGGAGGATCCAATGGCATATCCGGCTTCTCCCGGGGGGATCCGCCCTGGGACATGGGGCAAGTGGTCGTCATCAGAGCTTGTGCAGAGACATCCTCATCGACCTGGAGAGAAACTCTGTAGGAGGCAGCAGCTCTCTGGTCCTGCCTGATTCCTCTGGGAACGTGTAGACGATAGGTGCCTGTGCCCTGACAAGAACCTCCCGCTTGGTCATGGGCGGAACAGCCCCTGCCACAGCAGGCCGCGGAGGCAGGGCCACCCAAAGAGTCATTGTTGTTTTGAACGTAGAAACCACAGTAGTAATCTTGCTCCCCTCGACGAAGTTACAATGCTCGTCAACGGCACTGCCATCGGGGTCGCCAACAAGGTGGGTACAGATGCCGCCAACAGTGCCGTGGTCATAGACGGGGCTGTGGTCGACGAGGTTGAAGACTTGGCAAACTAAGTTGTCATCGAAGTCGTGGTCTTGGTGGATGTTGAGGGGGCCCTTTGATGGGCCCGAAGACCTCTCGTAGTAGCTTTGTCCTTGGATGAAAATCTCGGCAATGGAGAAACAGGTCCTTCCCGAACTGGGTCCCGCAGCCGTGGCAACACTAGTGGGATCAGTAACATGGTGCTTAGCCTTCTTTTGGATACCCTTGGAAGGGGAATCCTCAAAGGACCTCTACATCATCTCAGAGGGAGCACACTCATGGGACCGGCCAGACCAGGACGAGGCATGACCGTGCCCAGAGTCAGAGACCCTTCCCCAACTTGAGCAAAGTTGCCATCGTGCAATAACGGTGCTTCTTCGTCTTTGTTGGAAATCCATGGTAAATCTCCCATCCATCCTCATCATGGTCTGGATGCAAGCAACATAGGCACCTGAGGTGCGGATCCTCGACATAGAGGATCCGCAGTTCAGAGTTTGAAGGACTCATTTTATTCGGACATCGTCGAGGCGCGAAGTAGTCGATCAAAAGTCGACGATGGAAAAAAGAGAAGAAAAAAATATAACAAATGTATCCCAAAAACTTCATAAAATAATACTAGAAGAGCAAGATGTGAGGACTCCCAACACTGAAATGTGCAGTAAAAATCTGAAGATGGCAACCAGGGGTGGAGTTTAGGGAGACTGTCATTGGATAGGGGCCGTATGACCCAGAGGACAGCGATTGGTTATAGGAGAGATAAGCAATTTTCAGGCTAAAGCGAAACTGCTCTTTTTTTACTGAGCATTCCCAGCCTGACAACGAGGAATATTCATGTGCATGTGAATCCATGCTAGACCCCATGCTGGGGAAAGGTGGCTAGTGCTCCAAGATGGCTGTGCCACAAGGTTTTTTGCTTGGTCTTTGGCCATATTTTTCTTTGGTCTTCTTCCTACCTTGTGCGGTCAGAAAAGAAAATGTCTCATATGGAAGTCCATTCCCCGGGGAAAGCTGTATCTTTTGCAGGCTGGGGGTGGTTACTGTGTGCAGCCAAAGGAGGGGCCTGGGACTATCAAGTCCCAATCCACATCCCTGGTGCCTGAATGCCTGTTGCGGGGCAGATCTTGTGGCCAGTGTCGATCCATGATTGGATAACCACTGCCTGTTTGAATGGTGCAGATCCGTACCATTGGTGGGCTTGGTCATGCTACAAAGCCCAAATGGATGAAAGGAGGGGTCCTGCACCTTTTTATCAGATAATCTGAGCCAATGCCCAAGAAGAGCAGTGAAGCCCTGCTCCCTCTTATCTCATGAAGGCCCTTGTTAGTGGCTGTTCATACCGGTTCACAGGTTGAAGCACCCTTGACCCTGCTCTTGGATTCGAGCCTTTTGAGTCTTCGTCAGTGTCCCTGCATCAAAATGTGGACTGAGCCGCTCTTCTGGGCTAACTCGCTGCAGCAGACTCTGTTCTGAGCACATCCTTGGAACTTGGCGGATCTTCAGCTTATGAAACAAGACGCCTGCTCCTGCATTTTTAGCCTTCTTGCATGAGCAGAAGCTGTGCTTGGCCTGCTCCTGTGTTCGCCCTCTGAAGATCGCCTGTCGCCTTCCGACTGTGGCGACTCCCTTTGCAACACTCCTTCAATCTCATGAGGTATCCTGAGGTGGCATGTCCTGCAGAAGCCTTCATCTTTCCTCATTTGGGTGATCTACTGTAAACTGACTGGTACCAATTCTGCGCACCGTGACAGACCAAAACTAAATCCAGATGCTGAAAATGTCCCATGCACCTGTAACCCATCGGTCTTCCTCGACAGGACAAAGCACAGAAGATTTTGTCCCTGAAAGATTCTGGAACACCAGCAGTGGGCTCTGGAAGAATCGGATCAGCGGGTAAGTTACCTTTCTGTTTCTGTCCCCTCTTCCTCCATAGGGTCACATGGGCCTGAAGTCATGTCCCAGAATCACTCTCTCCTGACTTTGGTTAGTGTAAGCAAGGTAAAGATATACCTTCCCAGGACTATACTAAGGACTGGGTTTGAGTGACTCTACTTAAGGGCCTTTACGCTTTTCACTCTTTTTAATCATAACCCCGGTTACTGCAAATCTCTTTATAAACCTACCTGAAAAGTAACTACTTTTGAACTGATGACATTTGGACACAAGGTCCCGCACCATCTTAGGGTTGGACTTTCTAAGAGCTATGGGGCTATATAATTAGTATCTTGAAGTATTCTTTCCATTTCTAAAACATAGGAGTACTTTCCTATGTTTCACTGGTCGTTGAATTACATGCTATTCTATTTCTCCTAATGGTGAATGCATATATCTGTTTTATAAGAGTTTTGTGTGACCATTTTTCACAATATTTTAGTGTGTAATTTAAAGACCTAATACACTATTATATTTGTATAGTTGCTAGTCTACCGGGTTTACTGGTGTTGCACTGTGTGGACTCATTGTATCCTTAGACCACTCTAACACCCTTCCTGAGTGTAAGCCTTGCTGCACTGCTATCTTACCTTGTTTGGGTTTGGCTAATCGCTCAGTGTCTTCCCTGTTCACCATAATAGGGTGGCCTCCCAAAATCCTCCCCCAGGGCTGATTATGGAAATCCATCAAAACAATCATCAAAAGATGGCAACCACGCTTTATAAACGGTAGAGTTCCATAAGGCTCCATCCTGTTCCATGTCACCTTCCACCTCTTCACAGAACCTCTCAGAGAAACCAGCATGAAGGCACACCAATATGTAGAGGACATGCATCTTTACCTAAAGATCACTTAAATCAACACCATCCACTGACTCAAGTACTGTCTGTCCCTCAACCAAGTCTGGATGGCAAGCCCCTACCTTACACTCAACCTGACAAAGATCCAACTAATTCTCTTAGGAAACTCCACCAAACAGCTTAAGAATTGGCTAACTGACATGAAGCTTGACAGATTCATACTTCAACTCTCACTCAGGGCAAAATCTCAGCTGTCCTCCCATTCAAAATGCACATTGGCAAGAACCACCACCTAGCATGGAACCAGCATGCGCTCCTACGCAAAGTCAAGCCTTTCATTCTTGTCCAAGTTTCAGAACAGAAATCCAAGCCCCGGCAATCTTGCATGTGGATGGTGGCAACACCCTACTCGCTGGAGTCCCTGATTCCACCTTTGCTCCTCTGAAAGCTGTCCAGTACAGTGCAGCATGTCTCATCATAGGACCAAGAAAATGTAACCACATATCACTCCCGGTATGCAGTCTTTCCATCGAAATAATTTCCATTGAATCATTATCCCCCGAAATGCATTAATTGAAATGCTTTTCCATCGAAAAGCATATTCATTGCATTAATTTTCGAAGGATTTCCAACTCAAACATACCTTTAAAATAGATTTATGGATGTTTGGGTTGGAAATTCAATGGATCGAGGAAAGGGTTACATTTTGAAAATGGGGGTTGTGGGGTAGTTTGGGGGGGAAACCCCAGTGGGTAGGCGACCCCCACAATAAACAAAAACCACAATTTAGAGGAAGCTGTCCAGTGTTGAAATACTTTACAGATTTCAGCATTGGACAGCTCCCTCTGACTTCTGTAGTGTGCACTTTCATTTTATTTTCTAGGACTGGGGACCTTTATTTTAAGGGGGGCTGGGCGGGGCACCCCCATTAAAAAATAATATATAGGTGCACACTACACAAGTTGAGGGAGCTGTCCAGTGATTGATTGATATTTTATTTTTATCGCGCTAGTACACAAGTGTTTCAGAGCACGACAAGGCAAGGGAGGGGAACAGGGGAGAACAAAACAGCGATCTTACTAGGCCCAGTGACATTGAGAACGCGCAAGTGCATGGGAGAGGAAGAGGGGAAAAGTGCATGGAAAGAGGGAGAAGTGGAAAGTGCGAAGCAGAGGAGAAACAGATAAATAACAATAAATTAATAATAAAGGCAACAAACAGTGATAATGCAGCCAGCAATTTGCAAGTGCTAGGTTTAAGGCAGCAGACAGGGTAGGTCTGATAAGTGCAGGAAGAAAAAGGGGCGGGGGCTGTATGGGTACAGATACAGACCCCAGTGCAAGGGGTGTCCTGGAGGCAGTGCGGGAGAGTGGTAGGGTGGAAATTAAACTCATCACTGGATTTCAGCACTGGACAGCTCCCTGTAACGTTATAACGTTATGCATGTTTCATCGACTTTCCATGCATAAATGTAAAGTGTTTATGTAACAAAACCCTATTCAATGAAAGGGGTTTGATGCATGAACACTTTGCACTTTATGTATGGCAATTCGATGAAACATCTTTCAATGGAAAAGATTTGATGAACAAACCCTTGATGGAAAAACTTTGATGGAAAGACTGATAATCATCACTCCCATCCTCAAGGATCTACACTAGCTACCATTTCTAGCACTCATGTTTAAGAGAGCCTGCATCAACTAAAAAGCAGTCACACCCAAACCACCACTCTACCTAGCTGAGAAACTCACCCTTCCTGGAGACACACCACCAAAATCCGAACATCGACAGGCTGGAAACAAAGAACTGCAATAGGGAAAAGAAAACGGGAAAAAGGCCATTCCCTGCTAAGAATCCTGTCTCTGGAGCAAGTTATCAAAGATGATGAGCTTCGCCACATTCATCCTACACTGAAGATCCTATCTGCTCGACTCAACCCTAATTTTGCCTCTCTAGATCTCCTTCTACCATTCCCAGTTCCTCTGCTGCACCACACTACGTGTAAGCCCCTTGGGTGTGTACCGCACGGAGAGTGCTCAGTTGCTTCCCAGCTATGTTTGCGCTTTAGCAATCTAATACATACATAATTGTGGGTCCACTAAACCTTTTGCCAGCTTCAATGTTTTTTCTTTTACCTTGTTCAGTGGGTCCCGCTAGCAGTGCAACCCTTTGCAATGTAATGTGCTGTCCTACATATGGGAGCCCATCTGGCTTCCAGGACAGCAGTGCTTTTAAGCTCCCTTTTTTGGTCCCAGTGTGTTGGGGAGTAAGCTAGTGGCAGCTGTTCTTTTGATGTGGCTACATCATTATTGCTGTCATCTTTTACTGCATTAGTAATGTAATGGGCATTTGCATAGCACCTTTCACCACTGGTATGGTCTCAACGTGCAGTAGGTGGAAAGCACTCGAGGGACCCAAGTCCAGGTACAGGAAATGTGTCAGAGAGCAATAAAGTGCATGTGTGCATCTAGCCACTATAAAGGTTGGTAGGCGTGGCCAAGTCCCTGCTAGTCATCCATGTTGGTGGGTGCGGAGATGTAGATCAGGGAGTATGTGAGAGACATTATGTGCGCAGCTAGGCGGGATTCGATCATGAAGGATAACTGCATTCTAGTGCCAGAGGGGTTGTGCAAAGTATGTGAAGCAACTATATGGTGCAATTTGGGAACTAAGGAATATTTTTATGTCCTACGCCCATCTGTTTTACTTTTTGGCCTTTCAGTTGCCCATGAATAACAGCCAAAATTGACGTTTTCCTGAAGTACGCTCATCCCGTGTCATCTGAACCTTCACAAATTAAAAATGATCAGGCCAACCTCAGTGTTTTGGGAGTTTGGCTGGCCTATCTGTATTTGGCCGCCCACCACCCAACCAAAAAATGCATGCTGCACACCTCTGGGACTTCTTTCATACCGACTGGAGACCCCAAACTCTTAGTAGACAATCCCAATTACCGACTCCCCTATCAAAATTCCCACACCCTTAGACCCGATACAGTTGATGGCCCAGCTCTCCATGGCAACCTGGTTGCATTCAGCGTGGTTTCTGTGCCTCCCTGGACCAGGACTGTGACACTTCAAGTTGCATACGGATACCATCCTTTCTGGGCCTCTTCTGCGACAGTCCCCAAACCTCCACAACTTGGTGGTTGCCACTTCTCTGCACCTAAATGCGGCAAGCACACTTTACCTACCTTTCAACTGTGACCGTGGGAGGGTATTGAGCTGAACTGATTATTTTCCAAGAGTGAACCTTTGGACTTTGAAAACACCCCTTAATGACTGATACCTGTTACAGTTAATAACCATTTCCATGCAGGCCCGCTTGGGTCCCAGGCGTTTGCTAGACAAGCGGGCTGGTCATTTTATATTGCTTTTAGTATAAGAAATCTCAGTTTTTCATTCTAAATGCACTGACTGTGTTGGCTAACTTATCGCTTTGCTGATACTTCTTACTAGTGGAATTTGAGTGTAATCTGGATCATTCTTACAGGCAAAATTGTACTTGCTTTAATAACTTAACAGAGACTGAACTAGTATGGTCGCTCAAATGCTTTCACTCTTTCCGTCCTCCTTTTCCTGGCTATTAAGTGTTCAGAGGGGCACTGTTAGTGATCGTCTTGTGTAGAGTGGTGGGATCCTTTCAACCAATTACTTTTTTATATATACTTACTGTGTTGGCTTGTGTACTTTTTTAAAACTTATAATACTTACTTGACAGTATGTTGAACCTGATGCAATGCTTAATAAATATTATATAGATTGCGTGTAGCATATTTTGTTGGATGTTGGCCTAATTATACCTTGATACTAACTCCCTCACCTCCCTAAAGTGTAGTCACACGGTTCTGCCACTTTACCATTGAGAGTTTTTGACAAACCTGGTGAACACACTGTTACTTCATAAAGGATAGATCTACTTACATCCCGCACCAGAAGAAAAGTCCCAACAACTGCATTTCAAAATTCACTGAACTTAAAGCCACACTCAGAGGTTGAGAGATGCTGGGTGTAAGATCATGACCTGTTGCCAGGATAGAAGAAATGGGTGTCCTGCAGAGAATGATGGTCTGTGCTTGACACTAACAGCAGCTCCGAGAACCAGTACTGCTGGGGAGATGCAATCATCTGAGAGGATTGCGGTCTCTCAGTATGGCGAACCTTAGGGATGAGCGATAGGTGTGAAATGCATAGAGAAACAGGTCCCTCCTCCAAAGGAGCAAAAAAGCCTTCTTTAGGCGGCCCAGATGATGATATCTGCTGAAATATGTTGGGGGTTGGGAACTATTTTTTTTGTTTGTAACTGTCCTTTCATCAACATCAATGGAACCCCCAGCTATTTTGCTGTGTTTTAATCTACAAAAGTACAAGGCAAGTAAAACCTTTTTGCTTCACTTACCTTGCACAACTTATTTATTTTGGGGGCACTGGTCAGCTCTCAAGTTTACTTTTGGAGGGGGGCTGTGCCTCCTTTCTTGATTCCTGTGTTGGTTGAAATATAGCATACATCACCTTATAGCGCAAGTGCTGTAGGGGTACTTTGTATCCCTTTTCCCTTGGTTTCAGTATAATCTTTTTCTCCTTTTAGATGTGCCTGGTCAGGCTGTTGGCAGTTATCCCTGTTTTACTTAAGATTTCCGGTGCACTACTCTGCACCACTCTTTTAAAAAAAAAAAATACATAATGCCACTGCGAGTACCATGTACTCTAAATGGGGAATCTAAGTGATCATTGCGCTGCCCGTAACTGCACCGATGAAAATGACGATGGCAAGTACGGCAAGGCGCAGTGATCAAATAGATCACTTTACCCACGTCCCCTGGCATGCATTCCCTTACCCGACCCTCCCACCCCACTTGACCTTTACAGCGGCACACTTCTGTGTGCACTGCCGATTCGCCACTATCCCGGCGGCGTCAGTTCCTCCCACTTACATGGGTCAGAGCTGACAATGGGAGGGTGCTTTCCTTTTTTTCTTTTCTTACTTTCTTTCACAATGGTAAGCTGGGGGAAAATCCTGCAACCCCTGTTACTGCATCCAAGGAGAGCGGGGGATATCCCTGCAACCAACCCCCGCTCTGCTTGGGTGCAGTAATGGGAGTCAGTATTTTGTGGGCCCCCAAAGTCACAGTAACTGCGGGGGCGCACTACTGAGGGCGACATTTTCGTATATTACCTAAAATGGCTGTTCCATTTGGTTTGAGCCTGTCCTTTGCCCATCTTCCTTTTTGGTAGTCTTGCTGCCTTTTCAGGTCAGGGATCACCACATAAGGTAATATGCTTCTGTGGATCTGGCTTGGTTTCCTGGGCGTGTTGCCCTTGTGTGGGCTAACCGGTCAAGACTGGGTTTTAGACTGTCTACACCCAATACACATTCCTGCTATAAAGGGTCTGTTCCTAGGCAGATATTTGGGTTTGAGGCTGTCCAGGATTGGACAACCTTCACCTGTTTGAATGATGCAGATCCTTTCCATTGGTGGGCTGGGGCAGCTCACATTCTGTATTTTGGATAAAGAGAGGAGACCTACAGCAGTTTCTCAGGTTGACCAAAGGAGCCAAGACTCTGAAAAAGAGCAGCCCAGGCTGAAGACCCGGAATAATGCTGCAAAGGACAACCGGCACTGCAAAAGCCATCCCCCGGTGAAGTCCTGCTGCTTTCGCGGACATCACAGAAGACCTTCATTGGTGCTTTCACTGCTTGGACTGGTGGGACCAACCAGTCGTATACCCTGCACCAGAAGTCTGCAGTTGTACAATGTTGGAAGTGTCCGGTACCTCGTGTGGGTTGCCCATGCTCCTGAGATGAATCTTTACAGCCACCGTGATTCCTGCCAGCTGCCCCCTGACCAGGTTTTTTGCCGCTGCTGCCATACTTCTGCTGTGGCCTGGAGGTCTTTTCACATAGTGGATCTCACTGTGGCTGCTGTCCAGGGGTGTCTGGATTGTCCAGCCGAGAGTCTGTTAGAGCCATCCCAGAACAATGCAGATCGGAACTGCCACTCTCCATAGATGGGACCAACAGCAGAAGTAAGTGTTCCCAGTAACTGAGTAACAGCAGTCATCACTCAGAAAATCAAGTAAAGGACATGAATGTACTTATCTATTTTCGTGCCCCTTCCTGCCTGAGGGATTCTATGGGTACATAGTGCATTCAACAAAACTCTGCCTGGCTGTGATTGGTCGAGTTTAAGCCAAGGATCCCATGCCCCCAGAATCTGGAATTCCTAAAATTCATAATGCCCTAGTATCTTCAAAGGAGGTTTTAAAATACGCTTCTATGTGATAAGTTTAAAATTTTGATAAAGTTATTGTCAACCGCTTACTATTCTGCTATTGGCACCCTCATGCCCACTCACCCCTGTATATCTGGTTGAGTCAACCAAACAGTCAACCAAACCCCAAGGACCTGTGAAGAAGGTCCTACAAATAACACTGTGGATTGAATTTATTTGTGTGATATTGACCGCGCAGCACCTGGTAAGAAGACCACATGAAACGAACTCTGGTTTCCATTTTTGTTGAACCACTATTTTTCTTTGTTTTGAAAATACTTCCTATCACAGTTTTGTATAGAGTGAGGGCACACATAGGTTTAGATAGACTTTTATTTTGGCCTCTTAGACAATGACGGCCATTAGAAACATCAGAAAAGGGAATTGCCCCTTTAGAGTTAGGGCAGTCGAGCATTACACCAACCCAACAACCTTAGTAAATAAATGTTTTCAAACAAAATCTTTTGAGTCTGTCTTTCTAGATACCATACCTGTCTCACATATGGTGTCAGTAGTGGGATGCAACAACTGAAACAGGTTGGGGGACCCTGAAGTATGAGAAATTAAGTGATAAGGCTTCCAACCCCACAGTGGCAACTAAAGGGTCGGTTGGGGTGGATCTTTGTGTTAGGACTAATTTGTATACTCCGGCCTGCACTTTAGGTCCACAGAGAATGATCCCTAATTTAAAATGTCCAGCCCTAAATTGTTGCAGACCTTTTGCCCGATAGTTCCGATAAAGTTCAACAAATTCTTTGAGGCAGGAAAACATTTAGGTAGAGTCTCTGGGGTCCAGGGAAGGTTTCTAATTGTCAGAGTACAAGTTAAACTAGCTAACAGAAGTAGCCTTAACTTTCAGAAGTCTTGCACAAGCAAGCAATGGCAAAGCCAATATTGTTAGAATAAAGTTTATTATAAGCCCATAGACTTATAATGGGTGTTTAGGGGTAGGTAAGAATCACTGTAACTTACCCCAGTACTCCAATTCTTCCCCAGATTATGCAGGATAAAGGAAGAGGGTCTGAGGTTGCTTTTCCCACAAATAGTCGCCATCCTCTATTTGCAGGGGTGGCAGTTCCTAGCTGATCCCAGATTGATGTCTTTCACTGGTGCAAGGACTCCCGAATGAAGAATGCAGCAAAACTCGATGCAGGACTTCTCTTAGGATTGGACTCAGGTCAGGTAAGCGATTTTGGATGGTGGTCACCGCAGCATGATGACGCAAACGGACTCAACTGCCATAGTCACACTGTCCCTCCTATCTCGTGTCCCTTTGATGCTAGGATGCCGACATTTGGCAGAGGTGAGTCTTGTATGGCAAGCTGAGGATTCCCAAAGTTCCAGGTCAAAACTCAGAACAGTGATGTCTGCAGCACGGTAGTCCAAACTCGGAGCTGGTCAGCCACAGGACGGTCCTGGGACACCTCTGAAGACTTTTCTTTGCAGGGTACCGAGCAGACGTCAGGAAAGGATGTTCCCTCCACTCCCAAGGTTGCAGCTCCTTTGCAGGACTGCTTAAGATCTTCAGCAAGACGGGGCTCCTCCCGGACAGCAGTAGAAGCTGGTAGCCAGGCCTCCTTCCAGCGGGTCTCCGGTTTCTTCGCGGGTCTCACAGCTGGATAGAAGTCTTGGCTCCTTCAGGTTTCTCCAGGAACTCTGAGGAATGGGTGCAGGGGTCCTCTTCATATCCTAAAAGCCAGGTAAGAGCAGCTGCCCTCACTAGCCAATAGCAGGATGAGCCCCCCCACACACACACACACACCCCAGCAGTCGTCCAATCTGGAACACTTGCTGGAACATTCATGCATATGACACACTGAAACCAGTTTTTTAATTGGGACCAGACAGTCCCCGCCCACATCCTGCCAGCAAACACACACATCCCTCCAGTAGCCAGCCAAAAGCTTCTGCTTTCCCGGGCACTGGAAGTCCTTATAAGGATTTTCCTGGCCTCATGGATCAGGAAGAAGGCTAAAGAACACCATGGGCAAAGGACAAGCGAAACACCTCGTGGCACGGCCATGTTTGGACACTAGCCACAGTTAGTAGCCAAACACGGTAAAGCTAAAACGAAAAGTCTCACAAAGTGGGAAAAAGTCACTGCTGCCACCAGCTTATCCTTTTAGCACACCTAGCGTAACCAAAAATCCTCCGAGTGTTAGTCTAGGGCAAAACAAAAAGTGTACCCCATTGTACTGCAGTGAAAGTTGCTTTGTACATGGATAAAAATTACCACAAGTGATACAAAGTAACAAGTAGTAACACAGGAACCTGTCTAAGGGAAACAATGTTTCCCAGTACAGACAGCCTGCTGGACATGTCAGTTTCCCCATAACAAATGAGCAAAAGCCAGTGTAGTGAAGCTTAAAGCTTCACTGCACTGCAAAAAGAGCAGGTCAGTATCAAAAATAAAAGCAAAAAGTGTGGGGGTTCCATAAAGATGGAAGGATAGGTGCAGTAAAGAGAAATCTTTCCTAACACTTTGTAGTAGCCGAAAACCATCCCACCAAAAGAAAGACGTCTTCTCCCTACTGATCTTGTTCTTCTTCCACCTCCCGGAACATACATCAGATTGGCACCCAAGTCTGGAATTTCCTGGAAGTGTGGCATTGATGTCCCGGCCAGGGTGATCAACCCTAATTTTAGAGGGGATATAAAGGTACTGCTCCAAAACCATGGGTAGGAGGCCCTTCAAATTTAGGCGGGAGACCAAATAGCTCAGGGAATACTTGAAAGAGTGATGTTGCCTATCACTAGCGAAGAGGCCAATAAAGAGGTTACTGAAAGAGGGACTTTAAGGTTTGGGGAAGCTGATGCTCGACCTAGTTTTACCCAAACCTCAGCCATCCAGGACGAAAGCTCTGAAATGCTCCACGACTTACCCTTTGTTCAGCGGAACGATCCTCTGCTCATTGAAGCCTTTGTATAGGTTGTACCGGAGTCTGAGGGTCGGATGGGAGGAGGGCCATATTTCTTTTTAAAGAAAGGACTCCTGAATAGAGGGGATGTTACTTCTGAAGGGATGCCAAGAATCCAGCTAGTGGTTCCCCGAAGTCACAAACAAATAGTGCTTGAGATTGCACACTCGCATCTCACAGGAGGGCATTTAAGCCAAGTCAAGAATCAGGCTCAATTGGCCAACAAGTTCTATTGGCCAGGGATACACGTTGACACAAAACATTTCATTCCAACCTGTGAGTTATATCAACGCACCAGTACTCATTTACCACAACCAGCCCCCTTAAATCCATTACCAATTATCAAAGTGCCCATCTCGAGGATTGGAATTACATCATTAGGTCCCTCAAATAATCTAAGTTAGGGAACAAATAAGTGTTGATGATACTTGACTAAGCCACACGTTACCCGGAGGCCTTTTCCTTACACCACCCAACAGATACTCAAACATTCACTGATCCTGCAACTGGACCACTCTAAACGGCCTCGGCCCTGGGCCCTGCCACTCTCCACTTGCACTGATGCCCTGGAACCCCTTTGCACTGCGGGACTGTCTCTGTATCCCTACAGCCCACCCCCCCAGCACTTGTTCTGCACTTACCTCACACTTGCCACCAGCTGGCCCTATTTATTTATTTATTACGTTACGCCACTTACCTTTACTGCACTTCCCCCCCCCTCCCCTTCCCCTTGCACTTTTCCCCCTCCCCCACCCCTGCACTTGCGCGATCTGAATGACACCTGGCCTAGTAAGATCGTTGTCTGTCTCCCCTTGTCCCCCCCTCCCTGCCTCGTCGCGCCTTGAAACACATGTGTATAGGCGCGTTACAAATACCATATCATATCATATCATATCATATCATTCCATTCTTTTCCCGAGTGGGTTTACCTAAGGAAATTGTAACAGACCAGGGCACCACCTTTATGAGTAAGCTCATCTGGGAAGTAAAAGAGCTGCTTCACATAACCACCTTAAGAACATCCGTTTACCACCCTCAAACGGAATGGATTGGTTGAACGGTTTAACAAGACCCTTACGACCATTCTTAAAAAGCTTATTGACAAGGACGGTACCAATTGGGATCAAATGATTCCATGGGCTCTCTTCGCCATAAGGAAAACACCTCAAGCCTGCACTGGTTTCTCACCCTTCAAACTATTGTATCGGCAAGAAGCCAGAGATGTTTTAGATATGCTTCGAAAAACATGGGAGGAGAGGGAAGAGCCTTCAATACCATTGTCCCAGACAGCCTCTCGGTTAAAAGAGCATATGGCAACCATCTGAACCATCCGGTCCTTAGTTCAAGATCACCTTGGTCTTTTTCCATCAGACAAAAAGTCCTTGTGCTTCTCCCTATCTCAGAAAACATGCACATTTCTAAGTGGCATGGGCCATATGAGGTATTGGACAAGACATGACATTGTAATTATAAAATCGCACAGCCAGACCATCGCCAGAAAATGCAAATCTACCATATCAATCTATTAAAAGAGTGGCAAGAGAACACCTCTGAGACTAATGCCACAATATTATCTTGTCAAATACCATAAGAGGTGAACAACAATATCCCAATTTCCTCTGAGACCACTGAAATACAACAGAAAGATCTTCTTGAATTGCTAAAGGAATTCCCTGATGTGTTTCTTGAAGAGTCAGGCAGGGTGAAAGGAATGTACCACTGCATCTGCACCCATGCAGGCAACGTGTTGGGTGTCCTGACCCACGTTTGAGCTATCATGCTGCAACATTTGGTGCTGTGGGCTTAGAAAATCCAAGATGGCCAAAAAGCCCACAAGTGCGCCAGAATCCAGGAGAACCACGCAGTTTGTGCGCACACCCAAAATGGTTACCTAACTTGCCACCCACTAGTGTAAAGAAAGGTCTTTGTTAACAAAATCCACTGTCACAGATGTCAAAAAGTTGCTGAAATCGTGACTCATTGGACCACTTTAAAGATTCAACCCTTTTGTGGGGTTCCACATAACCATTTTACTGTAAGGAGCCCCATCAAAACAATGTTAAGCAAGGATTTACTACCATGTAAGAACCATTCCTGTTTAGAATGCATTAATCCAAGAAAGATCCCAAAATTGCTTGCAGTACCAACAAAATCCTCAAGGCGGCGCTAGCGGTCTAAACTGTGACAGGAGAACTGAGTGCAGTTGCTGACAAAGGGATTTGACTCAGCTGACTTCAAAGGCTGCATTTTAATTAAAAATTAGCCACATGCTGTTCCCAGAGGCCACTATTGCCACCCCACTCGGTCTGTATCAGTTTAAAGTATTACCCTTTGAGTTGCATGATGCCCCAGCCACTTTCCAAAGGTTTATGGACAAAATTCTCCAACATTATTCTGAATTTTGCAGCATACATCAATGACATTGTAATCCACAGTCCAAGCTTGGAAGACCATTACCATACACTGCAATAAGAGCCTTAAAGCCGGGTTAACAGCCAACCAGAGAAAATGAAAATACTGCTGTAAAATACTTAGGGTTTTTTGTCGGAAATGGCAGTGTTCGACCTCAAAAAGAAAAAGTAAGAGCAGTATTAGAATCCCCTACGCTCAAAACCAAAAATGATTTAAGATCTTTCCTAGAATTAATTGGATACTATCGAAGGCTCATACCTAACTTTTCCACTAAAATTGCCAGATTGACCTACAAACTACACAATGCAGAACCCCAGAAACTCAAACGGGATTAAGAGGATGAACTGTGTTCTCAGGTCTTCAAACAAACATTATGTCAAAGCCCTATCCTCAAATTAGCAGACTTTTCGAAGGACTTCGTATTGCAAAGAGACACGTCTTTAACTGGTTTAGGTGCAGTGTTATCCCATATCCATGACAGGCTAGAACACCCCATCTTATACACTAGTTGAAAAATTTTCCCTACAGAAATGAACTATTCAGTGATCGAACTAGAGGTCTTAGCCATCAAGTAAGCCATCATCCATCCTAAATATAATTTACAGAGACGCTGGCCCGGTGTGTGTGGGCTGCAGCGTGGTGAGGGAGCCGTGCCTTCAGGGGGCCGGAGAAACGCTGCCTGCATTTTGCAGGCTAGGTCGAGCAAAGTGCTTGTTCCCTTGGGGCCAGTGCCAACCCAAAAAAGTGCCTTACGGGGGAGGTAGTGAGACCCTGACCTCAACCCTGAAATGCCTGGAGGAACTGCCTCTCAAAACAGCACGCCCCAGTGAGTTTCATAGCGACTGTTTAAATGAGAGCGAAGCAGGAGAAAAGCACAGACAGGAAAAGCGGCACTGAATAGTAGAGAAAGGAAAGTGTGAAAGTTGAAAGCAGAAATATCAAAAAGGCTGAAAGTGTAGCGAAGAGCCAGAGCGAGGCAGAAAGCATTAAAGCTGAAAGCATTGCTAAAAAGCAGGGGCAAAGCAGAACACGGAAAAGGTTAAGAGCATTGCGGAAAGCAAAAGAAAAGCAGTAAGATAAGCTGATCGGAGTAGAAAGCGAGAGCTTGGCCCATAACTAGATTAGAGTTAGGGGCAGATGAAAAGGTCAAGAAAGGTGCCAGGAAAGCAGACAGTGCAAGTGTGCAGAGAAGGAAAGCAGAATAAAATGGGTGCAGGAAGCATCTGAAGGAAACAAAGAGGAGTCAGAAAAAGTGAGAGCAAGAAAACTAAGAGGGGCAAAAGGGTCAGAGTGGTCGCGCCAAGGAAAAGCAAAGAGCCTGGCGTTTTCAAAAGCCTCCGATTCTACCCCATGAAAGGATGGTATGTAGAAAAGATTTGTTAATTAGAAAAGGTACATCATGACCAACGGAATTTGTGTTATGAACTGAAGGGGCCTAAACCTGGGGAAAAGCACCCTGTGAACTCATGAAAGAACTGTTAAATATGTTGCGTTTGAAAGCTGGAAGAGGCCTGCGGCTTGGGGGAAAAGGAACCGTGAAAGGCCTATCAAAGAAAGTATCCCATTAACAGAGACTTTGTGTTTAAAGGCTGAAAGGGGCATGACTTTGGGGAAGTGAACACTAAGAGAATTAGCCAAGTTAGAGACTTGTTAGTTTTTGTTGTACTGTTCAAAGGATTGAAGCGTGGGGAAGGGATCCTTGACAAGCTTACAAAAGGAACTGTGTTACAATTTTTCATTGTGTTTTTGAAACTTGATTAAGCTGAAGCTTGAGAAGGGAACTCCAAAGAACTCAAAGACACTGGAGTGAGTTGGAATAACTACAAGGGACTTGTGAAGGTCCTACGAATAACCCTGTTGTTTGAACTTATTTCTGTGATATTTATCAAGCAGCACCTGGTAAGAAGACCACCTGAAACCAACTCTGGTTTCCTTTTTTGTTGAACCACTATTTTTCTTTATTTTGAAAAGACTTCCTATTACATTTTTGAATAGAGTGGAAGCATAGGTTTCAACACAGACTTTTATTTTGGACTCTTAGACAACGACGGTCATTAGAAACATCAGAAAAGGGAATTACACCTTTAGAGTTAGGGCCAGTCAGGCAACCCAAGAACCATAGTAAATAAAGGTTTTCAAACACACCCTTTTGACTCTGTGTTTCTCTTCATACCATGCCTGTCTCACGCAGCCGTGACATTAAATTGGAACATTTCTGTGTCTGGTATCTTGTATAGTTTTCTGGAAGTGTACTTTCCAAGAATCCTCCATAACAGGATTAGTTTGTAGTACCTCCTGGCCAAGTGAGAGCTCATGAATGAGAGAACAAATTACGTGAATTTTTTGTTGTCACTGCCTGAAACATACACTCACAGTCTGAGCCTTATGCACACTTTGATACCTTTGTTTAAGTGATTTTACTTTGGCAATACAATCCACCTAAAATCCTTTACATTTCTTTAACAGGCTTAATTTACACCTCTGTTCCTTTTCCTGAATCACTGAGTCATGACAGTCTCTATGCCGCTTTTTCATTTGGCTCATCTGCTCTGAGCATTTTTCATTTGACCAGAGAAAACCCATAAAATTAGAGGAAGTGATAAACTCTATTTCAGTATTTAACGTAGAGATTCAAAAAGTAATTTAGGCAGTCATTAAGGCCCTTCCCTTCAGGAAAATTCCTTGAAATTCTATGCTTCCTCTGGTGAATTAAATTCTTGTGTTCAGACGTGCACTCTGCCTCTATATTTAAATTAAATTCAGCCGTTAAGACATTGTGATCACTAGGTCCTTATTATGGACTCTGAAGGTTCTGCACAAAACAAACAGAACTGGGGTCATAATTAGGTAATCAATAGTTCATTTCAATTTACACGATTTCCATGTACGATTACCCTCCAATTACCTCTCAATATTCCCATTTGCTATCTTAAGATCCGAAACAAAGAAAGCGCTCAATAGCTTACCATATTTGTAAACAAGCTACCCGAGAGACGTTGCCCCCCACACTCCATGTTACATTCAGAATTAAAATCACCACCAAAAATAAGATCATTGCCACTAAATTCACTCATATACCTTTCCAGCAACTTGCCAAATTAGCCATAAAATGTTTAAATTTGGAACTCGAAGGGCAAATGTATATCAAGAGAAATATTTTACTGTTGCCCCACCTTTTAAGAAAATGTATCCCAGATGTGTAATTTGACATTAGTTCAAATCTATCCAGCATTGTCTTTTTCATACTAGTTAGAAGGCCGCAAGAATGGCGGACCCCTCTAAATGGCGTAGCAAATTGCTGTATATTTGTGTACCCATCAATATCAATCTTGGAGGTTAGCCACACTTCTTGCAGACATAATGCTATGTTCACCAAAGGTATTTTCTCATTTCTACATTATTCAGAAAACTGTTATAACCCCTCAAGATCCAAATCATTAATGCACACTTGTCAGCGGACCCTTGATTGTTACATTCATCTATCTTCAAGTTTAGTAAAACCACACTGCAAACTTTTAGGTAGCCAAAGCCAGACCTCACAGTTTTCTTGAGAGTTAATTGATGGAAAAGACTCTAATTGAACAGATCTGCTTACTGATTTATAATGATTCTCCTTGCCATACCCAGTGGGCTCCATATGGGATACATTACTCACTCACCGTAATCGTATTTCGGATGCTTGTATCTGCTTAGATTCACATGCTGTGCATAGGCTGACATCTAGTGGAAGCTGCGTAGTATTACAGTTTGTTTTTCGTAACTCAAAAATGGGCGTCGACACAGGGCGTGCCAGTAATACTATCCCTAGTGTGATGTACACTGTACCCATGATCCCTCACGCGTGTAGGACCCTCAGATTGTATTTTGTCTGACATGAGGTAGCATGAGGAGTAGCGCGAGTACAGATTATCCAAGCGGTTAGATAGATAAGACTACAAGCCTCCATGCTCCTCTCAGAGGGGAGGAAGGGCGGGCACATGTGAATCTAAGCAGATACAAGCATCAGAAATACGATTACGGTGAGTAATGTATCCCTTCTGAGGCTTGTGGAATCTGCTTAGATCACATGCTGTGCATCGATTAGTGAGCAGTGTTAGAAGAAGGAGGTGGGATGTGAGAAGGGTCATGAGCAAACAGGTGTCTTAGACCCGCTTGTTCCACTTGAGTATCTGTCTTGGAATGAGTGTCAATGCAGTAGTGCTGAGTAAACGTGTGAACAGAGCTCCAAGTACCTGCTTTGCAAATGGTGTCAAGGGGTACATTTCCAATGAAAGCCAGAGTGGCCCCAAAGCCTCTTGTAGAGTGGGCTCTTGGCGTAAAAGGCAGAGTTCTTTCAGAAAGGGTGTAACATAGCTGGATACAATTGACTATCCACTTCGAGATGGCACCTTTAGAGACGCGATCTCCCTCTCTGCCTGTAGCTACGGAGACAAACAGTTGGTCTGTTTTCCTTAGCGGCCTGGTCTTGTCTACATAGTAGAGGACCTCTCTTCACACATCTAGAGTGTGTAGTTTCACCTCAGCAGAGCTTTTGGGTTCTTGGAAGAAGGCCAGAAGCTCAATGGACTGGTTAACGTGGAATTTTGAAATGAACTTAGGCGAGAACCTAGGGTGTGTTCGTAGAACCAGTTTATCCTTATGAACAGTAAAGAAAGGAACCTGCACTGACAGAGCCTGAATTTCACTGACCCTTCTTATGGATGTAATGGCTCCTAAGAAGGCAGTTTTTTACAGGTCAGATGTTTGAGACTGGCTTTATGCATGGGTTCAAAGGGTGGGCCCATGAGTTTAGCAAACACCACATTAAGGTCCCATCCTGGTAGTGGGTTAGAAATTGGAGGGTGGAGTCTCTTTACCCCTTCCATGAAGGCTTTAACCACTGGTACTTTCCACCACGAAACCTTGTTATGGGAGGTGGTGTAGGCTGACAGCGCCGCCAGGTCTACCTTGAGTGAGTTAAATACCAACCCTGCATCCAGCAGGTGGAACATGTAGGTGACAATATTGGAAGGAGTGCAATCAATCGGGTTGATCTGCTTATTCTGGCACCAGATAACAAATCTCTTCTATTTATCAAAATAACAGTGCCTTGTATTTGGTTTCCTAGATTCTTTTAGGATGTCCATGCACCTCTGTGGTAAGTTGAGATGCCCAAACTCTATGACTTCAGGAGCCATGCTGCCAAGTTCATTGAGCTGGGTTGAGGATGCACTGTTTGAACTTGGTGCTGGGATAGTAGGTTGTGCCAGCACGGGAGTCTGATGGGTTTGAATACTGCTAGTCTGCGTAGGTGTGGGAACCACGGTTGCCTCGCCCACATGGGAGCAACTAGGATGAGCGTTATCGATTCCCTGTGCATCTTGTTGACCACCTTCCTCATGAGAGGGGTTGGTAGAAAAGCGTAGGCAAACATCCCTGACCAGTTCATCCACAGGGCGTTCTCCTTGGAGTCTGGCTGAGGGAACCTGGATGCGAATCCTGGGCATTGCCTGTTTTCGCTTGTGGCAAATAGGTCTAAAGTGGGGAAACCCCACAGTGAGAAGATTATTTCTACGACTTCTCTGTGTAGACACCATTCGTGTTCTCCTGGGAGGGGATCTCTGCTTAAAGCGTCTGCTAGAGAATTGAGATCCCCTGGAACATGTTGAGATGACAGGTAAATGTTCCGTCTGAATGCCCATGTCCAAATTGTCTGGGCAAGCCTGGACAGATTTTGCGAACAAGTCCCTCCATGTTTGTTGATGTAAAACATTGCTGTCGTACTGTCTGTTAGGATCTGTACTGACAGGTTCAACAGGTGGGGTTCGAACGCTCGAAGCGCTCTGAAGACTGCCAGGAGTTCTAGCAGATTGATATGATTCTTGGCCACTGTGTGAGACCAGAGACCCTGAGCTGCGTGGTGGAGGAGGTGAGCTCCCCACCCTGACAGGGACAAGTCTGTAGTGACTACAGCTTGTATCTCCGGATCGTAAAAAGGTTTCTCGTTTGACAGGTTCTCTATTGTCCACCAGTGAATACTTTGTACAAGTGTTGGCGAAATGACCACTAGATCGTCCCACTGACCACTTGCCTGAGACCACTGTTTCGCCAACTATTCTTGCATGGGTCGCATGCGCAGGCGCGCGTGGGGGACCAAGTAAATACATGACGCCATCATGCCTAGCAAACGCATCACTTTGCGCTCCCTTATCTGGCGACCGGGCTGATATAGAGGAATTTGCAGTAGTAGATTCCAAATTCTTTTCTCTGATGGAAAGGCCAACCCCTTTAGAGTGTTTAGTACAGCTCCTAGGAACTGCTTTGAGGAGCTTGGCACCAGGCTTTATTTTTTCTCATTGATCGAGAAACCCAATTCGAAGAGAAGGTCGATCGTTCTTTGGATGTTTGATCTGCAAATTAATGGGGTCTCCCCCGTGATGAGCCAGTCGTCCAAGTAAGGGAACACTGGGATTGCCTCCCTGCGTAGGTGTGCCACCGCTACCGCCAGTACCTTGGTGAATACCCTTGGAGCCGAGGCTATACCGAAGGACAGCACCTTGAACTAGTAGTGCTGACTGTCCACCTTGAAGCGCAAGAATCTTCTGTGCGCCGGGAACATGAAAATATGAAAACAGGCATCTTTCATGTCCAATGTTGCCATGTAATGCCCCCTTTTTAGGAGGGGGATTACTTCTTGGAGAGTAGTCATGCAAAACTTTTGGGGCTTGACATACTAGGCTTTGAGTGTGTTGGGGTGGTCAGGAAAGGTCCCGATGAGAAAGAGGGGTTCACGTTGCGTGAACCATATTTGTGACTCAGGGAGCAGCGAAGTTGGCACAATGTTGCAATTGTTAAGTGTTACTCATCGGTGTTACTAACGTACTCTTAGTCCATAGTCCCCTTTCCTCCATCCCTTAACCCCGCCCACCGGCACCACACCTCAGTCCCCTTTGACGCGTAGGCTATATTATGCTGAACAATCTTGCTGCTTTTATTAGGGGGAAGGAAGGTGGGACGTATGGAGGAAAGGGGACTATGGACTAGGAGTATGTTAGTCACACCGGTGAGTAACAATTAATTACTCCTACATCTCGTCCCCTTTCCTCCATCTTGTATGGGCGATTACCATGATATAACCGCCCTGGGGAAGAGCACGTGCCAATCTAGGCGAAAAGATTATGCAGGACTCTTGCTCAAATGCTGTGTCAGCCCTGGCACTGGTATCCAGGCAGTCATGTTTTTAAAAGGCTGATGGGGTGGCCCATGTCGCCACCCTGCTAATCATCCTCCATGGCACTGAAAAGTGACTGCAGCTGTCTTGACCCTGATGGCATGAGGATGCATGCTCACTGGCGGATCCTTATGCTGGCCCTTCTATGCCTTCTGCATCGTTGTGGTCATCCATCCAGCTATGGAAGTTTTGGACACTTGCTGACCCGGCTTTGAGCCGCCAAACGTGACAAACCAGGCACCCGTCTTGCGGAAGGCCTTCGTTCTGTCCAGATGGAATTCTAATGCTCCTCTGACATCTAGGCAGCAAAGAGCCCTTTCTGCCTCTGCCTTGGGGTCTTGAAAGAAAGTGGAGAGCACAATCTCCTCATTAATGTGAAAAGAGGAAACTGCCTTCGGGAGGAACTTTGGGTGCGTGCAGAGCACAACTTTGTCCTGATGAAACCTAGTATAGGGCTCCGAAGCCACTAATGCCTCTATCTCGTTGACTCTGCGAGCAGAAGTGAGCCCCACTAAGAGTGCTGTCATTAGCATGACCAGTTTGATGTCTATCGTGGCCATGGGTTCAAAAGGTTTGTGCGCCAGGGCGCTGAGCACTGCGTTAAGATCCCAGAGTGGGTGCAGTTGTTCGACCAGTGGGTACAGTCTGGTCAGATCTGTCAGATGCCTCTTTACGACAGGATTGGCAGAAGAGAAGGTAACTGTGTCCGAGTTCCTGTATTCGCCAATGGCCGCTAAGTAAGTCCGGCAGTTGTCTACCTGGACTCCTCATCTAGCCAGGTGGGCAGAGAAGGATAAAACCTGGTCCAGAGTGCAGGGCAGGGGATCAACACTGTTTACTTTGGACCATAGGCAGAACCTGGTCCATTTGCTTTTGTACTGCTTTCTGGTAGATGAGCTCCTGCCTTCCTGTATGATTTCCAGGTTGTCACGAGAGAGCTGGCGATTTTGAAGAGTTACCTGCTCAGGTACCATGCTGCTATGGCTAGGCTCTCCGGATAGGGGTGCAGGACTGTGCCCCCCTCCTCGGCCAGGACATGGCCCTTCTTGAGAAGGAGATGAATCTCTGGCTGGGATGACATCTGACAAAGGTTGCAGAACCAGGGCTTCGCAGGACACCGCTGTGCAATGAGGATGAGACGCAAGCGCTGCGACTGCCTGATCTTGCTCACTACCTTGTGGATGAGCGGTGTGGGTGGGAATGCATACACCCACATCCCGTCCCAGGGTATCTGAAGGGCATCCCAGAGGGATCTGCGCCCTAGGACACGAACTGCTGACCAGTCTGTCGCAAACAGGTCTGTGGCCGGTGGCCTCATTTGTTGGAAATTTCCTGGAGAACTCTCCCATTCAGCTGCCATTCGTAATTGTCGGAGCCGAACCAACTGAGCCAGTTTGCCTCCAGGTTGGATTCTCCCGGTAGATGGACCACTGAGATCCACACATCCTGTGCAACCGCCCACTCCCAGATGTCTAGGGTCAACCAGCAAAGAGGAGGGGGATCTGGTGCCCCCTGCTTGTTGAGATAGAACATGCAGGTAGAGTTGTCAGTTTGGATATACACTGCACTAACCCAGATTACTGGAAGGAAAGACTTGAATGTGAGACAAATCGCCATCAATTCTAGCCAGTTGATGTGGTTCTGCTGTTCAGTCCGAGACCCTAGCCCATGGCTGGCCTGTATCCCCCTGGGGAGAAGAATCTGTTGTCAGGGTATGCTGTATTGGGGGAGGTCTGAAAGGCCTTCCCCCATGAGGTTCTCCTCCTGGGTCCACCATTTGAGGTCCTGCTGTAAGTACAGGGTTATGGTGACCGGCGCCCCCTGCTGATCGGATTCCTGGTCCCAGGAAGTTGTGAAATGCAGCTGTTGTTACTCTTCTGCATATCCCAAAGCAGCCCCAATAAGACCAGGGATTGAGTAGGATAGAGCTGCAATTTATGGTAGTTGATCAAAAACCCCAGCTCATAGAGTGTAGTCCCGAGTCTGTCCGCTGAAGACCTGACCTGCTCTGGCGATGTCCCTCTGACTAGCCAGTTGTTGAGGTAGGGATAAACATGCAGGTCCTCCCTTATGAGCAGGGCCGCCACAGCGTTCATAAGCCTTGTGAACACCCTCAGAGCTGCATTCAGACCGAAGTGTAACACTTTGTATTGAAAATGCAAGCCCATGACCCGGAACCTGAGGAAGGCCCGGTGGGGTTGCACTATGGGGATGTGAAGCTATGCATCTTTCAGATCCAGGGAGCACGTCCAGTCCCCTCCACACAGTGTCTCGGCTATGATAGCTGGCGTCACCATTTTAGAATTCTGCAAGGGTAGGTATAGATTGAGGAATGAAAGATCGAGCACCACTCGCAGGCCCGTCTGGTTCTTTTGAATGGCGAAGATGCGGGAGTAAAAGCCCTGGCCCTGTTGAGGGAGAGGGACCTTCTCCACTGCCTCGCTCACCACGAGGGAACGAATCTCCGCTAATAGTGAGGGTGTTTCGATCTGTGGGAGAGGGGAGGGAGGAGTAAGGGGAGGGGAAGCCGGAAGCCTGTGGAGATTACCGAGATCACTCATGGGTTGGGAAAGCTTAAGCGCTTAGCTTGACTGTGTAGGGGTGGCCTGCCCCAGACTGAGGTGCTGTGGACCTGAAAAGAGCAGTCATTGTTTCTTTGTGTCTGAGGCCGACGACTGGAAAGGGGACTGGAAGAACCCTTTCCTGCAGACTTATGCTGTTTCCACCAATGCTGGCTTGGTGACCTGTCCAGTTGCCTTGCTCGCCGGTCCAGAACCCCCAGAATCCTCCCAAGTCGGAGCGAGATTGGCTCTGAGGGAAGGCTTTTGCTGCTGGTTTGGGTCAGAATGGCCAGTGATTTGGCCGTCTGTGAGCTGCTTTTCTTTTTGTTGAGCTCTTCATCAGTAGTAGAGTGGAAGAGGTTGCCATCCTCGAAGGGCAAGTCTAGGATTCTATCCTGGACGTCCTGGTTGAACCTGGTGGCCTTATGCCAGGCCGTCCTCCTCATGTCTGTTGCCACACAGATCACTCGACTAGCGGTATCTATGTGGGCCTCCATTATATCCTGTGCCACTACTTTTGTCTCAGCAAGACCAGCCTTGAAAGAGGCCCGCTTGTCGGCTGGATTGTCAGGAATAAAGTCTGCAATCTCTCTCCACAACTGTTGGTTGGCCGCCGCCAGGATGGCATCAGCGTTGGCCTGTTCGAGGTGCAGGCTTGCATTGGAACAGATCTTTTTTCCATAGGCCTCTAGCGTTTTCTCCACTTTCACCAATTAGTGCAGAAGAGGAAGTACTTGAAGAGGAAGCCTGAGGCTTAGCATTCGTCGAAGCTGCTGCTATGACGGAGGATGATGACTGTGGGTGTACCAACAAAAGTATAGTGTCGCCCTGCACCTGCCTTAACTCTGCATCCAGCCTTTTGTTGACTGGCTGAGTGGAATGTGGTTTGAGCTAACCCTTTTTAGTCATTCATTCTACATCTTTCTGGAGCAGGATGCTGGACATGGTCTCTGCTTTGACATTGAGCACCTCTGCCAATACCCCTGATTCAGGCTGCTCCTTCTGGGGCTGGGGGATGCCCAGGTACTCAGCCAGGCCTGCTATCCTGTCATGGAAGGCCCTTGCTGAGGAAGACGTGTCTTTCTCCTCTTCATCAGTGTTCTGTTGCCCCCGACATTAGCCTGGACCCCTGGGTCTGTAGGGGGCATCTCTGTTGACGCTGGGAGCATTGATACCGGTGCTGAAACCAGAGCCGCCACAGGCGCGGGTAGTGGTGGTGGCATAGTGGGGCCAGCTGAAGTGGCGGTGCGGGAGGAAGCATGTCATGTATTGTGCCCTTCAAGATGTTACCCATTTGTGGGGACCTCATGAGAGACAGAAATCTGTCAAAGAAACGGTCATCGCAGGCAGGCTGAGTGTGTTTCTGCAGGGCCGCCAGACACAAATAAGCCTGTTACCTGCCCCCCCAAACCCCCCGTCCCCCCTGAGAGTACATGCCCTCATTGCATCGAGGCCCAGTGAAGGTCGGGTATGACGTGGTCCAGGTGATTGGAGTCATTGGAATCCAGTATGCCCTGGGTGCGAGATCACACCTCTGCGGCTCACTCGCTTGGCATGCTTCTGTTCTTGAAATGCTTTCCCGCCTTTGGGGGTCCGCCCTGACCGCCATTTTGTCTGCGCACGCTGCCATCTTGTCCGTGCCTTCTGCATGTGGGACCATGTTCAACGCAGGCCTGGACTCGGCCTGCATGCTTGTTCGCATCGGCTCTGCCCCGCCTTGCACCTCAGGCACCTGCCTGGTAGGCTGCTGGCCCTCGGCCATGGGGCCTGTAGTGCCATGTACTCTGCATTTAGGCGCCCCCTCCGGCGTGTGCCCGGTAGTAGAGCTATGCCCCTCACTGTGTGACCCGGTACCAGAGCCCGTGGAATCTTGGCAGTGGAACCGGTAGGGCCCGTATACTCCTCCACTGTGACGTCGGTAGCTGCAACAGCCTTTGCGAGGGTCTGACTGATGCCTCCCCACAGCAGGCTTCCCCGGGAAGGAGTCGCCTATGCGGGGTGCTTTACAGAAGAGCACGTTTACCTTCTTGGTCTTTCTCCTTACGTATATTCCTTGATGCTCTCCGGCGGTGTTCTGGAGAACAACTCTCTCCACCACGGGAGCCGGTTTTTGAGGGACCGAGGTGTGAGATCGTTGCACGCTGAGCAGCCTTCAGATCCGTGGTCTTCCCCAAGGCACCGGAGGCAGAGCGTGTGCGGATCTGACATGGGGAAGGAACCGTCTGGGGGCCAGACTAGGCCCCCACGAAGGCCTAGTCTGGTCCTAGTGGGCCCAGACTAGGGCAGCAGTGGACGGTGTTCCCAAATCTGAAAAATCTAAAAAAAGTTAGATTAGCGGAAAAAGAATGCAGAATTATGAGGCTTGAGGCCTCACCCAAGAGCACTGGTGAAATCGGTCCGCTCCCGTCGACGCGGTAAAGAGCACTGAGGTGTGGCGCCGGTGGGCGGGGTTCATGGAGCCTGTAATTCTGGGGTTGCATGCCTGTAAATTTAATGGAAAGTGATTTTTCTGGTCAAAAAGGGGTCAGTTCCCATCCCTCGTGAGGGACGCCTATACAGGATGGAGGAAAGGGGATGGGATGTAAGAGTATTATATGTATCCAGCGTAGTTCCTGTGAATAAAGTGTTACTTTGTGTTTAAGTTGATACATTGAAGATTTACCCGTGTGCAGCAAGATAACTGTTAAAATCACCAATGCGAGATAGATACAATCTGGGTATGGTGTGTCTCAAAGCACCTGGAAGCTGGAAACGAGGAGCTTGACAATGCGCATGTGAAAAAGGAGATTTGTTAGGAAAAAAACACTGTAAATAGGACACAGTAGTTATTAAATATGCATGGGGAATTTATAAATTGGTTAAACTCTGCAGTCAGGGTTTTGGAAGGTGAATTCTGAGTGACTTGGAAAAACTGGTTTTGCAGGGTTTGGAGGCGGAAGGAGAGGTAATGAGTAACCCCAACACTAAACAGATGGTCACTCAACATGCTGGCCCGGGGTTTTTATGGCTTGGCAGTATTGTAGAATGAAGATGCAATTTTTTAAATGCACAGGAGCTTGTTATTTACTGTTCAGGGAGATTCGGCAATTTGCTTTTTGACCAGCAATAAATCTTGGGGTGAAGGCACGCCTGAGGCTAGAGTGGGGTGATACTTCACTGGTTTAGATTTTTTACTCAAGATGTGACCAGAGGCCATGCGTATTGAATTGGTAGCCGTTTAGAGTATTTCGAAGAAGCCTGCAAGTCTGGATGGGTGAGATGGTTATCGCCAGTTCAAAGGAAACCTGTTTATTCTTCCGCTCCTTATATTGTTTGAAGTACTCTTGCAAACCATGTGCAATTACGCCTGAGGTCAGGAGGCCTCATGCCAGCTCGGACTTGTAATGAATTATGTTTGTATGTGAATGTGTAACTATGTGTTTATGTCATGACCTACCACTGACAAATCCTAAAAAGGGTTGTGCGGTGTTAGGGAGAATTCTCTCTTTAGGCTGAATTTCCTAACCTAGTGAGTCCCCCAGCAGCTTTGCTGGATTTCTGGAGTTTGTTTTTTTCTCCTGCCAAGAGGGAGACTCTTTTCTCCCACTCTTGGACATGATTTATGGTGTTCCTTTGATGGGCTATGGGGTCCTTTACTCCATAGGGTCTTATGTGTTTTTACTATGTGTGTTACACAGCACCCTCCGTGCAGTAACACAGGGGTGTGTCAGTGACACCCCACCATAGACTCCATACCCTGGGAGTGACTACTGTCTCCCAGGGCATGTAAAGTCACCATTGGCTTTACTAGTCCCAAATTATGAACAGAAACCAGTACAAACCATCATATTGTGGACGTACTGGTCGGGCAATTTGATTGCCCTGGGGTCTGTTAGTCGAGGGGGCACTTCTCCGTCCCCCCTGATCGAGTTTTGGCTGGTGGCAGTGGATACTACTTTTTATATTTGACCGCAAATATATCCCTATGGGATTTTCCCATTGTTCGAGGCTACCAACTTTAATTATTTAATTCTCATAGCCTCGAACATACCGCCGGTTTATTTATTTAATATTAATTCGCCGGTTGGTATTTTTTGCCAGGACTCGATTCTAAAATGGCATTTGTGTTCTCTTCTGTGACTCCAACCCTTTGTTCCACTTTTTGGCGGGCTTCTCCACAGAAGCCTCCAAAAGTGGTGCCACTCTGTCTGGGTACCACAGGGGGTGTAGGAGGGGGTTTAGGCACCTTGACTGAGTTACCTTGGTAACTCAAGTCGCACTCTTGTGTGATTGGCCCAAGTGGTGAGCCGGCCGGCTCACCACTTAGCATGTTTGATTGACAGCTAGGCTGAGTGAATGGGGGTGTGCTGCATAAAAGCAGGGCTTTGGGGACTGGAACTTCAGAAGTCGCTACAGGACCTGAGAATCCGACGAAGGAGAAGCTGAGCCGACCTACCAGGACAACACCACCAGTGGAGCCCTGCGGAACCGACTCACCACTTCCCGACGACAGAGAAGATCTCCCGGCTGGAGAGGCTTCTTCCCCTGACTGGTGGGCACAACCAGTTTACCTTCTTTTCTTCGCATCACAGGACAGCCACTTACCACTGGACCGCGAATAAAAGGACCGCTCCTTTTACCTGAGAACTCAGCGGCTGGTTTCTTCCCTGGCATTGCAACAGACTCCTGTCTTCCTCCCCGACGAAGCACCGACTTGCATCCGCTGCCAGGAACAACTGCCCCCGCTGGATTATTCTCACCACTTTATGGTACCGTGTCCGCCAGGCCTCCCTTTCTAAAGATTGCTACAATGTAATAATAATCCCTTAAACCTTCTGGACTGGGCTGGCCGCCTTGACCTTCTAATGGGTCCCTTTCTTTTGGTTCAACTCTTTTTGAGAGACTCTTTTGGTTCAACTCTTTTTGCTCGACTCTTGTGCACTTCAACCGTGTGACCTTGGACACATTTCGTTCTGATCCTCTTAAAGTGGATCCAGCCTTCTGAACTCTAACTTCACGGTTTTACTTGCCTTCCTCTCTTGTTTTGTTCTTATGAAAGTGCTGGGATCTGTTTCAAATTATACTCTGCTTTTCTCTCCCTTTTAAAACGAATTATTAGAGTGCCATCTGCGTTAAGCGCTCACCGCTGTCTGAAAATAAGTGGGGCTTTACTTAAGACTTGTCTAATATTCTCCTAAGGGAGTGTATATCTTTTAGTGACCGTGTTTTTGAACTGCTTACTATTAGTGCCTGTGTGTTTTTCTAGATGTGGTTTTAAATAAATAATGATATCTCTTTTACACCAAGCTCTGGTCAGTGTTTACTTGTTCTATTGTGTTCTTTTGACCTATTGTGAATACTCTGTATACTGCCTAACTCTTCTTGAGGGAAGTCTGACTGCTCAGCCACAGCTACCAAGTGAATCTGTGTGGTACAGACTGCTACCAAGTGGGTATACTGCCAAACACCTGTAGTCTTATCTTTTGCAGTGGTCCCAGAGGGAACTGCACAGGTTTCTGCCTAACATGCGGTACACATGAGCTGAAGATGTTAGTTAAGGTAACAGCGACCAATGAGACACAGAACAGGGGAATTAGAGAAAGATTGAAATTCTTTGAAAAGGTTTTGACCTCATGTGGGGGTGGTTTGTAATAAAATATCCATACACCATATGCACATCCACACACGTGTGTTTTAACTGTTGCAAAATGTATATAATGTGCCAACGTGTGTGGCTTGGAAAGAGTCGGGTTAGTTTGACTCTTATAGATTCAGCTAGTCCCTCTCAACTGATTGTACAATAACATTGCTTTAGGTACACACGTGCACTTGCTTCTAAAGTTGTGGGCCTACTTTGGGTTGAGGTGATTAAAGGTCCATCTGCACATTTGGAGTCCACAAAGGGACCCCAGGCTTTCCGGAATGTTGGGGGTTTCCTGTCTGCACATCTCGACTGCAGTCCTCCGTGCACAGAGTAAAAAAATAGAGATTTATCAGCATCATATTCGTTAAAGGCCTGTCTGTTCCCCGGAAACCTGGTACCATGGTCCAGCTGTGCATGGGGCATTGAAGGAGCACCACTTCGGAATGCTTCAAGTTTACTTGAGTGCACTTTGGGGGTGTTACAAGTGAAACACTGGAGCCTTGGGTAGATGCTGAAATTATATCTTTTATTAAATCAAAGTAAGCATTTGGATATTTATAATGTCCCAGGACCGTTTCCTCACTGTGAAATCCTCCTGGGATATGCTGGAGAGAGCCTCCCTGACTGTCTCCTACTCCTTACTGGCCGGATAGGCCCATCATTTGCTTCTTGCTGCTCTTTCCTTGCCAATATTCTGTGAAAGAACGAACAAAAACCCTGGTAAATTTGCAAGTTTTTATGTCCCGCCCCCGGCTTAGTTCCCCACCAATCAGGAGTCCTGTCTAGCATCGATTCTATAGGCTTGTGCGTATTAGCACCGCCTCCCTTAAAAGCTGCCGGCTGATTCCCATTCTGCTTCTGGTAGTCATGGTAGGCATTTCGCTCCTCGGTCATGGTCTCCCCCTTCCCTTCCCTTCCCTGGTCTGTGTGGGATAAGGGGATGCTGTGCTGCCCGTCCCCTTCCCCGGGCATGGTGCCTCCTCGTCCCAGTGGCAAATCCACAGCGCCGGGCCTCTGTAGGTTTTCGGCACGGTCGAGGTCCGGACCCGCCGTCCCGCCTGTCGGCGTCCCGCTCTGAGGGCATTTGGAACACTAGGGTTGCTGGACTCGCCGTGTGGCCGGCTGGCTCCGGCCAGACTGCACGCTCATCAGGTCCGAGGTGTGTCTCGGTGAAAGCCGGCACACAGGTCCTCACCGTGGCCTCGCCCGGGCTTCCGCGCTGGTTCCCCTCGCCTAGTGTCGCCTTACCTGGGTCTGCTTTACAGGGTGATAAAGCAGGGAGGAAATGGGGACAGAAAAGGGTTGTTTCTTTGATTTAAGGTGTTTGATAAGAGTAGAATGCAGGGATTGAAAGGGTGAATGCTTTGAAGAGGTGAACTGTTTTATGTTGTAAATCTTTTTGTATATATTTTTACTGAGTAGATTATTTTAGAGGTGTGAGGTGGTATCCCCACCAGCACGTCCATTGTGAGGTTTGTCCTGATACCATTCAGTTTGCTTGTCTTGTTGGCTTGAGGCCTCACCTAGGACAGGTGGCATCTTATAGTAAATTCACCCATATATACTTTCCTGAAGTACACCCTTGGCACACATTTTGTATTGACTGTGCAGACGAAGCCCTCGTCTCCCTTTTCTTGGTTAGTCGAAGTAGTGCAGGGTATCTTCCTGTGGTCAGGAAAAGATGGTATTGTAGTCGAGAATACTGTATTAGTAATGAAGAGAGCGACAGCAGCGGTGTTGAAGTGGAAATCCTTTCGCTCCTTCTATGCTCAAATGAAGGAGATATTGGCCGCATATATTTTTGGGACAAAGATGCTGTCTTTTGTGTGAGAATGAGAAGTATATTTAAAGTAAACAGATAAGCGAGGTGATTGTGGTGAAAGTGAGCAAGGTGAGTAATTTGGGGGGGGGGACTAAGTAACCGACAAGGGGAAAAAGGGGGGTTCCTTGGGTTGAAATGTTGTGCCGTGGGTTCGGCTTCAGTGTTTTAAGTCATTTATTTTAAAGTGAAATTGTTTCAGACAAACTGACTTGGAGTATGGAGACTGTTGAATCATTTGTGTCAGGTACTTTCTGGCTATAAAGTACCATCGGGAATAGCTGTGGAAAACTAAAGGTCAAATGCTATATTCTTGGCCTACTGAGGGGACCTGTGATAAGGGGCTACTGGGACACTGGAAAACCTGCCTACTTTTGTAACTGTAAGACACAAGGGCTCAAAGTTAGAGAAGCAGTAAAACATCTTAGACCTATGGAGGATGTATGAGTGTTAGGGAGAATTCTCAAAAATGTGCTAATTCCCTCCACCTTAGAGACCCCCAGCAACTTTGCTGGATTTTGAGGACTTGATTTCTTTACCTGGAGAGAGTGAGACCCTTTTTTCCCCACTCTCTCATGTATTTTAATGTGATTTCGAACTCTGTTTCTTTTGGTTATGGAGTCTGACAAACTCCATAGGCATCATCTTTTACATTGTGTCACACAGCACCTTCAGTGCAGTGACACAGGGAAGTCTTTCAGATTTCCCAAAGGTTTAAATACCTTCTCTTGGATAAACTATGGTTTCCAAGAGCAGTAAAGTGAAATTGACTTTACTTACCATTGTAGCTTTCTAGACCCAGCACACACTATCTTACAATAAGGTGTTGGAGGGGTTACCTAGTATCCCCTTTATCTAGCTTCTCATGTAACATTTTTATGTTACCCTTTTCTCACTGAATGGCTTTTGGCAGTGGTTTCTTTTTAACTACTGTGGTGTGCATTTACCAAGGGTGCCATTTTTGTCAAAATGGCCCCGGTCTTCTTTTTACGCCATTTCTTTGTGGAAAGGTCCTTTGTGAGATTTACTCTGCATGCCAAACCAGGTTTGGTCCCATTGTTCACTTTGCCTTTGGCAGGATTCACAAGTGAAGCCCACCTATGGCTCCAGGGTGTCTCGGGTAGGCAGGAAGTAAAGGAGGTGCCCGAAACTCCCTGCGCTTATTCTCCTAGGAGACCCAAATGCACTCTTTGATGACTGGCCGGCTGACTTTCCGGCAAGAACACCCACCCTGCTGGGTGACTGACAGCTGGGCTGGAATGAATGGGAGAGAACTGAATAAAAGGTGAGGCCTTTGGCTTGGAAGGCAGAGTCGACCACTGGACGAAGGAACCAAAAAAGAACCTGAAGCGGTGCTGCAACTCCTGGACCGTTGGTTTGCCCGGTGAAGCCCTGCTGCTGTGCTGAAACTCAAAATTCCTTTCGAGAGAGAAGCCCCTGCCAGGATGACTTCTACCTTTGAGTTGGTGGGACCAATCAACTCCAAAGTAAGCCACCTGGACATCCATCTCAGAGCTGGTTGAATTTCCACAGAGTTGGTGCTAGAAACCGTATAGCCAGGGAGAGGAACATCAGATTGTGTGCGTTGCTTTTAAGCTGGCCAAGAACTCCAGGAAGATCCCCCGGACTCCCAGGAAGCAGGACTGACCGAGCCTGAGCCCCCTCAACAGAGTGCGGGGCCCCAGAGGTAAGGAAAGTCCACCTAGACAGCCAGGAACCGCAGTGTTGCTATTTGCGGTAGACGCGAGGAGCTGAATCACTGAACAGCCACTGAATTGAAGATTGCCGGTTGCGAGCGGGGACAGTCCCATTGCAGTGCAGGAGTCCCCAGAAGTCCTCCCTCTTGTCCCCGCGACAGGCCCAGGAACAGTGAGATCTGCAGAGCTGCACAGAAACAGAAGTCATCTGCTGCGCTTTTCTTCATTCTAAAGATACTCTAAAGTCTGAGAGAACTTACCTCTTACTGTAGAGTTGCTTGCATCTTCTACAACTCACAAGTCTAATCAGCTTGTGGCTCTACATTTGATTCTTCTTTTTCTTCAAAGACTTCTAAAACACTGTGTAAAGACTTTCTACTTACCTACAAAGAAGTGCTTCAGCTCATATAGACTTTTGCCTATTGACTTTGGTTTAGCCTCTTTTCACTGAATGACTTATTGGAGGACCTAAAAGTATTTGCCTGCTTAAGAATATTTGTGGTCTCTTGTATGTTCTAAATAAGCATTTCCTTTGACATATTACTAAATGATTCTAAATGCAACAGTGATATATTAATATCACCAGCACCCTAGCAATTGAAGTCACCTGTCTGTGGGCCATCCCAAACGGGTATATACTGATTTAGAGATATTAAGAGTGTATATTTCATGAAGTGTATTTGAGTGTTACTGTTATACTGCTCCCTTCTGAAGAAGGTTTATTCTAACTGACTGATAAATAAATACATGTTTATTCCAGAAACCTTGAGTGTAAGAGTTTATTTGAATACTTATAATTAAATCTCTGTGTAACTCCACTACAGCTCACATTGACCCTTCTTGAGATAAGTCTGGCTGCTCAACACGCTACCAAAACTGTGTAGTACAAACTTATACCAAAGGTTGGGTTTCCAATACCTGTAAGTCAGAGTTGTTTGTAGTGTTCCCATAGGTTACTGCATACAAACTTTGCCTAACAAGGAGAAAGGCAGGAAGGTTCATAATGTTAAGGTCTCAAAGGAAGGGCCGAAAAAGGAGGGTGCAGGAATTCCCCCCCCCCAATATGGGTGCAATCCTTTATCGCCCGCAGAAGGGTTTACAGATGACAGAGTTCAAACCTCCATTGTCTCCAGCGGCCACTCCAGTGGTTGTGAGACGGACAGAGGTAACCCCTCCATCAGCTACGATTCCTAGAAAATTGGATATTGAGGAAAGTGGAAGGAGAACTTCAATGATGAAGGCTGTAGAAAGGTTGAAAACGGAGAGCCGAAAACTCCCCCAAATGCTAGATTAGCAGAGAGCTTAAGGGTGGAGGAACGAGCGAGAATGTGGCCGGCAACCCAAGAGTAGATGAAGGGTTAAGAATGAGTGAGAAAGTGGAGATTAGGCCTTCTACCGCTAGGATAGAGGATAGGCTGCGAATGGCAGTGGAGTCACAGGAGCGTAAATAATTGGAAGAAGCGCTGAGGCTAGCGGAAGAAGAGGTAGTGCTGTTACAACAGCAGAGAAGTGAAGAGCGGGAAGAAGTGAACAGGCAGGCAAAAGATGCAGAGGAATGAAGGTGGAGGCACTGACAAGTTCTTGTTAGGTTGGATAAATCAGTTATCAAAGAGGCCAATGTGGACCTGGAGGACAGAAATATTGCTAAGGGTAACAGGATTCGAGTAGGGAGAACGGGAACCAGCACCCGACAGTAGTGCTAAGTATGCTTAGGTGCCTGTAGAAGTATCAGGGAAGGTGATAAAAGGAGTAGGAGATGAAGGTAAATGGGAATCGGATGTTGAGCAGGGAGAACAGGCTGAAGCAGCTCTACCTCCTGTTCGAGCAGATGTGACAGAGTACACCATGGACTCTTAGGACACGCTGTGGTACTTGCATGGCCACAGTAAGTAGTAGGAGAGAGATGCGAGAAGTCCCAGTAAACGCAGGTCTAACTCAATTTCCATTGCTCCAGAAGGGTTACGGCAAGCCGCATTATGCCCAATGATCACACATGGACCCGAATAATTTGATGAAGACACTCCCTTTGCTCATTGCCGGGGCGGGAAAGTGAAGTTATGCATTAGAGAAACCCTGTTAGTGTCAAGTTAGCCATAGGGGATATGAAAAGCTTATTCCCAGCTCTAATCGGGGGAACGGTCAGATGTGCTTTGGAGGAGAGCGGGGTATCCGGGAGTTCAGTTGGATACAAAAACCCAAGATGGAGCAGCATTTAATAATTACAGGGCACAGTTATGGGGGGGCCCTGCGGAATAGGTATCCTGATACGCCAGATATAACTTCTATTCTGGTCAAAACAATGAAGCTAGAAGATTATGATCCTGCGGCGCACACCTAGTTAATTCAGAAGATGTGGATAAAGTAGTAGGGATGGAGGCCACGAGTTGGTCGGATGTTGAGGCACATATTGTGAATTTTTGTAAAAGGAGGCAAGAGAAGGAAAAAGAGTATAGAACAGGCACAAAAGGCAGAGGCCAAATTTGTTCAGAAAAAACAAGCGAAAATCTATTTGAAAGGAGCAGCGATTACCAGCTCCATGGAGGGACAGCAGGCACAATTGGAACAACAGGGACATAGTGAATCGGGTATGACACAAGATTGGATGGACGGCTATGCTTCTGGTCCAAGGCAAATGAGAGGGGTTGGGGAAGACTTTCACGACGAAATGGGTCATTTGGCGGGTTCAGAGGAATGGGGCACCAGTTTAACGGGCCAAAGGGAAATAACTTTGGAGGGTTGAATGGGACTCAGTGTTGGCCGTGCGGAAGGGAGGGACACCTGGCACGAGATTGCCAGGGTAGGCAACAGTATTTTAAACGCATGAGCTCAGCAACTGCAATTCCTGACCATGCCATATGTCCCAGGCTCTGTGAAATCGCAGCAGGCATGGGTAGAACAGAACCCAGTGACTGGGGCTGCACATACCTATGTGATTCAACCAACTATGTCAGCACAGGCACCGGTACACACATGGGAGAAAAATCCTTTACCCCAAGGAACGGTCACTCACTATACTGGAGCAAGTGTTTTTGGAGGGAATCCTTTCCTGCTCCCTGGTGCTAACACGTACCAAGAATAGGACAGCCCACTGGGATCTCTGATGTTTCCAGTCCTCTCCGCTACCACCGATCCAGAAGAGGAACCCCGTATAGGTGTGCAGGTAGGCAACCAAACTTTTTCATTCATGGTCGATACAGGGGCTACAAAATCTTGCATCAAGGTAGGCGCATTCCCCTTGTTAGGAAAAAGAATGGACACATAGGCATTCTCTGGGGCTATCCTGTTGGTTGCTTACATTGAAGATCTACATATAAAGGTAGGTACACAAAATGTATCTGCTCCTTTGTTGTATTGTACAGATAACCCAGTGAAACTCTTGGGCAGAGATCTTCTCAGTCGACTACACAAGTCGATCGCGTTCATGGAGGAAGATATAGTATGCTCGACTCCAGGTTTGTATCCATTAAGAGAAGCGGCGTGTTTGCATGCATTCTGTAGTGACAGCACAATAATGGGGGTACCTGTACATTCGACATTGTTTCTTTAAGTGGTAATGGTTTGTTGAGTTGGGTCATGGGAATCGAGATCATACAGGACTGGTACCGAGTGAGTTTTTGTTTTGGCCTGCTGTGACACAGGAGCCAACACCAGGCACCATTGTTACGATTCTCCTAGAAGCATTAGTCATCAAGAAAGACAGGGTGGTTCTTTCAGGCATCGATGAGGAAGGCTGGGAGTGGCGCACAGTTTTGTGCATCATCCAACCTTATCACTAAGGGACGTGTCTGACTAACAATTGTTCAAAGACACCGAAGACACAGCAGAGGTGGATTTTGAGACTGGGGTGCCTTGCCAGATAACGCTAGAGCAAATGGAAGTACCACAGACCATGCTCCTCGTTAGAAATACATCACTATGTTGGAAGGAGGATTTGGAAAAAGTGCCGGACCAATTACGGACCAGCAATCGTCATGATTTGGGGCTGTTAAAGAGTATTGGAGCAGTGCGCATAAAACTGAAACCTTGTGCAATTTTACCACGGATAAAGCAGTACCCATGTCTATAGAGGGGGATGAAGGGATTTATGAGACCATTATAGCGTTGGTGAAGCAAGGCATAATACAACCTTTTGTGTCCCCATGTAACACGGCCATCTACCCTGTGAAGAAGGAGAAGGGGTCCAGATGGAGGATGGTCCAGGATTTGCACCCCTTCAATAATATTGTTGAAGCGAAGTTCTGAGTGGTACTGAATCCTGCAACCATTCTCTGCAATATCCCTATTGGGTCAACCCACTTCACGACGATTGATTTAAGAATGCATTTTTCTTGGCCCCAATACACCCCAGATTCTCAGTATCTCACCCTGCTTGTGGAGAAGGGGTACAAAGTGGATAAATAATAATTGCAGCACTGCCAGACACAGGTAGTATATTTGGGGCAAGTGATATCGAACGCAGGAAGGAAGGTAATGCCAGAGAGCCACCGCAGTTCACAATATGCCTCAACCGTTCACGGTGATCAAATCCAGATCTTGAACAAAGATCTCTTTGACTACTCTAGTTACGTGATGTCCTAACTGCAGGGACCTAAGGAAACGCAGACGGTGAAGGGTCCAATAGAATGGGCTGAAGAAATGGTGACTTGGCGACCCCAAATGACAAGAAACTATTTTATCTGCTTTCTCACTAAAATGGGTAGGTGATGACAGCGGTCCTGGCCCAGCTAGGCCATAAACCTTTATCATAATATAGCGGACTCTTAGACACAGTGATCCAGGGATAGTTCCCTTGTGAGCAAGCTCTAGCAGCAGCAGCTTTTGCAATTCAAAAGTCTTCAACCATTACTATGGCTTGACCAGTGACACTAAACATGGAGCATGCCGTCTTTGCAATCTTAGAAAAATCCAAGTCGACTTTGATGAACCAAAGAATCTCGGGTATGAGGTTACTCCATCAAATGCATTGATATATCCCATACGGTGTCACCTAATCAATCCGTCGATGTTTGTAGCCGAGCAAGTGAAACCTGATGACATTGTCCACGATTGTGCAACATGTAAGGGAGGCATGGCATCACAAGTATAACACTGACACAAAGGTGCAATTTGTAAAATCTTTATTAAAGTTTCTGGGTTTGGAAAAACTGGCACTTTGCACTATAGCTAGGATGTGAGTAGTCTCTACCATCAAATAAAAACAGTCCTAGTTGAGTTTGTCAAATCAAAATGGCCTATAATAACAAAACCTAATGCCTGCCCTTTCTCTTGTGAGAATATGTATGCAAAGTAAAATCAGTGTTAGAATATAAAGAATAAATGTGGCAGAGTCAGCTCTCCTCCCCATGTTAGACAGCACGAAGTAAGGTGTTCTCCATAGACAGGAGGACACACTCTGGCTTAGGTTCTCAAAACAAAGGCAGTTCAAAAGTGGATCGATGCCCACCTGGCCTTCCATGCTAAAGTCTCTCTTTCCAGCTTTCAAAACACAGTTCAACAAAATGTTCATGCCGGTTTCCCTCAGTCGGGCTCGGACCTTTCAAAGCAAAAGTTCACGTAAGTTTCCCTCAGATCTTTCAAACAACACTTGCAGGAATTCCCTTCCCCACGCCTAATTCACATCCTTTAGGGGTTCCCTTCCCCAAACCTATTAGACTTCTGGTCTCCCTCAGTCGGGCTTGGACCTTTTCCTGATGTTGAAGAATTTTGAACGTACGTGGCTTTTAATATAGACCTCCACAGGACCACTTCGACTTTCCCTTCAGCTCACACTCTTGTGTTATTTGCCCCAGTTCCTCTTGGTCTGGGTAGTTTAATGTCATAAGCAAAAAAGTTCATCCTTCACCTGTTACGCTCACCTGGTATCCACGGGGACGCCACCCATGATTTGCGCTCTCGAACACTCTCCCGGTCCCTTGGTAAGGCCTCCGGTTAAAGAAGGGTCTGCAATATAGGAGAGCTGGATTCAATACCAGATTGTCTTTCCGTTTTCCCACCTCCCTTGGCCTCAACTCCTTCCTCCCTCTTGGGCCCTCTCCTCGCCTTAATATTGTAAAAGGTGGATTGTCCGTCCTGCTCTTCGTGGCAGGGCCGCGTAGATGTGGGGGGCGAGCAGCGACCAAGTTACTTCACTGGTGCAAGCCCCCCTTTGGGAATCCAGGCCTGCTGCGACTCCGTAGGTTTGCTGCTTTACAGTCTTTATATGCAGTTCTTATGTTCCCCTTAGTTCGAATAATAATGTCTTGCTTCTTTCCTTTTAGTTATCGAAAGGTATTTTGGTGTTGTCCTGCAGTTTGAAGATGAGCAGGGGCCGGTAGGCAAAAGCGCAGTGTGCGCTATGCTGTCTGGTGAGTAATGCGCGATGCGCGGCACTGTCTCGCCTTTTATATTGCTAACCTGTGTCTTTTCTCTCCTTGCAGGTTGCGATGTTCCTCGCCGAGCGCCGTAATGTTCCAGCAATGATACTGACCAGGAGATGACTACCCAGGTAAGAATTGTGTGGCTTTCTTCATTCGGGAGGAAACATGAGTAAACGCTTACTAATGCTGTCTTTCTTTCTCCTCTTTCCAGGTTATGGTATTCCAGGATGCATGCGGTGCCGGATGATGGAGTTCGTACCTTCAGGTGAGTGGAAATGAAGTTGGCGATGGATTGAAGACAGGATACTGTTCCAGGTAAGTTTCGTAGTGTTCTTTCTCTCTCTGCAGGTCCTTGGTTTCAGGTAAACTGGCATCAAAGAACTCGACACGGTGAGCGTTACGCTGCCCTCAGCAGAATAACGCAAAGCATGTTCTGCTGTTTGGGTGCTGTTTAAATAGTCTCAGGTAAAGTAGTCCAGGTAAAATAGTCCCAGGCCTGCCACATCCAAAGTAGTCCAGATAAAGTAGTCCCAGGCCTGCCACACCCAAAAGACTAGACCGCGTAGCTCAGTTCCTTGTAACTGATCTGTGTGTGTGCTTCCATGTTGGCTGAACCCCCCCCCTCAAGTTAAATAGTCCCAAGTAAATAGTCCCATTCTAATGTTGGCCCTTCATGATGGTTATGAGCCTGGTGCCAAGGGCGCCAGGACTGACTCCAAGAGAGTCTTGGATGAGGTTTTAAGGCCTTTGACCTGGCCCTAACTGGAAGGCTGACTTGCCATTGAGGGCCAGGGGGAAGGATCATGACATCACCTTCTTACTCCCCCCCCCCTTTTTCTCCGGGGTTAATTTTGATCACTTTGCTTTTTATAGTTCATTCACTTATTCAAACAAAAATATTTCACCTTTCACAGAGACTTTAGAGTGGGCTACTTCCTTTCGCCAGACCACTCCGCTACTCGGTATCGTTGGTTTCACAGCTATCAGGAATTTAAAGATCACAGGTATGCCTTTCTTCAAGCCTCATCCACACACGTGCAGCCTTCAATTGTGCGATGTACTGTTGCAACTTCAAGCTTTCCTTAACACACAACAGTCTTTCATATCACTTGTCAACTTACCGGCTGTGTGCATTTCTTTCTCGTCTTTGCAGTTTTTCAATTCACTAATCAAAGTTAGTACCACAGGCTTGGCCTTGCCTCCCCAACCCTGCGGTTCACCCGTGAGGGTCGCTGGCATCCTTGAAACACAATGCAGTCTTGTTGTCTGGGACTTGCCTTCTCCACGTGTCTTTCGCAGCCTTTTGGAGCCAACAAAATCCTGCATGGAATTCCTGGGGTTCTCTATCTTTTGCTCTCGTCCCTTGGTCCGTTGCTCTGCTCCAGTAGGATCGCCTTTGCCACAGAAGTTCTGCTCCTACTTGTGTTCCACCTTGCTCAGAGTGTGTCTCTATGTTCGCCTTTCATCCGTGTGATGAGAGCTAATTGGTATCAGATGTATGCACTTAAAGTGAAGTGCCTGACCCGATTAGCGGGTCATGTCCAATGATATATGTAAGGGTTAGCATCTTTACTCTGTCGCCCTCTTACTCGGCACAGTATTTGTGTAGGGTTGTGGGGGTGGAGGGGAATTGGGACTTCGGACAATCCTATAAAATAGGATGGTCAGGTGTACGGGAAAGGGGGGGGAATACTATGTCTCACCATCGGTCGCCTCACCCCTCAACCTCCATTCCCTAAACACCCCTCACCCAGGTGTTCCTCCCACACTGGTCCACCCCCTAAGGTCTGGATCCAAAGGCGATGGCCGTGCCCTGGCCACCAGAGAGAGAGATCCCCCAGGGACTAGTAGGCGAGACACCCTTTGGTTTCTCACAAACATGAGGAAGAAAAGGAAGAGAGGACGAGTGTTAAGGAGGATGCTTTGGAGGGAGGTGAGGTACTTTTGTGTTGATGGATCTTGACAATCAGGTCCCTGGTGAAAGTCATACGGGTGCAGTCATTGTGGGCCTTTTGAGTCCGCAGAACTAGTGCCACTTATGGAGGCATTAGAAATTAGTAAGGGGAAGGCAGTCACTATTTACTCTGACTCTGCGTATGTAACCTCCACTGTGCATTCAGGCCTATCAAGGTGGCAGTGAAGAGGGTTTAGGAGATCTGACAGGAGCCCGGCCAACATGCTGCATTGTTGTCCAGATTAATCTAAGTGCTAACACTGTCCACAGAGGTAGGGCTCGTACAGTGCGCTGCGCATACTAATCGTACTAACTCAAAAGCACTTGGAAATGATGCTGCAGACAGGTAGCGAAAGAAGACACATATTTACCATTCCCAGGTCCCCAGAAAATATCAATCGTGTCCCAGCAGGTACAGTTGCCAGCTCTGTACCGGTTAAGAAAGATTTCCATTTATGGGTAATTTTCCCACCAGTTGTGTACCCTCCAACCTTTTGATGTTGTCTGCCCATCCCAGCCTGACTTGCCAGGGGAACCCCGCCTTCTGATGTACTCCGCTGGGCTTTTGCTCATTTAGTTATGAGGAAACTGACATGCCCTTAAAACAGTCAGTACTGGGAGACTTTGTTTACCTTAGTCTTTAATTTTGTTGCTACTCTTTAGTAACATGTTATAAGTGCACAAAGTACCTTACAGTACAGTGCGCTGGGGTCCCCTTTTCATTTTTAAGGCCCTAGACACCCTCAAACGATTTTTGGTGAATATACAGGTGCGGCCTGGACAGAGCTGGTGGCAGCTGTTACTTTTTATGTGTTTTCAACTCTTTTCAATGGTCCAAACCACGTTTGGCCCAGGACAGTGGCCAGTGCCTAAAATGGCCATGCCACAAAGTACTTTGTTCTGTCCTTTGGCCATACTGTCCCTTTGCCTTCCCCAGCAGACCTGGGAAATTCCTTATTTGGTCATGCAGACCTCCGCGCAAACTGAAGCTTTCGCAGGCTTCTGCCTGCCTTGTGTGTCTGCCTCCAGGATGTGGGCTGGAGCGGTCTAGTTCCAATACACGTTCGGGGTGCCAGGGTGTCTGGTGTGGTGGGATGACTGGGACCACCGTGGTCTGTGATTGGTCCACATCTGGGATGGCTGTATGTGAGCAGATCTCCTATTGGTTTCTCTTCATTTTGGCACGAAGAAGATTCTGGATAAGAGAAGGCATCTTACACCCATTTCAGGTCAATCTTCTGAGTTCACACCGAACTTAGTAAAGGAGCCAAGAATCCTGAATCAAACAAGCAGATATGTGGAACCGCTGGGGACGCGCAGTTTGTTTGTGATCGAACTTAGAAGGCCTGTAAGGGCACTTTGACCCATTGGAATAGTGGGACTAACTATTCTCAGCACCTCCAACTTAACCTGTAAGTGAGCCTCTTCGGAATTGTTTGTGGAACGTCCAGTGAACTGACCAGCTTGTATGGGACCTTTGCCCTGGAACTGCTGCCATCTCGAGTTTTTATTTAGCCTTTGGAGTCTGTAAGCTCTGGGTATAAGGCGCTCTCCCGCCGAGTTTCATACACCTAGCATTCCTAGGTCTGGAATTAGGAGAGTACGCCTGAAAACAAGAATACGCAGTCACTATGTCACCCAGCTATGGTGATGAACATCGTGGGTGCCTTGCCGCTGTGCCCCCCTCTGCCCTCAGACTCACTGCAGCGGAACTGGCCTGATCCCTTCATCAGGAGTGGAGAAACTGCCACTGTCCCACCACGGAATCATTCCTGGAACGCAGCACCTGAAAGCCAAAGACCTGCACAACTGCAGGATTTGAACCTGCGACCGAAGTGGACTTGACTGCTGAAGTTTTGTCCAGAGTGTGCCGAGGGTCAGTGAGTACTTGCAACCCTTACCGGTGGCTCCTAGCGCATCCATCCACTTTTACGCATAAGTGTCCCCCCGAGGGCCACTCTTCTTTATTGAGCTATTCCCAACTGTTGGATCCTGTTCTTCCCTCTTGGGGAGACCCGCCCCGAATAGTGGGAACTTATTCTTCACTTCCTCACCCACCTTCCTGAGTCGCTATAGCCTCTTGGAAGAGACCCCGTTTTGACTTAACCGCACGATTGCGTGCACCAGCACCAAAAGTACGTTTGAGCTCAGGGCTTCACTCATTTTAGGGACTGGACTGCCTCTTAGCTAGTGTTTGAATTATGAAGGACTGCCTAAATGATATCCGCACTGTGGGACCCCTTTCGTTACAGGCTGTGGATCAATACTGTGTACTATTCCTTTAGGCCATTGGTTACTGTATATGTTTGCTAGATTAGTGCTGTGTTGGTTTTGTTATTACTGCTTACTATTTACTTTGTGTTTTACTTAAAAGGCCTTTAATAAATGTATGCATATTTTTAATATACACCTGACAGAGTAATTTGTGGTATTGTTTGTTGTGTGTGCTCATTGTGGGCTTTCGATCACCCTCACCCATCCTGAGACCTAGTCTTCACCACCGCCAATGCTACCGTGATTGGTCTGGCTTGTCCAGTCCAGTAGGTTACTCTGTTCCAAGAAACTAGCCTGGCCTTCTGAACCTCTTCCCACCAGGTCAGAGTTCAGAAATCCATCTAAACAATACCGTAAACTGTAGTCCCGTTGTTTCAAATTCTAGAAATGCAAGGAAAAGCCTCTAAAGGGAAACAGGAGCTTTGGGCAAAGAGGATGCACTCTCCTGCCCACAGATTTGCTGTTGAGCCAGGGGCTGACTGGGAAGGTAGCAATGTAAAACTGCTTCTTGTGGCTCTAGAGCAGCTACATTACCCATCGCACACTTCTCGGTGTCAAATTGCAGCAGAGCTCCAGGAGGAATGGTTCATACCAAACCTCCAGGAACAGGTAAGTATATTTGTAGGAACAGTTTGTAGGGAATTCAATCCTGGAAACACCATGCGGTCAATTAAGGGGAGTTTTGCCTAGGTCCTCTGGGCCATTTTGGGAACTCCATATTGATGTTATCGATATGCTCTTAAGATGCAACAATTACTGGTACCTTATAGTCATAGTTTGCCCATTTTCATGATGGCTTGAAGTCGGTCTCTGCGTACACCCTGATGCGAAGTCTGCAGCAATGTTTCTGGTAAGGGAGGGATTTCCACAGTGGGGAATTTGTGAAGTCCTGCAGTCAGACAATGGAACCCCCTTTAAACACCTTGTTCACAGAAATCCCTTTGCTCTTGGGAACCAAGCACAGGATGTGTTCCGTATATCGCCAATGGGATCGTGGAACGGTTGAATGGAGTTCTCAAGGTCTGGTTGGCTAAAATGTGTAGTGATTTAAGCAAATAAAAAGGAGGGGTAGAGTCAAAGGCTACCCTAGTCATGGGCATGACAGGAGGTCACCAAATACTTGCAGCGGAGCTAGGGGGCTGCTAGCTCAAAAAGAGATCACTGTGAGATACAGGAATGTCAAAAAAGAGAGAGGTTTTATTTAAACTAACACAAAGACATATTTACATAAATTGACATGTGCCGCAGCACGAGGAATATGCATAATGAAGTACATCATAGTCTGCATATTGGTGAGTCAGTAAGCAAAGTGACAGTTCATTTCATGTATTGCTTAAAATGGCAATACGTTAACATTGTCGGCACACTAATTGGTGTTTCTGGTTCGGTATGTTGATGGCAGTAGGCAGTGGCTGTGTAGAGTAGAGCAGCGCTGGTATGTTGTACCAAACTGTCTTCAGGACATTTAGTCATGGTCGGGATGTTGTTCATAAAGGTGGGCATCCACCTAGAGTTTTAAAAGGACTGTGTTAGTTAAGGGTGGTCAGGTGATGCCAAGTAATTGAAGGAAGCTGCAAAGAGGTGAACCTACCAAGTACAAGTTAGTAAATGCCATGGCTGAAGTCTTGTTTGGAACAGTTGCTAATTAATGCGGCTGGAAAAGCAGTCTGCGTTAGTCAGAAGCCAGGATCTAGGTAAGAAAAGTGTATAGAGGTTAAAAGGTTAAAAAACTACAAGCCACATGCCCCTTTCTGTAAACTGCTGAGAGAGACTGCAGAGGAGTGTGTGCTAAAACTGAATAAAAGGTGAGGTTCCTGAGGTGAAAGGCAAGTCAACCACTGGAAACTGAAGAAGACGACGACCAGAGACGCCTGCGGACCCTTTGCAACAATGAAGCGACAACTGCTGTCCTGACCGTGTTTTTTATGCGACAGAGGAGCTCTGAAGAGGACGACTCCTTCCCTTTGGCAGGTGGGACCAACCAGCCCTGAGACCAACTACAATCTGAGCCATCTCCTGAGGTGCTGTGTCTTTCCAGAGGTGCAGACTGCAAATACTAGGTGACCTCCAACCCAATTGCAGTGCATCGCCTTAGAAAGGCAGAATCTGTCCAAGTCTTTGCTGAGCTCCAGGTGAACCTCCAGAGACAAAATCCGACTCATCCAAGTCCCCTCACCAGAGTGCAGGACCCCAGGAATCAAGGAAGATTGACCGGGTAAATTGTGTCCTTTGTTGGGGCTGCAGAAAATGCGCCAAAACCACAGACTAACCAGAGAAGCTGAAGAAATCCATATCAGATGTCTTCTCTCGAGACTGCTGCTGAGATATCCCGATCACAGTCCCGCCTTTCGTCACCAGACCAATGAATCCAGAGAACTGGTCCATTGCTGCTGCACAAAGGGGCATCCGGCCAAACACATTTTGTTTAATTTAAGGTATTGTAGGGTGAAAAGGTATTGCTTACCTTAAACCAAGAAGTCACTCCAGAGTGTTGGAGTGCACAAAGCGGTGTCCAGCGTGTCCACTCTAATACCTCAGAACCAAACTGCCAGCTTGTGTCCCTTTTGCAAGTCCTTTAACAGGGTCTCCAACGTTGTGTCAATTCTTCTAGCATCCTTAACTAGAGACTGAAAGTATCCACAGGAACATTTGCTGTCCTGCTGCTTCGTGAGACTTTGAGCCCTCTCCAAACTGACTTTTACATAGCAAGGGATCAGACTTTAAAAGTGTAAACTTGCGTAAAAAAGGCCTCAAGAATCTTAAACCCTGCTACTCTTTGACTAACAAACTGTTTTCCTTCCAAAAAAACAACTATTTTGTATGATTTTGCTGACTAAATACAATTACTGTTTATCTTTGTCTGTGCACAAGTGCGTGGTATACCAATAATACGGTAGAACGGTCATTGGTGTCAAACTCCAACAATTGTAACCGCAAGCAACTACAAACGAAGCAGTGACCTTTAAAAAGTATCAAATTATTCCTATGTATGTTGGTTAAATTATCCAAGCATTTTGAAACATTCCTTGTGGAATTGTGTCAGAATTATATCTTCACAGGTTTTGTCTTCTCACCAACAGCCTCCAGGAGGAAGCGCAAATAATCTGATGATCTGCACAAGCAACTATTGTTCCTCAGGGACCGGATCTTCATTCGTACAACGCTGGAATGACTAGCGTTTCCATGGGCCGCGCTGTGTGATTTTCGCAACGCCAACTGCTGTGAAGGTGGAGGGCAGCAAGAGCAGGGTCCATATCAGCAATGTACGAAGGGATACCGGTCCACCAACACAGGAGCAGGCTCAAAGTTAAGTATGCCCTAAGGATTTGCAGTTCATTCCAGTGTAAAAGGGGAGCGCGAATGAAAACCAGGAATTGTAATTTTTCAAGAAGAAGAAAACTTTGGATTTATAATGTATATTAGAATGATTGTTTATATGTTTTTCTAGTTTCTTTTGTCATGTTCAAAGATGGCAAATAGTATGGATGTGTATGGTTTAAATGTATATAGTATCATAAAACTTGGACATATTACTGAGGTCACAAATTAATGTTGATGCTGATTTCCCAGACAGTGAGGACACTGTAAATTTAGACCCAGTAGTCGATGCACATGGTCTTGCAGCAGCTTTCCCAATTTCTCACTGGCCAGCCTCCCGTGGCCCTGAGCCCCCACCTGCTAGTGAGGCAAAGAAATATGGGGGGTCATTTTCGACTCCACACTCTCCTTCTCTTCTCACATCTCCGACATCGCCAAAAAGTCCCACTACCAGCTACACCTCCTCAAAGGTATTCTACCTTTTCTCACCTTTCCCCAAAGGCTCACCGTCTCCAGAGCCCTGGTTCTCTCTAGGCTGGACTACTGCAACAGCCTCTTTCTCAATCTTCCTACTTCCACTCTCTGTCTGCAACTCATCCAGAACAGAACCGCAAGACTTATCCTTGGCTTCAAACCCAGTGACTACATCTCTCTGGTGCTGAAATTCCTCCACTGGCTCCCCGTGGGTGCTAGGATCAAGTTCAAGACCCTCAGCATAGTCCACAAAGCTTTCTGGGGTCGGGCCCACACTATATACAACACTCTCTTTCTAAATACTCTCCTTCTAGAGCCCTCAGCTCGTCCTCCAACTCTTTGCAGGTGAGCCGTTTTTCCAAGCAGAGATTTGGGGGTAGATGTTTATCCTCTGCAGGTGCCTCCCTCTGGAACAGCCTCCCTACCTCTCTCTGCCTTGAGCCGAGTTCCTGAAGTTCTGTAAACTCCTCAAGACTTTCCTCTTTCTCCCTCCCGGCCCCCTTGCCAACCTCCTCTCTCTTTCTCTCCGCCTCACTCCTCCATCTCTCCCCTAACTCTGATCAGCTTTTGCTGACTGGTCACCTGGCTCACCTCAAGAGCCTCACAGGTACCAGGCTTCCCAACCAGTCTTTTCACTTGCCTCCTGGCCTCTGCACTATGCTCAGCACTACTGCACTTTCAGCATACGTTCCATGAGAGGGGTAACTTCTCTGCACTTAATGCAGTACCCTGCTGGACTGGATGCCCTTTTTCCACCTCGCCCCTGCCTTGCACTCCGTCTGTACACTTGCATGACCTGAATTTACTAGGACTAGTAAATTCTGTGTGTTACATCCCCCCCTGCCCCTGCTTTGTCGCCGGTCGCCAATCTGGTTGCACCTGAAATACTTCATGCACTTGCACTAGGAGAAATGCCGCCTACTTCGCTAGTTACTTCTTTGTTAGATCATTTCGGAAACTTCAAGGCCTAAGAATGACTACTGCATTCCCTTACTCCCTTGAAGTGCTTTGAAGCACTTCACTTGTGTGTAAGCGCTGTACAAATAAACAATAAAGTATGATATAGCCATATGAGGAGAGCGAGATCTGCAGGATTTTGCTACATGTGCTCTTTCATCCCAATGCTTGTGGTGTCCTCTAGGGTGTTTACTTTGGATGAAATAGAGCTAGCAGACGCACTGTGTCCAGTTCACCTAGTTTTATGCGCATCCCGAGGGCAGTTTCAAGGGCAATCAGTCACTGCATCTATTTTACTTGTTGATGAAGAATGTTCAGCTACAGAACGTAAAGAGCAGAAGAATGTTCAGTGTACGCAAAGAGTCCAGATGAGTTTAAAAGGGGCTGTTATCTTCAACAACCAATGGAGCAAGGGGTGAAGAGTTGCACAGCTGGAGGGATGAGGGGATTCTCAGAAGAGGGAGTAGCATGTGTAAACTGAGAAAGTGGAAATATGTGGCAAAAATATTTACAATATCTGACATGGCTTTAGGAGCCAGAAAAACCTGTTACACGTGCCCATTTTTCTGTGTTTTTTTTAATTTTATTTTTATACATTTGATAATTTTTGTAAATACAGAAACAACAAAATAAAACAGAAACAACAAAATAAAACAGAAAAGTACAATCGTTCTCCCCCAGCCCCGAAAACCCCAGAACCCCAAACCCTCTTCTTACCCGACCTCCCACCCTCCCGCTCAGCTACCTCGTCAGTATAAATATTGTTTTACAATTCAGATAGTGTGCTTTTTAATTAAACAAGTCCAATATCCGTACCCTTTGCGGGCACCAGTTCTCACGAAAGTGCCTATGCAAAAAGTCCAACACAAATTCCCAATCCTTCTTGAAATTCTTTTGTTCCCCTTTCAATACATAGGTGACACATTCTAGAGAGACATAATGCCAAATTTTTGTTAACCCCTCTTGTTTTGTTGGAGCCTCAAATTCTTTCCATTTTTGCGCTATGAGTGACACTGCGGCTAATATCATATATGCTTTCCTTTGTTTCCTTTCGGTTAAAATGTCCAAAACATCGCTCAATCCCGGCATCGACTCTCCTATGGCTCTTCGTATTTGGAGGCCAAACATCTCATACATAGCTTTATTGACTTCTCCCCAAAAGGGTTTCATTTTCTGGCACTCCCACCAAATATGTACTCAAGTTCCTTTTTCTTTGCATCCCCACCAGCATTCATCTGAAACATTTGTATAAAACGTATGCAATTTCTCAGGCGTTCGATGCCATTGAACCATCACTTTCACCCACATTCCAGTATTTGAATTTCCCGCACCGGGGGGCGTGGCCAGCGCGCCTGGAGTGAGGACGTGTTCTCCTCGCGCTCCTGCCCGAGATCCTACAACGGACCGAATCGTTCGGCCTGCTTAAGCTGAACAAGCACGCCTGAAGTAGCTACGGGAAGAAGAACCGTTTCCCTACCCTCGATGAAATTTCTGCAAGAAAATCGAACCGAGATAATGGTTATCCGAAGCGCACAGAGAGGAGGCCCCCGGCCCAACAAAATGGTGGCGCCTGCCGGTCCCATCTGAGACGCACCGCTGGAGGGCGGATAGCCTCCGGATGCGAGACAGGAGGGCCCACAGCATCCAACCCAGTGATCCGGCGACACCCCGGGGGGGACGGACCCCCACGGCCGGCTGTGACCCGGGTCTCTATCTCTGAGACCGAGTCCCGGGAGGAGGAGACGAAGGGGGGGGACCCTCCATCCAGAACATCCGCGGGCTGACGATTCCCCATCTGCAACGACTCTACATACACGTCCCTGCTGAACGGGAAAAGGCAGCGGAGCACGCCCAAAGACAGGCGATGCCCCCCCCAAAAGCAAATTAAAAACCGCGACCATGGACTCCCTCACCACGGTCAGGGCGAAACAACAACAGGGGACAGAGGCAGCAGATGACCCGACGGCTAAGGAGGACGATCCGACAAATACGCAAGCGCTACAAGCCATAGCGGCGCTATGAACGTCCATCGAAACCAGGATCAATGAAATCAAGTCGGACATGCAACTGATGAGATAGGACGCCCGTAACCTTAAAGAAAGGGTGACCACAACGGAGGCAACGCTCCAAGACAATGTTAACGACACCACAGAACTTAAATCTAAGGTCCAAGACCTTGAGCTGCAAGTAGCGCGGCTAGAGGCGCGATCAGAGGACGCTGAAGGACGTGCCCGCCACGGTAACATCCGAATCCTGGGGGTACCGGAAGACACGGAGGGCTCAGACCCGACCAAATTCGTAGAAACAATGCTATTGCAAGAAATCGGGGCCGGCAAACTGACCCAGGGCTTCTCAATAGAACGGGCCCACAGATCACTTCAGAAGAAGCCCCCTCCGGGCTTCCGACCACGCCCTATTATTGCAAAAGTCTGGAACTTTCGCGACAGAGAGACTATACTGAGATTCTCAAGAGAAGGAGGGGAGATCGAGAAACATGGCGCCAAAATAGTCATTTACCCAGACTATACCCCCGCGGTGCAGCGAGCATGGAACTCATTTGTACCAGTGAAAGCTAGGTTGCGCAAGCTAAACCTCAAGTACATGGCTACTGTCCCGTCCCGCCTTAAGGTACTATACAAGGGGAAAGCTATCTTTCTTGAGACTCCGGCAGCGGCAAATATGTGGCTTGAGGACAACAACCTTGCTGATAAGGAAAGCACTGCACATGAAGTCACAGGCCATTGAAAGCACCAAACGACAGGAAAATTAAGGTTCGCACAAGTGCCGTATGAATACTGGACCGTTTGAGATCTACAACTCTATGTACGCCATGACGGGCAGGAGCGCACCGACCCATGCGAATAACAACAAAGCCGACACACCCCCCTGCAACACGTGGAGGCCGACTGCCGACACACCACCCGCACCGGGAGGCCCGGAAAGGCCGGGAAGGATCGGGTACCCCCGACGCTGCAAGTTTGAGGCAACTGCTGGGGGCAGTTTTGAGTTGAAAGGTTTGTTGCCCTTTTTCACTAGAATGAGGATTGTTGATGTTAATAAGTCTCCAATTACCACTGAGAGGGAGGGGGGAAGTGAGGGAGGAAACGATGAGGCTTGCGCCCCAACCCCAACACAGACCGACCCCTGGTTACCGACCCCTGGTTAACAGGTCCAGGCCCGGGGGTGGCAGAGGCGGGTAAGGGGGGGGGACAACAGATCTGTTACTAAACCCCTATGGCTGCGACCGCCATAAAAATAATGACATGGAATGTAAGGGGCCTAAGGACTTATCTCCGAAAGAACAGGATTAAAACCTACCTGCACAGAAAAGGGGTAATGATAGCATTACTACAGGAGACCCACTGCACGGCGGACTTGGTGGCCAAGCTACAAACACAATGGGGTGGACAGGGGTTTGGTACCACTTATTCTAAATACGCAAGAGGGGTCTACACCTGGATTCACCCACAGCTCCCATTCCGGGTGGACAAAACTGAGATAGACCCGGAAGGTAGGTTTGTCGTAATTCGGAGATTCATTGAACAAGAAGCAGTATGCATCATGAACTCCTATCTCCCTAACAATAACATACCGTCCTACCTGAACTCACTACACAGTACAGGAACAATTTCTTTATTTGGGGTGGGTGGGATTTTAATTGTGTACATGACCCACGGCTGGACAGATCCACACCACAGCTAGGAGGTCCATCGACCGCTACGACAGCACTATCCGCCATGTTGGGGAGGCTGGAAATGACGGATGTGTGGCGGGAAAAACATCCTGAAGCACGCAAATACTCATTCTAATCATCCCCACATAAGTTACACACAAGACTAGCTTATATATTCATAGACAGGGAACACTTACCCCGGGTGGAGGGAGCACAATACTTGGGGAGGACTATCTCTGATCACTCCCCGCTTCTGATAACATGGAACCACAGAGGCCCCAGACCCCCCCATTCCCATGTGGAAAATGCCCACAGACGCCCTGAGGGACCCAGCCTTCCGAGAAGAATTACGCGATTCTATTGATGCATACCTAGAGGTTAACACCGGTAGTGTAGCTTACAATAGCAAAGTGTGGGAGGCTCTAAAGGTGGTAACCAGGGGAGAAGGAATTGAAAAGGCGGGAGGTATCAAGACGCTGCTCAGGAAAGAACTAGATCTAGTGGAACAGCAGATTGAGCGACTTGAGGCTACCCCCGTAGACACCCAACAGAGGGAAAAGGAGCTTGTGAAACTTAGAGAGCGGAACATAACTGCGTGGAACAGGCTGGAAAAGTTCGACTATACTGCCAGAACAAATAGAGCACATGTTGAGGCCGACAGACCGGGCAGACTACTCGCCTGGCTCTGCCGTAAAGAGCACCCCAAACACCCCACCACCTCACTACAAGATGAGGATGGAAACACACACTGTACGCAGCAGGGCATAAATGACACTTTCACTCGCTTTTACACCCACCTGTATTCACATGAGGAGCAGGTCCCCCATGAACGGTTGATAGAAACACTAGAAGAGATAGGGCTCCCCAGGCTGTCCCCTGAGCAAGCCGACTACCTAGAAGCAGAAATCACGCCCGAAGACATTACTGATGCAATCAGATCCCTGGCCACAGGCAAAGCACCGGGAACAGACGGGTTGCCCACAGAGTTTTTTAAAACGTATGAGTCCTCCCTGACCCCCCTATTACACGCAGTATACCAGGAGGCATTCGAAGAAGGGATACTACCCGAAAGCATGAGGGAGACACTTGTGATCCCGATACTCAAGCCCAATAAACCGGCAGACCAGTGTGACTCATATCGCCCGATTGCAATGTTAAATTATGACGTTAAAATCCTGACTACGATCTTAGAAGCGAAGCAGCTGTCTAGAATAATAGGAGACATAGTTCACCCAGATCAGTGCGGCTTCGTGCCGGGCCGAAATACGTCCATGAAACTACTCAGGCTGCAGCACATTATAGCGCAAACCGATAAAGACGAGGACTCATACGCGCTGCTGTCCCTAGACGCAGTCAAAGCGTTTGACTCCATTTACTGGGAATGACTTGTGGCAGTGCTTAGGGAGTTTGGCTTTGGTCCCGGTTTTATCAGGTGGATTAACATCTTGTATGCTAAACCTAAGGCAAGGGTGAAATCTGGGAAGTATGTGTTGGAGGCCTGGGATATATGCAGGGGGACTAGACAGGGTTGTCCACTATCCCCAATGCTTTACATACTGGGACTAGAACCCATAGCGGTCTACTTTAGAAAGCAATTCTTCGATGCAGGCATTAGACTGGGAGACGTGGCTCACATCATCTCGCTCTACGCGGATGACGTTCTCATATACGTCAGGGACCCACACCTCAACGTACCAACCATGTTAGAAGTGCTGGGGATAAGTTTTAGCAGGTCAAAGTCTTGTATGTTCCCCCTAGCGGCCCTGAAAACAGAGAGTTTAGAAGCACTCCCTGAAGTTAGGATCCAGTGGCAGAATACGTCATTCTGCTACCTTGGAGTGCACATTATGCATACCCCCGAGCTAATGCACAAACGAAACACAAAGGCAGCACTCCCCGCCCTGCGCAAATCAATGGCGTTCTGGGCGAAACTCCCCCCTCTCGATGATGGGCAGGGCTTCGATAACTAAAATGATCGTTCTCCCACGTTTCCTTTATGGGTTTCAAAATGTACACTACTATATACACAAGCCCTTCTTCCAACTGCTTGAGGCCAAACTGCGAGAGTTCCTATGGGGGAAAGGCAGGCATAGAATAGCGTTGCAATTGCTAACCCTACCATATAGCCAAGGCGGTATTCAACTTCCAAACCTAGAAAAATATCACATAGCAGCACAGCTTAGTTTTGTGACCAAATGGCTAGATGAACCACCCACATCTGAAACACCATTGCTACAGGCCATGCTGCCCCAATTCCATCTGAAAGAACTGGTCTGGGCACGGTCCAAACTGCTGGGAACTCTACCCTTTTTGGCTGACCTGGGAAGGAAAATTTGGCACAGGGCGAAAATGCTCACTAACTCACGGAACTCCTATACCCCAGAAGTCCCCCTGATCGCAGACATATGCACAACACTTTCGGATTTGAAACATATCAGGCTCTGGGAGAGGGAAGGGGTCTACACCTGGGGAGATCTGTATGATGAAGGCACTTTCAGGGAGTTCACCTCGCTGCAGGAGACGGAAGGCATACGTACCGGCCAGTTTCTGTGGTACCAAAGAACTCGTGCTGTGGCCCGACGCAAATGGGACTCATGGCCGATGGAACCAGATACAGACCCACTCCTCACCTTGATGTACAACTTGGGAGAGGGCGGTAAACCCGTTTCGCAAATATATGGCCACCTGATCGACATGCCAAACCCTCGGAGCATGGAAATGAAAAGCAAATGGGAGGAGGATATAGGCTGGGAAATGACTGAAGGGGAGTGGAACAGAGCTCTCACATTCCCCAAAACGGTGTCCAGAAACCATAGATTTAGGCAGATTCAGTTGAACATGCTACACAGAACTTACCTGACCCCGTGCCGCATAGCCACCTTCAATCCCCAGGCACAACCGACCTGCAACTGGTGCAAGGGGGAAAAAGCGGATCTGATCCACATGTTATGGGAATGCCCCAGGACAAGGGGGCCCTGTGGGACAGGGTCCAACAAACCTGCGAAAAAGCAGGCCTGAGTAAATATAATTGGACACCCGGCGAGTGCCTCTTAGGAACGTACCCCAGACCAGCCAAACTCAAGCATGCAACAAGGCTCATGGACATATCGTGCATACTGGCCAAAAGAACTATAGCAATGGCCTAGAAGAAACCCATGGGCCCTCAGTTCAAACTATGGCACAAAGAGACTGAACGGTGGGTGCTGGCCGAGACCGAGGCATGGGAGGACTGTGTGGCCTGATCCACGGATGACTCTAGTATGTCACTTGAGGCATGGAAGGAACTCCGCAGACACATGTTCCACCCCTCGGATGATAAACCCCCCTGAATCGGAACTTAAACCAGGCCCATGTGGGACTTGTCATAAAGCAAGCAGCAGCAGAAGTACTGCAGAGGATAGAGACCTTGCGGAAGCCTTTCCCCTATTGTAGTTGCCGGATGGTTCCCCTTCGCTCCCACCCTCCCCCCGAAACAGTTAACGATATATGAAACGGACAGAATATGGAGACAGTTACGGTTGTTTTGTTTTTGTATTTGTAATTTTTTGACGTTAAGTTAAACATATGTTTATAACTATTTGAGATTGTCTCCATTGTACACAACTTGTTTGATATTATTGAAAAATGCCAATAAACAAATTTGAAAATAAAAATAAAATTGAATTTCCCGCATCAATTTTGGGATTCCCTTCCAAATCATCAACCATTGAGTCTCTGACATTACAATACCTATCCTTTTCCCATAGCTTCTTGTAACCCCATTGCGTTTGATTCAAGTTCTCTCTAATTATTCTATATAGCGCCACCACCATGTGACTATCTCCCGTAAAGTACTAATGTAAGTCTCGAAAGCATATAGATCCCTTGTTATCGAATGTTTCTTGATCATTAGCCAATGTCGTAATTGAACATTTCTTAATCTTTCATTTTCATTCAATACGAATGCCTGTTTGCATTGGTGGAAAGTTCTGATCTCCTGACCTTGAAACATGTCACCCATCCTCAAACATCCTGCTTCCTCCCTTTGTTTGAATGCATTCTGTTCTAATCCCAGAGTAAACTTGGGGTTTCAAAAAAGAGGTGTGAAAGGAGAGGGAAACAGTGCTACCTGTTGGTCACACCGCTCTATCCCATGTCTGCGCCATCAAAGCTGTTATTTTACTTCTATACATATTAACGGGCTGATCCTGTTTTTGACACCATAATACTTACCAACTACTGCTCTGTCCATTCGGACCCAAATTCTTCTGAGTCCTCTTTCAACCATTCCCTGATGATCCACAATTGGGCTACCTGATAGTAGATTTGTAAATTTAGTACCCCCCAATACCCTCTTTTGTACTGAAGAGGTTAATACCTTCCAAGCAACCCTAGATGTCTTCCCTTGTCAAATATATTCCCTAAGAGTCTTATTAAGGATCTTAAACAATTTCAGTGGGACCATTATCGGTAATGCTTGGAAAATATACAAGAGCCTTGGGAGAACCATCATTTTAATTACATTTATTCTTCTCATTCATGATATTGTCAAAAAGTTTAGTTCTTTAAGCCACTGCTTAATTGACACAAGGAGAGGGAGATAATTTGCTTGGTACATCGGAGTCTTAATTGGATGCCCAGGTATCGCATAATATGTTTCGTTATTATAAATGGATTATCATAGCTTTCCCTCTAGTGTGAAATGTTCCCCTCTTGAAACTTCATCATTACTGATTTTTGTATATTGATTCTTAGGACGCCACCTTGCCAAATTGTGTCAGCTATGTTGTTAAAGAAGAAGTAGTATCCTCCAATGTCAGCAATAGGTCATCTGCAAAGGCCATAACTTTATGATCTTCTCCACCAAATAGAATCCCTTTAATTTTTTCCTCTTCCCTATTTTACAGTAATGGGTCGAGATGCAATGAATGTAGTATCAGAGATAACGGGCACTCCTGTTTGGTCCCTTTCGTAACTCGAATCTCAGAGATCCCCATTAATACCTAATCGCAATATTGGGTTTTGATAATTTGCTTTTACCATTTGTAAGAACCCTGGACCGAATCACATATATCACATATATTCCATTGTAAAAAATAAAAAGGAACATTTAACTCGGTCGAACGCCTTCTCTGCGTCAAGCGTTATTACCCGGGCTGTTAATTCCGACTTATTTTTTTTTTCTATGAAATGGCCCACTCGTTTAGTGTTGTCAAATGTTTGCCTATTCATAACAAACCCAGATTGTTTGGGGTGAATCAACGAAGGTACTAATCTTCCCTAACTAGTTGCTAATATTTTAGTATAAAGCTTAGCATCAATATTGATGAGAGCAATAGGTCGGTAGGAATCACATTGGGTCCTGTCCTTCCCCGGCTTAGGAAAGACCACCACCTTTGCTTCTTCCATTGAGGGTGTAATAATACCCTCTGCCCTGAAAGAATTAAATAATGAAGTCAACACCGGGATTAAGGTCTTCCATGTAAGTCTTGCAGAATTTCACAGGAAAACCGTCTGGTCCTGGTGCCTTGTGGAGGGTTAGTGACTTTATCGCTGCTCGGATCGATGCTCTTGTTATCTGACCCTCCAACTCTTCCCTGTCGGCTAGATCTAGCTTGTTTAACCGGCATTGTTGCAGGTATGCCATTTGAACTTTGGGATCTGGCCAATCCGAAGTATATAACGCCTGAAATACTCTGTAAAGGCATCTATTATGTGCCGAGAAGAAGAGCTAACTTTCCTTTGCACAGATTCAATAGTATGGATAATTCTAGGTTCATCCTTCATTCTACCCTGACGTGCCAGCAGGGAGTCGGCCTTATTGGCTTTAATATAAAAGCTCTGCCTTAACTACAATAGGGCCTTCTCTGCATGCCTTGTTTGTAAAAAATCTAATTTGCCTCTAAGGTACCTGTGTTTCTTTCAAAGGTGTGCCCCTTGATTTGTTACCATCTCCTTCACACCTATTTTTATTTTGGTCTCCAAATCCTTTTGGGCTTCAAGTAATACTTTCTCCCTTAGGGCTTTTTTTGCAATTAGTTCACCCCTAAAGGTCGCTTTAAAAGTGTCCCAGACCCATTCATCAGGTGTATCCTGAGCCCCATTTAATTCAAAATATTCTTTGATCTTTTCCAGAATCTCTTCACCCATCACCTGGTCTTTAATTAAATGCTCTGGGAATTTCCATCGCCATAACCCTGACCGATTCACAATTTTAATGGTGCATGGTCGCATAGAGTTATTGGCCACGCTTCTATCTGTTGTAGTCACCCCAACAATGAAGCCGAGACCCACACATAATCTATCCTCGAAAATCTCTGGTGGACTGATGAGTAAAACGTATATCCTTCGTCCCCACGCTGAGTTTCTCTCCAAGCATCTATTAATCATAGGCTGGCCATGGTCATTTCTAGTTTTTGTGTTGGGGGTTGTTGTACTATCGGGCTTACCCCACACCTGTCAACCTGGGGGTCCCAAGCCATATTCAAATCCCCTGTGAAGATAATTTATCCTTCTGCAAAGCGCTCTAGCTTCTCTAGTACTCGTTGCAAAAACACATCTTGCCCGTATTTGGAGCTTGAATTATTGCTGTTGTATCCCGCATTCTGCCCAGTTGTATCTTAATGAATAAATATCTACCCTCTTTATCCTTTTCTTGCGCCAATATGGTCTGGCCTACTGAACTTTTTAAAGCTATTAAAACCCCTCCCTTCTTTCCCTTGTAATGTGATTGAACAATACGTGAGTAACCATATCATTTTAGCTTATTTGCATCTCACCTCGACACATGCGTCTCCTGAAACGTCACTGTCACTATATATGGTTTCTCCAGGATCAAGAACGACCCAATTTTACGTCTTTTAAATGGGGAATTCAAGCCCCTGATGTTCAAGGATAGGACTTGTAATGTTTTCATTCCCCCCATCTAAATGAAATTACTCCATTTATATCTTTGGTAGCTGACCTCCCCTTCCCCCCCTACACTATAGCCCCTAACCCTCGAAAACATACCCCTCACCCTATTCCCTCACTCCTCCCTTGTCGAGCCCAACCTGTTCCCCTTCCTTCCACACATCATGCTGTGGAGGTTAAACCCCAATACACACCCACAGATTAGTACCCAACACCCCTGATTCCAAGAGCCGAGAACTGTACCCCCTTCCTCCCACTGCTTTCTTATTTAAACATCTTGCCCCCCATAACGCTCCCATCTGTCGTAATTATCGATACTATCTTGTGTTCATAATTTGTTGCATACAATACAAAGTTTACACAATTACCCTATACGCAGCCGCGGATGTCACACTCTGATGGCTGTTCTTTCATATGAGTCTTACAGTGGTTTGTCTCGAGATGGTTTAGTCCATTACCATCTGCTGAATCTCCCTTTTTCTTGGACATTACGAGTTTTCTTTCGATGGTTCTCTTCGCCTTCCTCTGCTATTTTCAGTATCCTCAATCCTCCTTCCCATATGAAAGAGAGTCCAAAAGTGAATGTGCATCTATAACAAACTTGGTTTTTAATTAACACTTGAACTACTGGACCCATCAGTCTTCGCTTCAACAAACTTGCTTGCGCTAGATCTTGGTACAGATGGATTTCTGATCCATTTGCCTTAATGGGAGTTGCTTTCCTTGCTGCCTGTAAAATTGCCTCTTTCTAGCCATAGACTTTAATTGCTGCAACTACATCACAGGGTCTTGCTCCTGGATCTTTGAGAGTTTCGGACCCAATCGATGTATCCAATAGATTGGAACATCCTCTCCCTTTTCCAAATCTAACCAATCAGCCAAAACCTGTTGCATCATTGTTCTCAGTTCCCTGTACTCTATCGTTTCCGTGAGTAGTTTTACACAGATGTTAGATCTACTCAATCTATTTTCAAGATCTTCCATTTCAATTTCAATATTTTGGGTCACTGTTGCCAATTGGTCAGTTAGTAAGTCTATTTTCCGTGTGTTCTCTGCAATGTTTTGGATCGCTGTCTCATTCGTCTCAATTCGTTCTGCTAGATCATTGATATCCTTTTTCACCTCTTGCAGAGTTTGTGCGAGTTCAGTTTTTATAAGGGTGAGTTGTGCTTGGAACGTTGCAGTCATCTGATCCTTGCAATCACTGAAATATTGTTTGATAACTTCTGTCGTTGAGTCTTGTTTTGGTGTCCTTGGTAATGCTACAGGTCCTAGTTCTTGGTGAGTTAGTGGGCTTACTTTGGCAGGCCCCTCTTCTCCTTTACGCCAAAGTTTCGGCAGAGCCTCTTCTTGTTGTTTTTTTCTTCTGTAGCTTGGGGGTACAGACCCCCTCCCCTGGAACTTTTGCTCTGTTCCGGGACATTTGTAAATGCAGAGTATATTCACAAAGTTGCCAGCTCGTCCCTGCAACCTTTTATGGTTATAATAGCGTCACACTAAATGATACTTGGCATTCCAGAGTAGCTGTTCAGATTCCGCTCACTATTTCATCACCACCAACCAAAACATTGATTTCAAATTGATTTGTCAATCCTCCTAATCATAGGTTAATTTGCTGCCCTAGGCTGATCACTTTCGGTGGTACACCAAGGTTGATTTTGGTGCCATCTAGGTATAATGTCCATAAAATCACTTCTGATAATACACAATGACAATTATGTCCCTTTCTAGTCCGCAGTTTAGATTTCTACCCACTCCGTAAGTAGACACACCCGTTGCCTTTTGATCAAATAACACCACCAGAGGTCCAACTCGCTACTTGACCTTTACTTTTCCAAATCATATAGTTACACCGTAATTGAGGATAATACTCTCCTGGTCTTGTGTACTCCTTCCCCATGTTGGTTCTGAGATCTCGTGCCCCCTTAATGTTGCAACCGAGTCCTGAAAGGTACAAAGTGGTTGTTTCTTAGGCGATTTCTCCTTTAAAGCAATACGGCAATACAATTGCTCCAAGAGGGGGAGGAATTATACAAAGGGCTTAGGTTATGAGATTTAACTTCAAAGTGCACAACTGTATGTTCTGGCTAGCCTCGTTCGTTATGTACCCTGTGCCTCTTGAGCTCAACTCCACCTTATTGCAGGTAACGCCCTGCTTAACAAGTAATGTGTGCCTTTTCACTACAGAAGGCGTAGCGTATATATCGAAATTGACTTCAAGTGTTAAATGACATATGAGCTTACCCGCCAAACGTTACTGACGTGCACACTTCATTGTCATCTGCTGGTGTCAAGTTTACGTTCTGACCCTCCGGGCAATTGCTTGTGTACTGGTCCGAATGCTAAACACACGCCGCTGTAGAGGTCACTGTGTCCCTACAGCCCTGTAGTTAGTGTAGACGCGCTGCCTCCGATATCCGGGAATCCACGTTTCTGAACTGGCCCGATTATCCGGTCAGGATTCGTGCCAGGAGGTCTCTAAGGGGCGAGCCAGGTTTGTGACAGCACCCTAAATGTTTAATGGCTCCGGATCTTCCACATCAGATGTTCTGTCACTTTTCACCACTGTAATGAAATGTTGTCTGTTTGCTGGAGCCGCTCACAACAATGTCACACCCTAGTAACAGCATGCCGATATCGCGGCCCGCGATTTGCATTGCAATTCGAATGAAAGGACTTAAGTGTTTGTTCACCATGGTCACGGGAGTCCATGAGAGAAATGTGGTCAGGGGGCTCATTCTTCCTTTTTTCTAATGCGGCAGGAGGAGCTCTATCTTCACACCACCTTCATCTCGACCGCCATCTTGGAATCTTTTTTCTCTGTGTTTTAAGGGCAATGGCACGGTCCCTGCTGAGACAAATAGAACTGCAGTCACACCCTTTGCATCATTGGCCTGGCTGGAGGTACAGCTGCGCTTCTTGAATTTATTTGGACTTGCAGGCCATAAACCTACAGGAAGTTGCCTCCAGCCTGGCGAGGGGTGTGCTGTTTCACCACGTTACATGTGCCTGTTCTCGTTATTCCTGAGGAGCACTTAATCCTCACCCACCCGATGCTCAAAGTCACATCCGTGCCCCCTTTGTCCCGTGTCCCTTGATTCCCCTGTATCATCACATATGGACACCCCAATAACAGTATGATCATGGGAATATTGCAACAGACCAAGCGGTCCAACTACCTTTCACCAGCATCTTCAAAACCTTTGATGGACATCTCAGAACAGTAGCAGTTGTTTAGTCATACGGAAATGCTCTTCTTCCCTCCTGGCGTCCAAGCTGCAGCAAACTCAAAGTGGCTGGTATGAACCTCTGCTATTTGTGAATTCCTCTGGATCAGCTTTCAGTGCCATCAAGGAAGAACCGTGGGCCCTGAGGCATAGCCAAACAGAACAGGTATATCCTCGAACTCCACCCTGCTTTCCTGCCTCTCTCTGGCAGGTCTCCCTTGTCCCTCCTTCCACCCCCACCTGCGAGGTTAAGAACCTCAGGGTCATCTTCGACTCCATGCTTTCCTTTTCTGCCCAAATCTCCGATGTCTCTAAAAAGTCAAACTTCCAACTGCACCTCCTCAGAGGTATTCTACCTTTCCTCTCCTTCCCCCAGAAGCTCAATGTAACTCGAGCCATGGTTCTCTCTAGGCTGCATTACTGCAACAGCCTCTTTCTAAATCTACGTGCTTCTACTCTCCGCCCTTTCCAACTCATACAGAACAGGACTGCGAGACTTCTCCTTGGCCTCAAGCCCTGGGATTGTATCTCTCCAGAACTGAAATCTCTCCATTGGCTGCCTATGGCTGCAAGGATTAAATTCAAAACTCTCTGCATTGTCCACAAGGCTTTCTGGGGCCTGGGTCCAAAATACCTTCAACTCTCCCTCCGCAAATACCTTCCCTCTCGCGTTCTTCGCTCCTCCGCCTCCAACTCCCTCAGGGTCAGTCTTTTCTCGAAGAAACTTGCTGGGGGTAGATCTTCATCTTCGGCTGGGGCCTCCCTCTGGAATATCCTCCCTGCCACTCAAACTTGAGGAGAACCATCTCTGGTTCCGGAAGCACCTCAAGACCTTCCTCTTTGCCTTCTCTCCTCCTCTCTCCTGTTGATCTGTTCTGCTTAGGCATTGTGAACCTGGTTACCCTCTGATTTCAGACGCAGGTATTTGTCCACCCTGCCACGCACCCGCACTGCATCCTGGCAACCCTTGCACTTTGGGTCTTTATCTGTAACCCTACAGTCCCCCCCTTTCCCTGCACATATCGGACACTCTTGGTCTGTACCTTTAACCTAGCATTTGCCCTTGCTGATTGCACTACCATTTGTTGTTTTTCACTCCTATGCTCAACACTTTCCACTCCCCCCTACCCTTCTGCACTTTTCCCCCTTCCCTCTCCCCCGCACTTGCGCATTCTCAATGTCACTGGGCTTAGTAAGATTGTTGTTTTTGCTCTCCCTCGTTCCCCTCCCTTGCCTCGCCGTGCTCTGAAACACGTGTGTATGAGCGCGATACAAATAAAATATCAATATCTAACGCCTATGGAGAGCGGGGTCTGTCAGAAGATAGGGAGCATTTGCAGCACGTTTGTCCATCCTGATGATTCTGTAAATTTGACCCAGACTATTGCCGCTTTGCACAAGCTTAGGTGGTCAAGGAGAACGAGGCAGGAGTCACAAATGACCCTTGTTCGGACTCTTTTTTCTTGGGTGCTGTCTTGGATGAGCCTGGCTGTTAAAATTCTAATGCCAATTTTTTTTTGCTTATTATCTTTTGTTCCTGTTATATGTTCTTACAATGCTGTTCTGTCCAGGTACCAAAAGGAGCTGCCATGAGGACTGTGAACCTGTCACTACCATTTCATAAAAAATGGGTAACTCAGACTGAAGCTGTCTTGTGTCACCTACCAAGTTGGGTTGAGAAGCGTGTAGATTGAGGAAATGGTGGAGGATGAGTTGGTGTTGTTCAGCGGAGGAGTATGCCCATATTGGGACCAATGTGAGAGATGATTGTAGGGTTTTTCCTCACTGAGAAGATGGTTTTAAAGAACAAGAATGTGGTCTATTAAAGTATTAACCAATGGGGGGGGAATGTCAGGGTGGTCAGGAAAGGTCCCAAATGAGAAAAAGAGGTTCAGGTTGCATACGCCATATTTGTGACTGGGGGAAGCAGCGAAGTTGGCCCGATGTTTTCAATTTTATATGTATCCAGCCTAATTTTAATAAGATATGTGTTACTTTAACGGTTACTTTGTGTTTCAGTTGATACATTGAATATTTGCCCACGCGCCAAAAGATAATTGTCAAAATCATCAATGAGATATAAATACAATCTCGGTATGGTGTCACAAAGAGCCTGGAAGCTGGGCAACGAGGAGCTTCACAATGTGCATGCGAGAAAGGAGATTTGTTATGAAGAAACCCCTACAAAGAGGACACAGTAGTTATTAAACATGCATGTACTGATATACATACACAGAGAATTTATAAATCTACATGCAGTGTGCTCTTTTCCATAAATTGGTTAAACTTTGCCATCAGGGTGTTGCGGGGTGAATTCTGATTGACTGGGAAAAAATGGTTCTGCAGAGCTTGGAGGCCAAAGGAGAGCTAATGAGTAACCGCAACACTAAGTAGATGGTCAGTCAACAGGCCGGCCTAGGGTTTTTATGGCTTTGCAGTATCGCGGAAGGAAGATGCAATCTCTTTAAGTGCACGGGAGCTTGCTAGTTACGGTTTAGAGGGATCCAGGCATTTGTTTTTTGACAAGCAATAAAACCCGGGGTCAAGGGACGCTTGAAGCTAGAGTTGACCAATACTTCATGGGTTTTGATTGTTTTCTCAGGATGTGACCAGAGGCCAATGCGTGTTGAATAGGTAGTTGCTTAGATTAGAGTATTCCGAAGACAACAGCAAGTCGGAGAGGGTGAGATGGTTATCGCCAGTTCAAAGGGAACCTGTTTATTCTTCCCCTCCTCATATTGTTTGAAGTACTCTTGCAAAAAATGTGCAATTACTCCCCCGGTTAGGTAGTCTCAGGCTAGCTGGGACTTGTAATGAATTATGTTTGTATGTGAATGTTTAACTGTTTGATGATGTCAAAACCTACCACGGACAAATTCTAAAAAGGGGTATGTCGTACACATGAGCTTAAGATGGTAGTTAAGATAACAGCAACCAATGAGAATGGGGAATTGGAGAAAGATTGGATTTCTTTGTATAGGTTTGGACCAATCCCGTGTGGGGGTGGATTTTAATAAAATATATGGGAGTGTTTTAACTGTTGCAAAATGTATATAATGTGTCAACTTGTGTGGTTCGGAGAGACTCAGGTTAGTTGGACTCTATAAATTCATCTAGCCCCTCCAGGCTGATCGTACAATAAAACTTGCACTTGCTTCTTAAGTGGTAGGCCTACTTTGGGTTGAGGTGATTAAATGCCCATCGGCGATGAGGAATCTGCGGAACATCCATACAAAAGAGCATTACCATGAGTAAGTACTTTGCTCTTCCAGTGAATTGTGTCCTCCCACTGATTCCTCATCTTAGCTAAGACTCCCATAGCAGTTTTGTAGATGGAGGTGGGAAAAGTGGATTTTTGTACAATTCTGCTAGGCAAGTAATATTGTGCAGAACTGCTCTTACAAAGGGAGCGTCCTGGCCTGACAGTGTATCTAAGCATTAATGCTTTCAAAACCTGTGGAGTGATGACCAAGTTGAGGCATTGCAAATGTCCTGCACAGGTACACCTCTTTGTAGAGACAAAGTGGTTGCCACTCCCCTGGTGGAACGGGCGCTTACATTTGCCTAGACATGTTTTCCAGCAAAGGAATAGCACTCTGAAATGCATAGGTTGATCCAACATGATATAGTTTGCTTGGTCACCACGTCTTAAGTTGTGACCAGTGTAACCAATACATAGTTGGTCACCCTTTTTGATATTTGCTATTCTAGAAATGTAGAAACTAAGAGCCCTTTTCAGGTCAAGTAGTGTAACCCCTCTTCATGCTTAGAAGGATGAGGAGGTGGAAGAAAAGCTGGTAGTGTTATCTTCATGGCAGATGAAATTCAGACACCACCTTGAGATTGAAGGAAGGACGAACTCTCAGAACTACCTTCTCCTTGGAGAATATAGTAAAAGGTGGTGTGCATGACAAGGATTGTAGCTCATTCACTCTCTGCGTAAAAGTGATGACTACTAAATGTTTAAGGTTAATAACCCAGCAGGACAAGAATGGAGAGGTTGAAATGGAGCTCTGATTAGAAAAAGTTTACCAGGTTCAAATCCCAGGATGGAACCAGAAAAGGTACAGGTAGGAATGTTTTTGTTAGTCCATTCAAGTATTATACAACAATTGGCATCTTAAAGTAAGAGCCTTGTTCTGGCGTGCCTCTAAAAATAGATAATGCCGCCAAGTATCCTTTAACGGTAGCCACCTACAGCCCTTGGTGAGCTAGGTGCAGAAAACAAGAACGCACTGCCAGTGTATTGCAAGAAAAGGATCTATATCTATCTATAGTGCTTTTGTTGCTGGGCTTCTAGCTGAAAGCAACGTCTCCATAACATCTTCTCGGAGGTCCCAATCATTGTATTTTAGCCTCTCAGAAACCAGGTGTGAAGGTTCAGCCTTTTGATTCCTGGATGAAGACAGCCTCACTGTTTCCAGAGTAGATTTACCCCCTGGGGAAGATGGAATGGAGGGCAGATGGACATGACTAGAAGGCCTGGGTACCACGTCTTCCTGGCCCAACCCGAAGCAATCAGGATCCTGGATTTCACAAACTTCCTCAACACCTCCTGAGAACATGATGAATGATGGGGGCTGGTGTGAACATGTACAGGAGTGGAAATTCCCAGTCCACTACAAATGCGTCCCCAGATCTCCTCTCAGAGGAAATTCCCTCTGATCAGAACAGGCCAAGCTTCCTGTTTATACTGGATGCAAACCAATCTACTTGAGGGGTTCCCTCCAAAAGGTGACGATCTCTAGAAGGACTTCCTGAGCCAACTCCCACTCATAGAAGATTGTGCTATGCCTGCTCAGGGCATATGCCGCCGAATATCTCTTATCCATTAACAGCCGACAGAGATCCCGTTTTGTAGAGCCAAAAAACAGATCTGCATTGCATCCCTGCACTTTTGTAGTGATGCCGCACCTCCTCTTTTGTTGAGGTAATGCATGGCCCTGTGTTGTCTGTCATTATCAGGAGGTTCTTCCCTTGTATGGATGGCAAAAAGCCCATCAGCGCCAGTCCGATCGCCCTCAGATCGAACAGGTTTATGTGTAGTCTTGATTCTGATGGGGACAAAGTCCACTCATCGTCAGATTGCTCATGTGAGCTCCCCATCCCGTGAGGCAAGAGTCTGTGACTACAGTTCTATCCGGCTAGGGTTGCCAAAAGGGTTCCCCTATCATCACATTCGCCTTGCAGGCCCAGCGCAAGAGGTCCTGTGCACACTTGCTCAGGACATGAAAAAGGTCCTTCATCCTGCCTAAGAACTGTGACCATTGGGACCGGAGGGCCCACAGAAGGGATCTCATTCTTAGGCTGGCTTCTGGCACTAGAAAGATGCAGTATGGCATGAGGCACAGCAACCTCAGAAAATCAAAAGCCGGTAGACATTGGCTTTTCTGAAATTTTGTTACCATCTGCAAGATATGCTAAACCCTCAACTCAGGAGGTGAAGCCTTTCCTAAGGAAGAGTCCACGACCGCTACAATGAATTAAAGCTTCCGAAAAGGCTTTATTGGGGACCTCTTGAAATTGAGGAAGAAGCCCAGTTTGTGGAGAGTGTGGGAGGTGCTGTAGAGATGTTCCAGAGCTTGTTCAGCAGAACAAGCTCTGATCAGCCATTCGTTTAGATATGGAAAACTGTCAATCCCTACCCTGAGTTACTGCCACTACCGCCATCAACTTGAAGACCCTCGGGCAGAGGTTAGCCCAAAAGGTAGTACTCGAAATTAGAAGTGAGAACAGCCAATGGTGAACCTCAGGTACTTTGTGCATTGGGTATATAGGCACATGAAAGTAAGCATCCGGACGAACGAGTAACACTATCCAGTACTGGAGCTGAAGGGCGTGAAGGATCTGCCAAAGAGTGACCATCTTGAATTTGTCCTTCCTGAGGACCTTGTTCAAGCGACCTCGGGTCGAAGATGGGTCGCACCCCTCTGTCTTTCTGGGGAGCAGGAAATAGGTGGAGTACCAACTCTGGTGTTGTTCTACTACAGGTACCTTCTCCAGAGCACCTTTTCTCCAACAGGGAAAGAATCTCCTATAAAAGGAGCAGACCTGGTTTGCGAATAGATTGTTTGCTTGGGGGGACAATATGGGGGTCTTTTCAGACGAAAAATACCTCTGTAGTGCCCATGCATCTTAAGTAATAAGATGCCATTCTTGCAGATGCTGGGGTTAACAGACCTCCCACTGGGGTTCTGTGAGCAAAGTGCTCAGATATGGTTTGGGTCTGTGGTAGAGGGCAATGAGGCGGTTATTGCCCGAGCAGTTTTACCTCCACTGCCTCTGGGGGCACGTGTGAACCTCTTTGGCCTTGTTTCTGGGTAGCTGGACCTTTTCCTCGTTGTCTAAAAAAGGAGTAAAAAGGAACGTCCTCTCCAAGTCTGCAATGGCGGATATTGTGGCGGCTGACCAATGGCTGCCCCCAAAGATTTTGCTGCAGCTTTTGAAGTTTGTAGCTTTTCTAGACTTGTCGTCCGCCTCTGGCCCAAATAGGTTGGACCCATCAAAGGGCATATCTAAGAGTCTTGACTGGACATTGGGGACAAACACAGAATAGCACAGCCAAGCAAATATCCTGATTACCGCACTAGAGCTCATACATCGGTCGATGCAATCTGATGCATCTAGCGCTAGAGCCCAAACATCGGCCAATGGAGTCTCATGCATCTAGGCCTGACACTAGGCCTCTTTACCATCATTAATGAGGTTATTGAAACCATCCCTCATCTCACCTTGATGAATTACATTCCACAATGTATAGGAATATTTTGGGGATAGTATCAAAATGTCGCCTAAACAACTGCAACCAGTACTATTACTGGACCTTTGCGCAGTTCCAAAACTGCAACGCACATTACTCTTACTAAGGGAAGCGGGGATCGCAAGGGTGTCCCCTGCTCCCCTGAGTCGGCGTAAGGGGGGGGGTGGATCAGGTGTTGCAGGGGTGTCCCTGGCTTCCATTTGATGGTAGCGGGGGACAATAAAAGAAAAATAATGTTTTTTTAAAAATCAAGAAATAAAGGAACCTGTGGCACCAGTTCTGACCCACGTTAGTGAGAGAGGACTGACGCTGCAGAAATAGAGGAGAGACGGCACACTTTTGTGTGTGCTGCCGTCAAGTTAAATGGGTAGGGGGATAGAAAGGCACAGTGATCCATGTGATCACTGCCCCGTGCCATAATGGTAGTCAGCATTTTGAAAATCGACATTATGGGTGGCGCAATGATCACATGGATCCATATTTTGCCAGAGCACAAGATGAATTGGTACAATGTTCATTTATAGCCTGCTTTTTTTGCCGAAAGATTTAGGCCGAAAAAAAACTCATATTTAAGGGGTTGGGGTGGTGGGAGGATAAAGAATAAATAAAATGTAAGAGGGAGTTTGGGGGCTAACCTAAGAAAAAAGAAAATCTGGGGATGAATGAACATAGAACCGATGCATTCATGGTTTCTAATGCCATGCTACCAGCAGAGCAAACCCTTTTTGCTAGTACATCATATTTTCTATCGTCCCTGCCCGGGGGGATGGCCGGATAAGCCGCAGCCTCAGAAGTGGAGGAAGCCACCTGTACCACTCAACTGTTTGGTGTTGGAAAGAAAGGTGTTCGGCAGGTTTCCAAAATGGGGGTTTTCAGCACTGGATGGAAGGGCAGCACAAGCTCCTTATGAGGACCTCTATCGAAGATGTCTGTGAGAGCATAATGATTAATGTCCTTTGCAGGACAATGCCGACCTAAATCACCCTGTTTATGACCGTAATATAGGCCGCATTACGGTGAGAATGGATATCTGGCGTGTCAAATTCAACCTCAGGGGAAGTATCCAGAACACTGGCTTACTTCAGACAAGTTGCTAAGACTTTTAGAGGTGATGAATCCGAGATCAATTCTTCTGGAACATTAGGAATTCCAAAATATTAATACCCGAAGAGTAGGATGTCTTCCTCGAAAATGCACCCAAAGGATTTGAAGAAATCCATCTTCTACTCAGGTTTGAAGATTGGAATTGGCTCATAGGTCAACGTCAATGTGCCCTTTTAACTCCTTTGAGGAAGTCACAGAAGCTTTTGGCTTCAATGGTGTCTCGCTAGTCAAAACTACTTCCCTGAGGTTCTTCAGACTCAGGTTTTTGGGCGAGCGGGCCAAATTCTTACTCGATTCCCTGCCAGTCTTGGACGACACTGTGGGATCAATATCCTTTTTCGTGGGACTGGGAGACGCCACCTTCGAGAATACTTCCATCATTGTTTCACAGATATTTTCCCATTGGGCTGCTGAGGTGGTCTTTTTAGGAAAACGTACTAGAAGCTTGTTGGGCGAGGAGTCTGAAGATGATGAAAGATGGCGTTGTTTCTTCGGCTTCTTCCATGCTGATGAGGAAGAAGAGTGGCAAGAATTGCTCCTGGATCTCGATCATTTGGAATGCTCCTAGCGTTTTATGGGCCTTTCTAGAGACTTTATTTACTCTTCAAAAGGTGTGGAAGGCAGAGACTTGGAAACTGACAGAGCTAGGGTAAGCTTTGACCTTCCCTCCTTCAGGAGCCGTACTGACAGGAGCCGTATTCGATGACTGTTTTTTGTTGAGGCACCAGAGGCAAATCCTGTGCGGATCAGCGATCGACATCTTCAAATCGCAGTCCGCAAAGCTTTTAAAGCCTGTTTTCAGTGTAGACATTGTGAAACCAAATCACTAAAAGAATCACAATGTTAGTCAAAGAAAATTGCTGAGGTGAGTCAAACCGTTCTGAGAGTACGCTGTGCATGCAGAAAAACAGAACTGAGGCAACGGGTGCGATGCATGCTGTTTACATTTATTTTTGCATTTGTTACAGTGAGCTGAACCATTGGGTATCTAGGTGCTCTTTATATTGTGAGACAAAAATAAATAACAGAGTACAGCGAATGAAAGAAAAACTAGAAAACACGACAGGGAGGGAGGGGTGTCATGGTGTCTTAAAAGTCTTGGTTCAAGGAGCAGGGGTGTGGGAGGGGGAGACGGGTATCGGAATGTCTTAGTGAATTAGCTCAGAGGATCTTTTAGGCAAAAAAGCCACGTTTTTATTTTTTTTTTACGAAGGTCCATACAAGGGTTTTATTTGTCTATTCATTTCTATTGCGCCGGTAACTCGCAAGTCTTGGGGCGCAGATCCTCCAGGGTTCCTTTCTCAGGGTGATGGGAAGATGGCTCCAGATCTTGGCGGCCATGGCAGGAAAACTCTGTCCTCCTGCGGTCTTTCTGGTGAAGGTGGGCACTCTGAGGATAGGGCTGCTCATGGATCTTAGAGGGCGAGGGGGGGAGTGATTATTTCTCCACCCATTGTGATCGGTAGGCCGGGACAGTGTTCGTGGTGCACCTATGTATGATGGAGAGAGTTTTTAATGCAATCCCTTCACGGATTGGGAGCCAGTGGGCGTCTTTCCTGGTCTTTATGGCATGCTCATGATTGCCTGGGGCTGCTCGGAGGGCATTGTTTTGGATGGTTTGCAGCTTGCACAAGTTGCGTTTGGAGGTTCCTACAAAGAGAGCATTACAGTAATCTAATTTGGCTCTGGTGATGGCTCTGGCGTGTAGGTTAGTTGTGGTGAGGAATGGCATGCTAGCATTCAATAGTTTCGCGTTGTAGGCAGCGGAGGAAGCAATGGCGTTGACCTGGTGAGAGAGGTCAAGGGTGGCGTCAATGTAGATGCCTAGGTTTTTGGCTGCAGAAGATGTTTCTATCGGTTGCCATCAATGTCAAAAGCTTTGTAAGCTGGGTCAATGCTGCGCAGGGTGGAGTGCAAGCCTACAACGAGGATCTACGTTTTGTCGTTGTTGATGCATAACTGATGGGTTGCCATCCAGTTTTGGACAATGTCATAAACTGAGTTGATGGTTATGGCATCAAGGTGATATGAACCAGAGAGGGGTCGGGGGGAGGAATTGGGTGTAGTCAGCATTATTTGTGTAGGATATGCCGAGGGCATATAGATGATCAAAGAGGGGTTTGGTAGGTATACATGTTGTACAGGGTTGGGGAGATGCAGGACCCTTGTGGGATTCACAGGTTCCTGGCATCGGTGGGGCAGCATGGTGATCCATAAAGACACGGGAGGATTGGTCTGCTAGAAAGGATCTGATCCAGTCTGTTGCTGCTGGGGAGAAGTTAGCTGTTGTGGTGAGGTGGTTGCAAAGTGTCTGGTGGTCGACAAGGTTCAATTCTGCCGATAGGTCCAGCATAAGGAGTAGGGCAAGTTTGCCCGAGTCTTTGATATCGTCTTGCTGGTTTTTTAGGTCCAGTAAGGCAGTTTCAGTTCCGTGCCTTGGACGGAAGCCTGATTGGTGGATGCTTAGGACGTGGTCATCATCGAGGTGTTGTTGGATACATGCTGCACGGTCGAGGGTTTTAAGGATGAAGGGTACTGTGGTGATGGGGCGGTAGTTACTGGGGATGGGTGGGGTCAAGGGAGGGATTTTTTAGAAGCAGGAGGATCCAGGCTTCTTTCAGGACAGTTGGCACAGTATTTGTTGTGAAGAAGGTATTGATGATAGATGTGATGATAGATGTAAGCGTCTCAGAGCACTCTTTAATGATAGGGGCCAGACAGGCATCTCCTTTGTATCTGGAGAGTTTGAGGCCTTTGATTATGTTAGTGACTTTGGGTTCCGATGCCAGGTGAAAGTCAAATTGGGGGATGGGTCGTGTGGTAGGATGAGTGGCCCGTCCGGACGCAGGAATGCGTACCATCGCCACTGCTGTACAAATATTTTCCGAAACGTCAAGGCAGGATATGGATTAATCAAAAAGAGGAATCTGTGTGAGGACACAATCAATTAGAAAAGTTGCTTTAAAAGTTCTTGGTCAGTAATGGTATAATTCATCTCCATGGGTAGCAGTTGCTCAGAAGAAAATGCTACAGGATGCAACTGGTCAGCCTCCCGCTGCCCCTGCGACAGAGCCACTCTGAAAGCCAAATTTGAGGCGTTAGTCTCTAGGACGAAGGATTTGAGTTACATGAGTAGTCCAGACTAATTTCAACCCATTCTTAAGCCACAGGGTGATATGAGTGTCTTGACGGGAAAAGACCAAGATGAACTACCTGTATTTATTTAAATTTGTATAGCGCGCAGGCAGCCCAGGGGCATTGAGGCGCTGTTACTTGCATGAGCTTAATTACAGGCATGGTATCAGTAAGAGGCATAATACAGGTAGGAACAAGCAAGGTTATCATTACAGCTTATGCGGTTGGTCAATACAACTTAGGCAATGGGTCATATGGTTGGTATTATGCAGCTGCGAGGGACCGTATGAGAAGAGAGTGGTTTTCAGCGCTTTGCGGAAGGCTAGGAGGGAGGGCTCACCGCGGATGGTGGGAGGTAGGGCATTCCAGTGAGTGGGTGCGAGATTGGGGAAGCTGGATCCACCTGCTCTGGATCTTTTTACTAATGGCACAGAGAGCATGTTGGTGTAGGGTGATCTTGTTGGTCTTGTAGAGGCGACGGAGTGGATTCTTTGTGAGAGGTAATCGGGGGCAGTGAGATGGATGCATTTGTGTGTCAGTGTGAGCGCTTTGAAGATTATTCTTTCCTTTATTGGGAGCCAGTGGGCTAGTTTTCTGGCTTCCAAGATGTGGTCCCTTTTGGCAATACCTTGGGCTGCTCGGAGAGCACTATTCTGGATGACTTGTAGCCTCTCCAAGTTTTATTTTGAGGTTCCTAGGAAGAGTATGTTGCAGTAGTCTAGCCTGGAGCCGGTGATGGCTCTGGCTATGTTTGTGCAGTTCTCTTTGGAGAGGAAAGGCCTGACTGCGTTGATCAGTTTAGCATGATATGCGGCTGAGGAGGCAATGGCGTTGACTTGTCTGTCCATGGAGAGGTTAGAGTCTAGATAGACTCCAAGAGTTTTGACTGAGTCTGAAACAGGTATTTTGATGGTGTCGATGGTGAAGTGACTGAATTGGGTTTTTTTTAGCGTTTCGGGGGAACCTACCAGTAGGAGTTCTGTCTTGTCAGAGTTGAGGCATAGTCCATTGTGTGCAATCCACGCTTGGATGGTGTTGTAGAGGTTGTTAAGGGTCATGGAGTCGGTGTCGTAGTTGCCTGTGAGGGTAAGGAGGATCTGGGTATCGGCCGCGTAGTTAGTGTAGGATATACCCATAGCGCCGAGGATGAGGAAGAGGGGTCGTGTGAAGATGTTGTAGAGTGTGGGGGAGAGGCATGAGCCTTGGGGCACGCCAAAGAGTATGGTAGTGGGTGAGGCAGAGGCTAGGTCGGAGAATACTTGCATGGTTCTGTCCTGTAGGAAGGATTTGATCCATGCTGTGGCGTCAGGGGAGAACTTGGCAGTGAAGGAGAGATGATGGCAAAGGACGTCATGATCTACGAGATCGAACGCTGCAGACAAGTCAAGGAGTAGGAGAAGAGCTGATTTGCCCATGTCTCTGGCATCGTCCATTTGGTTTTTCAGGTCAAGTAGGGCGGTTTCAGTCCCATGTCTAGGGCGGAAGCCAGATTGGCGGAGTCCCAGGAGTTTGTTTTCTTCGATGTAGTGCTGAACCTGCAGATAGGCTGCTTTGTCGAGTATTTTGAGGAGGAAAGGGACAGTGGTGATGGGTCTATAGTTGTTGGGGGAGGTGGGATCGAGAGTAGGTTTTTTTTAGGAGGGGGCGGACCCATGCTTCCTTGAGGGAGGTGGGGACTTTCCCTGTTGCGAAGGAGGCATTAACAAATGCTGTCAGGAAGGGAGCAAGTGCTTCAGTGCAGTCCTTGATGAGAGTGGCTGGGCAGGCATCACCTTTACAGTTGGATGCTTTGATGTTCTTCATTATGTTAATGATGTCCTTTTCCTGTATGGATTTGAAGGAGAAGGGTTGGGGAGGATCTTGGGCTGGTGGTGGGACAGGGATATGAGTATTGGGCAGGGCTTGTTTGGTAGCTTGTATTTTGCTTTGGAGGCGGCTCAGTTTTGTTAGCATTGCCGTTTGAATTTCGTCGCACCAGGCTTTGTCTTTGGTGAAGTTCTGGGGGGTGGGAGGAGGAGTCTCTAGCTCCCTAAAAATTGCAAAGATTTCTTTTGTGCTGGATTGGGCTTCCGAAATTCTGGATTCAAAGGATTTGGATTTTGCCCGGGTGATAGCTTTTTTGTACTCCGTGGAGCAGGCTTTAAAGATCAGCTTGTCTTTGTCAGTGTGGGACGTTTGCCACTGAGTAAGTGCTGCCTTTTTCTCGTTACGGAGTGCGAGCAAGTCTGGGGTGAACCAGGAGTTAGAGTGGGTGGTGGGTTTGTATTTACGGGGTTTTAGTGGGGCAATGGAGTTGATAGCTGCTTTAATGGCAGCATCGTAGGTTGATGCAAGAGTTTCTGGGTCTGCGGAGAAAGGTGGTCTGAAAGCTGGGCCTTGTAGGAAGGGCAGTAGTCTTTCCTTAGTGAGCTGGCGGGAGCTTCTTGTGAGGCAAGGTGGTAGGGGTTGGGGTGGCGGGGTAGAGGAGCTGGTGGTGAGGATGCTAAATGTGATGATATGGTGGTCAGACCATGGGGTGGGAGTGTTTCCAGTGATGATGAGTGGGCAGTTGTGCTGAGCAATCCAGTCGAGTGTTCTGCCCTGAGTGTGCGTTGGGCTAAAGATGGTGTTCTTATAGCCTAGTGTTGTTAGGGCTAAGTCAAAGGATTTGGCTGCTGGGTCCTTTTTATCCTGGAGGCCTAAGTTGAGGTCCCCAAGGAGAATGGCTTTCGAATGTTTTTTGAGGTTGTCAGATAGGAGATGGATGAGGGCGGCTTGGAAGTCTTCTAATGGGCCAGGAGGGCGATAGACAATATGAGCGTTAATGGTACAGTTGGGGGAGAGGATAATTTTGACTTGGAGGTAATCATAGTTGCTGTGTAGGGGTTTTTCTACCTTTCTAATACTATAGCAGTCCTTAGCGATGATTGCGACCCCTCCACCTTTAGAGGGGCGATCTTGTCTGGTGATGGAGTATCCAGAAGGGAGTGCCAGGGAGAGCGCAGGGCCAGAGGCATCGTGCAGCCATGTTTCTGATATCATGAGCAGGTCAAGGTCATGGGTGGTTATGAGGTCGTGAATGTCTAGAGCGTGGGCGCTGATGGATCTAGCATTGATCATGGCGCATTTGAGGTGGGGTTCTGTGACGACTAGGGAGGGGTATGTGGGAGGAGAGGGTGAGGTGATGGGCGTGGTCAGTGTGGAGCAGGGGGCTCCAGTGGTGTTGTGGTGGACGGCAGTAGAGGAGTTGGATATAATATATTTAGCACTGAAGGGCGCAGTTTTAGAAGTGGTGGGCACAGGTGAGATCACATTTGGCACAATAGCATTCACAATGGGGGTAGAAGAATTGCATATCACACATTTTGCACTGGGGGGCGCAGTTTTGGGAGTGGTGGGCACAGGTGAGATCACATTTGGCACAATAGCATTCACAATGGGGGTAGAAGAATTGCATATCACACATTTTGCACTGGGGGCGCGGTTTTGGGAGTGGTGGGCACAGGTGAGATCACATTTGGCACAATAGCATTCACAAAGGGGGTAGAAGAATTGCATATCACGCATTTTGCACTGGGGGGCGCGGTTTTGGGAGTGGTGGGCACAGGTGAGATCACATTTGGCACAATAGCATTCACAATGGGGGTAGAAGAATTGCATATCAAGCATTTTGCACTGGGGGGCGCAGTTTTGGGAGTGGTGGGCACAGGTGAGATCACATTTGGCACAATAGCATTCACAATGGGGGTAGAAGAATTGCATATCACACATTTTGCACTGGGGGGCGCAGTTTTGGGAGTGGTAGGCACAGGTGAGATCACATTTGGCACAATAGCATTCACAATGGGGTAGAAGAATTGCATATCACACATTTTGCACTGGGGGCGCAGTTTTGGGAGTGGTGGGCACAGGTGAGATCACATTTGGCACAATAGCATTCACAAAGGGGGTAGAAGAATTGCATATCACACATTTTGCACTGGGGGGCGCAGTTTTGGGAGTGGTGGGCACAGGTGAGATCACATTTGGCACAATAGCATTCACAAAGGGGGTAGAAGAATTGCATATCACACATTTTGCACTGGGGGGCGCAGTTTTGGGAGTGGTGGGCACAGGTGAGATCACATTTGGCACAATAGCATTCACAATGAGGGTAGAAGAATTGCATATCACACATTTTGCACTGGGGGGCGCAGTTTCAGTGGTGGTGGGCACGGATGGGGAGAAATTGCAGGTAGAGGTGGAACAATTAGGGGTGAGGTGGAGTGTATCATTTGCTACTGGATAGGGGGTAATTGAGAAGGCTTTAGGCTTTGTGGTTAACCGCCTGGGTATGGCCATGTAAGTGGGTGGGTTGGGTTGCGAGATACGGGAGCATAGCCGCGCATTGCGGATGTTAGAGGGAAGGGGATTGGAGCTGATGGTGGGCTCTATAGTGCGAGCACGTTGTCTGGAGCTCCTGGTGGCCAAGTCTTGGTGTAGGAGGAGGCAGTGGGCAAGCTCCTTACCTCTGTGATGTTGCATAGTATCGTGGCAAATGGCAGCCGAGCAGCGAAGAGCTGCAAAGAGGAGTGCAGGCCTTGTCCTCTGGCCTTCTCCTCGCGGCTTCGCCTGGCGGTGAGCCCCGTCTCCCTTTATGGTGGGGGGGGGGTGGAGCCGGCAGGGCGGGAAGCCGTATCAGGCTGCGGGCTGCGGGCAGGAAGCGGCGTCGTTTCGGCGCGTAATTCAAAAGATGCTTTGTCGGCGGTGATCATGCCTTCCAAGGTGGAGGCCTTCGCAATGTGCGCGAGATCAGCTGGAGCTCCATAAAGCAGATGGAATTCTGCTGCTAGCTGATCGAGCACAGGTGATGGAGGCACTCACAGCGGAGCTGCAAAGAGGAGTGCAGGCCTTGTCCTCTGGCCTTCTCCTCGCGGCTTCGCCTGGCGGTGAGCCCCGTCTCCCTTTATGGTGGGGGGGGTGGAGCCGGCAGGGCGGGAAGCCGTATCAGGCTGCGGGCGGGAAGCGGCATCGTTTCGGCGCGTAATTCAAAAGATGCTTTGTCGGCAGTGATCATGCCTTCCAAGGCGGAGGCCTTCGCAATGTGCGCGAGATCAGCTGGAGCTCCGTAAAGCAGATGGAATTCTGCTGCCAGCTGATCGAGCACAGCTGATGGAGGCACTCACAGCGGAGCTGCAAAGAGGAGTGCAGGCCTTGTCCTCTGGCCTTCTCCTCGCGGCTTCGCCTGGCGGTGAGCCCCGTCTCCCTTTATGGTGGGGGGGGGTGGAGCCGGCAGGGCGGGAAGCCGTATCAGGCTGCGGGCTGCGGGCGGGAAGCGGCGTCGTTTCGGCGCGTAATTCAAAAGATGCTTTGTCGGCGGTGATCATGCCTTCCAAGGCGGAGGCCTTCGCAATGTGCGCGAGATCAGCTGGAGCTCCGTAAAGCAGATGGAATTCTGCTGCCAGCTGATCGAGCACAGCTGATGGAGGCACTCGCAGCGGAGCTGCAAAGAGGAGTGCAGGCCTTGTCCACTGGCCTTCTCCTCGCGGCTTCGGCTGGCGGTGAGCCCCGTCTCCCCTTATGGTGGGGGGGTGGAGCCGGCAGGGCGGGAAGCCGTATCAGGCTGCGGGCGGGAAGCGGCGTCGTTTCGGCGCGTAATTCAAAAGATGCTTTGTCGGCGGTGATCATGCCTTCCAAGGCGGAGGCCTTCGCAATGTGCGCGAGATCAGCTGGAGCTCCGTAAAGCAGATGGAATTCTGCTGCCAGCTGATCAGAGGAGTGCAGGCCTTGTCCTCTGGCCTTCTCCTCGCGGCTGTAAGAACTTGCAAAGCCCAAGAACTTACTTCCTTTACAAATGAAGGCATCAGCAAATCTCAGACAGCTTGGACCTGGTGGGAGACCATTTCTAACACATGGGCAAAATGACAAACCCCTGAAATTCAACCAGATGTGTAAAATTAACTCTCGTCTAATTTCTATAAACCCTGTCCAAAAGGACTCTGGTGTTGTATGAGGGTCTGCGAAAAGACAAGGCTATGGATATGATCACAAACACATTCAGTTCTTGTTAAGTGAAACAGGAGCGGTTGGCTTCTTACCCCAATGATTTCCTGGGGCCCTGCGACTCAACAGATCACATTGACTCTGATGCATACACTCACCCCACGGGAAAAAAGGGATGGGGACCAGATAAACTCAGCCTCCACAGATTTCAGCTTCCAGGACTGACAGACAGAAGGGGAAATCATCAGTAGACCTGCTGAATCTTAGCTGCTACTTTCATCTCTCCCACAGAATTGTATTTACTTGATCATCTTTGTCGGACAGCCTGCACATGCTTGGGACTCGGAATTATCTCTTGAATTCTGACTTCTTGGATTAACTTGCCAAGTCCCTTTCTTCTTATTGTTAATTTTTGGCATTATGATGCACACATCTTTTGTTTCTTTAAGTTTTTTCATTTTGTAGATTGGAACTGTACCCAATGCTGGCTTTAGATTCCTTTCCGAACGCCTTACCTAGAACTGGAACCTTCCTTCTCTAACAATTATCTGAACTGTTTATCCTTACACGCTCAGGGGTATTTAACTCCTCATTCTGTAGCGAGTCCTGTTCCAGCGATACATGGGCAAGCTGATTTGGAAGGGATGTCTCTGTGGGTCCAAGTTTAGGGGCACAATCTGTTTGGGAACACACTCAAAGAGAAACTGACCACAAATAAATTTGTGATTACCTGGCTGCTGACAGTTTATACATTAATTCAGATTGAGTTAGTTCAGCATGCTAAACCTGCAGGATGCTCTAGAGGGAGAAAACCAGTGTTTGTTGGATACATCTCTTTTACCCTTTGGGTGAAAGGTCATTTATGAAGCCATATATAATCATGGCTTCAACTTGTCTCTAAGGGGAGTGCAGTGGAAGCCAAGACTAGATTTGTCCGGATGCATGGATTCCTATGGGGAATTGACATCCGTAATGTTTGCCCCTCAAGGAGACTGGACAATTTTGAATATGGCGAGAACCAGTCAATGTGTATCTGTGATGTGTTTGATTGGATTCCCCCATCCTATCGAATGGAAGCAAAGTTTGTACTCACCTCCCAATATTGCTAAATAACCAGGGGGATTGCGCCATTACTTTGTTTAACTCTGGGGCATGACCAGAAGCACAGGAAGATAAAGCCAACCTGAAGAAACTTGAAATTAAGCTCTGCTTCTACAACATGCAAAGACTAGTCTGACAACAGCTAAGCTCTGCCTGTGTATGAGGACACCAGACTTGAAGAGACTAGAGAGAATCAAAGGGTAAGTGCTTCCTTCCAGTAATCCTACAGTAAAAGCTAAGTTAATACTGTATAGGTGGTATCTGACTCCAGAACGGATGCACAAAATGAATCTGCAGCTATCCCCCCAATGCTGGCGCTGTGGGACAACTCCAGGCTCGTTTATTCACACGTGGGGGGTGCCCTGAGATCCAAGGGTTCTGAGGGAAAGTAGCAGTTCAGTAGTTTGCAGTCTTCCAACTGTGTTTTTTGCATGTGGGAGGACCCACATAACGTGTGGCGGGAGCGTGGCGGCGAGCAGAGCTGCGAGATAAGGTGGAGACAGTCTGCAGCAGTCCGCTGCAGCGGGGAAATCAGGGGACTAAATGAAGTCCCATCAACGAAAAGACAAGTCGGACAAGGCGGAAATGCTGCAGCAGGATCGGGGAACAACCAAAAGTGCTGCCTACACCCACAGGGATGTCGACCCGGGCTCTTCCCCACGGCGTCTGAGAAGCCGCAAGCAGCCCTCTGAAGCCGACGTTGTCTCTCCACCAGCCACCGGTGGTAAGAATGGGACTCCTGAACCTGCCATGACATTTACCCCAATCAAACTGGCCTGCAACGCTACTGGTCTCGCGCCCCCGTGCGTCGGCAGTATGGCGGCACCAACATCTACAACCGGGGCCTCTTCTCTCTTCTTCGAACTGTCCAGCTCTCCACACATCGCTAAGGCGAGCGAGGTTCCGGCGGGAGGTGACGGAGGGCGCCTCCAGCAGGACTCTGCGCGGGAGCTGGACCTCGACTAAGTGAGTGAGTTTAACTCAGCCCCGCCACCACATGAGGGTTGGGGTCCGGAACCCCAAAAAAAATTAATGAAACGGACAAGAACGAGACCGGCAAGGTCCTCAAACTGAAAGAACCAACGCCCAAAGTACTTTCAGAAAACCCAAGGCATCTTCTTACTCCTGACTCACATGTCCCAGACAAGGACAATTTGGGACATAACAAAGAAGACGGAACCCTGAGGGCAGTAAAGGCTACAAGAGTGGATCCCCAAGACTGCATAAAAAAAGTATGCACTTCCACTTCTACCAATAACAAGGATGGCCTTGCATCCCGAACTGACTTAGTAGTTTATTCAGATGATGAGAGGCAAAGTGACCTGGATAAAACTACGGAGGACGACGGCACAGAAGAGCCTCAGTCCCCAACAAGTGACTAAACTGATAATGCTGGGAAACAAACTTCACAAAAAAAAAGTGTAACAAGCTAAGACAAAACCAAACAGATCAAAGCATGAAATACAATTCCTGAAAACAAGTACATGAAAACCCCCAGCTAAAAAAAAACATTAAAAGCCCAGTGCAAGAAAGTGGTAACTTCCAAATTTCTGCCAAACCCACTATTGTCATGTCCACTAAAAGATTTCTTTACTAAACAACAGAAACGCAAGTTGGATGTAGACACAGAAGTATCTGATGCTGAAATGTTAGAGGTCATACAGGATATACACCCCTGCAAACAAATCACGCAAAACAGACACACCAGCTGAGCTCTCAATAACCTGCCCGCAAACAGCTTTAATACCAGGCTCGGCAGGCACAAGCAGAGCAACTGACAAAAGACCATTAGTTAAGGGGGCTGAACTTGCAGGCGGGCACGACAATAAGACACCAGCCCAGACATTTCACACAGCCAAAACGAAGTGCAAAAAGGGACTTCTAGTGAAAATACCAGCAGCCTTGACATCCCGGTTCATTCAAATACCAGCTCAGACGGAAAAAAAACGCCCATCATAGTAGACAGGTCTTCTCGATCAAAACCAACTGACTCCGAAATGGACCTCGGGGCCAAAAACAATCAGTATGACTGGACAAAAGCTCATTTGAGCACAGGCAGAGAACCTAAAGTAACAGAGAAAAGGGGTTTCACCACTTCAGAGCCCCCAAAAAACGGGAAACCATCAGTTGTTGAGGTGGCAGAAGCAGAACAGGACCTCAATTACTCTGACGAGATATTGACATTCGACACACCACGGCCACAAAGGCACCCAGCCACCATTAACACTTCCCCAAAAAACAGAAGATTGAGCGAAATATCTATAGCGCCGCAAAACGACTTGCCAACAAAAAAAGCAGATATGCTAACAATTATGTCGGCCATAACAATCGCCTTGGCACCATTCTGTAAATTATACGAATCGATCAACAACTCGCTACAAAACAATACCTCTTTACTTAGCACCATGAACACCAAATTGACGTTTCTTGAGGTCTACATAACCGCGATGGAAGCAAGAAACAGCATCCACTCTGGAGAAAAAAAACACAACCAGCAAAAATAACGAGAGGTGGTTAAGTAAATAATACTTCTATAGGAACGCCACAAGCAAAAGAAAAAAAAGACAGCGTTCAATTCATTAGGAGGCACAACAGAAAGAGAAACAACACAGATACAAGAACCGACAAAAAAACAACAGGCTATATTGAAATTAGCAGCCGCAGCGATCAGACCTAAAATCACAAGTACCCAAGGGAAGGACCAAGTAGGATCCCAGGGTACGAATGACAAGGGTTGACCATCTGAAGACGAAGCTAGGGACCCACAGAGGCCTCTCAACGTGGTAAACCTGGCTATCTCTCCCAAAACGGCAGAATAATTTTTGGCATCCTCAGACTTGAACATAACTCAACAATGGGACTCAGGAGCTGGGGAATCTGTGAGCAAGGGCGCGACAGCAAAAGAAGAAAGAAAAACAGGGACATCAGATACCGTAGATCAGTACCACTAGACTACAATGCAAAACAAAAGGCGGTCAGCCCATAACAAAGCGCCTAGAAGGCCTGCGCTTAAAGATCCAAACTCGAAATTAAGAAACGTGCCCAAACTGATTTTCGAATGAATAGAGAGGGGAATCAGACGAACACCCCTCTAGCACATAAAGCCCAAAAATGTACGAAGGACACAAACCACTGCTCAAAGAAAGATGAAAAATTGGAAGGGCTACTACGGATCCTCAAAATAGAGCAAGCAGTAAATAACGAGGGACACATGGTCCTAAACAGAAAAACAGTACTAAAAAGTACGAGTAAGACACACTCACTGAGAAAAATTAAGACGGAGGACCTGGCACTCGTTGAACCTTACCATGCCCTCTGAGAAATTACCCCAGAAGCTTACACTGACATTAAACATCTGGGCTTCATGTTAACGGAAGTTCAAGACAAAGTAACCAATACTGATAACCAGCAAAGAACCAATCGAAATGGAGCACCGTAAGCATTGATACATATCAAGAACGGAAGAACTGTACAGAACTAATCGGATAAGCAACAACTTTGGATCCAAAGAAACTTACAGCCACAAACCAACCAGGGAACAGAATGAAAGACATTCTCGTCACAGGTCCCAGAACAAGGACAGGAGGCACAGGGCTAATGAGACACCTATGAGACACAAGAGCTCTCCCCGCTTCCACACAACAAGAAGCAAACACGACGGGTCGCCAAACCAACAGGCACCCAGGCATCATGTTGAAGCTTTAGAAGAAAGAAATGGCAAATCAAGAGGTGAGAAGCAACAGAGCTGCACAAATGAGAAATCTTCCACAGGTCCGTGGATATGGTTTAAATCAGCTCTTAGTAATATGGGGACAAATAGCAACAAGTGGCGTCCTCAGTACCTTCGATCGCAGGATCCCAACTAACTTTGGACGCCAACACTAGAGAAGGTTTCACCCTCGGCTCCTGGAACACGAGAGGACACACACCTAACGACCACTGGGGACGTTGACTTAGGAGATTATGATATTCTCTGTCTACAAGAAACATGATGGACAGAAAAACCATCTTTGGACGGCTTTATGGTTGAAATATCTCCCGCAGCAAAAGGACTACTGGGTCGCCCATCATCGGGCCTGTTGACTGCAATTCGTATAGGATCGGGATTAACACCAATCGTAAAACTGGAAGAATCCTACAAAATGCTGGTGACCCTAACATCATGGGCTCAGAAAACATCAGGCTCGGATAGACTAATTTATTCAAGGTTAGCGATCATCAACACTTACTGGAATCCCCAACGAATAACAAATAAAGCTTTTCGTGCGAAGGCGGCAAGCATGATCGACAAAATATACGTCGAATACGAAAACATTGATATTATCATATGTGGCGACTCGAACGCCAAATGCGAAGAACCCTGGAAGAGTACCGATGGACAATGCCTTCAGACAGCATCGAAAGAAAGAGGCAAGGCATGGATGACTAACAACTTCCAAAAACCTCCACAACGTCACTAGCCTTTTTCCTAATCAAAAAATTCAGCCAACCTGAGAAGGCCTTAACGGAAAGGCGACACTGGATTACATTTTTGTAAGCCAGGGACTCCAAGCTAACATACAGACTTTTGACGTACTAAGAACCAACTACAGTGATCATAATCTGCTCCTCTTCTTATGGCGGGGAAATCGCCCAGTAAAACAGAACTACAATCATAACGTATCAGTAAACAAACAACAAACCCGACTTCGCATGTCAATAGCAGACGTAAGCGAGATAAACGCCAAATGTAATCCACTAGCAGTAAAGAAGACCCTGATGCAAACAGAATCGAGACCAAACTACCAACCACTTCTTCTGGCGTACAAAAAAAGGCTGGCAGGACACAAAGACACCGGGGACAAATTCAAACACATGTATGACAAGGCTGTTGTCGAAAAAAGAAGACGGATACGGAAATTGAAGAGAAAGGCAAAAAAAGGTTAACAAAGCCGAATCATGGTCGACATTCGGAAAAGAATCAAAGGCCTATACCAGATGGACAAAATATCACAGACCTGCATTATAGGAACAGGATTCGGAGGAAATGCTGAGAGTATTAAGTACAAAAAAATCTTGAGATTTCTGGGCTCTTATCAAAAAAACACAGACAACGGACGACATCTCGAACTCAGTATCCGAAGAAAAGTAGATAACTCATTTTGCATCTCTCTTCGATTTCCCAGCACATGGCACCCAAACACTCCAACGGGAAACAGCATCAACTTGGGCTGACGTGACAGATCCTGAGGGGATCGAAAACGTGATAGTCAAACTAAAAACTCCAGAGCCCCGGGCCCGGATGGCTTTATTAACATTGACTTGAAGCAATCACCTGGTGAATGGGCAGCCATAATAAGCAAAATCTTCGGGCATTGTGGAAAAACAAAAATGATCCCCGAGACCTGGCAACAAGCAACAGTCGTCCCCATTTCCAAAAAGGGAAGTGAGAAAATCCAGAGAGCTACAGACCAATAGCGCTCCTCGATATTATCGGGAAGATCTATGCTACCTTTTTGCTGAATTTGTTACGGAAATGGGCTAACAACGCACCCTGCACAGACATCTTTCAAACGGGCTTCAAGTTTAATGGAGGCAAATCCGTGAACATCATACTGTTGAATATTCTAAAATCAAAAGTGAAGGCAGGGGCTCCTAAAGTCTACCTGCCGTTTATCGACTTATCCAAAGCTTTTGACAAAGTCGACCGCACAAAACTTTGGTCTAAATTAGAAGCCTGGGACTGCCCAATTTCAATCTTAGACCCCGTGATCGCTCTGCACTCAAACACAAAGATATGTGTACGACTGAACCGCCAAGGGACTCTGTCAGATGAAATTTCAACACACAGAGGAGTGAAACAAGGCTGCCCTCTAGCCCCAGCTCTTTTCACCGCCTTCCTAGGAGATTACCAATAGGCTGAAGCAAAAATCAGAGCGTTCCCGCCGAAAATTGGGACTACACCAATCTCAAGAATACTATACGCTGATGACCTGATTCTAATAGATCACACCCAAATCGGTCTACAGTGTAAATTGATCAACATCGAATGTTACATTGAAGACAATAATTTGGAAATCAATAAAAACAAAAAAAAAGTTTTGATCTTGGACAACACACAGTCAAAGAGCACAAGTAGCAAGAAACAGAATTGGTTCCTGGAACAATCCAAACTTGAAATAGTGTCCCATTACAAATACCTGGGTGTGACCATCGATGGTTCAAATCAAGAGACTATGATGCAGAGAACATTATGGGACAAAGCTAAGCAGCTAACGGCACAAATAAGATCGGTCGATATCAAATTTGGAAGATTCTCGTTGCTGCCAGCTATCCAAATCTATAAAACAAAAGCTGTCCCTTCGCTCATATATGGAATGGACGCAACCCTCACCATGCCCACTTCAATTTGGACAAAGCTAGAAGGCATGATATGGAAGTCAGTGCTGGACGTGCCCAAATCGACGTCTATGATTGCAATTAGGCGCGAGTTAGGCCTTCTATCTTTAGCCACTTCCATTGACCAAGTTTCCATCCAACTCTACAGAAAAATGTTGCTTCAAGACTCCCTACAATTTAGAAAGTCATAGCAGAAGAAATCAAAAGCGAGGGCTGCAAAACACTAAACAAATGGGTCACCCACCAAAAAGCAAACCTGAGAGCTGTTGCATGTACAGAACAAGATCTGAAAACCAACCCACAAAGGGTAAAAACAAAAATGGAATACAAAGATTGGATTGACACCAACGATAAAGAAAATGTGAACAAACTCCTAGTGGACCTTCCTACAACATTCAACAAGGTAAAAACTCCCATGAATTACTGCATTAAATTCCTGAACAAATCACTATGGAAAACATTCATGAAAGCCAGACTCAATCTCTTAATGACCCACGTAATTTTGGCAATAAGATCTACTTCCGGGTCCAACGAATGCCGTCTCTGTAAAATCCGAAACATTAAGACATCTGGTAATGTCATGCCCAAAAATGAGGCAATACAGATTTGTGTACCTCCAGCCCTTACTCACAGGATCCGCAGTCATAGATGAAGACATGGTCTGGAACCAACTGATTTCAGGAGAAACCACAAGATTGTCCTTGGCAACCGTAAAAATGGTGGACTTGGCGCTAAAAACTATCAACAGTCAAAGGACCGAGCAAGAACAAAATCCTAAACTCAGTCACAAATAACTGCGGTCTTCCGAGTTCGCCTTAATCGAGCAAAGGTGTCCCTCCCTATATTTAGACCGTTATCTTTGCTCTTATTTGATGAAGAAGAATGATCAAGATTCTTATCTCAGCGTTGCTGGGAAGTTTGATGCTGTGATGTACTGACGGTGCGTCATACCCTTGATTCGATACAAAACCAATCTTGTAAAAATCACACTTGATTAAACACAAGTAATTTAAAAAAAAACTTTAAAAAAAAGTAGTCGCCCAAATTAAAGAGATCTGCGGATTCGAGTTGGAACTCGACCCCTTGGTGTTGCTATTGGGCAACGAAGACTCTCAGGGCCTTTAAAAACGGAACGCTAGGGGTTCGCATTTGGTTGCTCACCTCTTAGTGGCCGGAGAGCGGCCATAGCAAAACACTGGAATGGCCAGGGACATTAAGGAATGGTGGGCACAAGTTTGGTATGTGGCAGCCATGAGCAAAATTGACAGGGCAATGCAGTGGTGGATGTCGCAATACTTAGCCGACTGGTCCTCAGTTATGTGAGCGGGCAGGATAATCCCAACATTCATCACAAGCCCCATGAAATGTCATCATTCTCACTGTTATTGATTCTGGACGGTGACTTGCATCATGGGGAATGGGCGCCGGAAGTCACCACATTTTGTATTTGGAAGAGTTCCTTATATGTGTTCTAATCAATGAGTATTTTTGCATCACATTTCAATTTTTATGTTTTATGTTTCCTTGTGTTTATTTTAGTTTCTAATGTTCTTTACTTTCATTGCAAGACACAGACTTTCATAGCTGTTTGGGTTACGTCAAAACATTGGTGATTGTTGTACTATGCAAAGTGCCTAATAAAGTTTGAAAGGTTAATAAAAAATGTAAAAAATCATAAAGGTTCCTTAATCCCAGCAAAGCCATGCTGCATACCCCAAAGTGAACAAAGACCACCACCACAACTATTTTTGCTAGTAACATAACAACCAAGGATCATCATTACAAATCCATAAAACTATCTGGAATTTGACCATTTTGTAGCAACACTGAAGTCTATTGCTTACCTGCACTCTAACTGCAGGAACACAGCCATATCACTTGTTAGTTGAAGCATACTGCCTATGAGCAGAACAGCTGCACCATAACCCAGCTTTGAAACATTACTGTTCTTCTGGCATAGCAGCTTGTCAAGTGGGTCAGTCATTGCCCTGCTACCTGCAGGAACTCACTGTAGCCGCAGGAAAAAAAAAATCTCTGAAGAACTGCAGAGCAGCGTTGCCACTAATGAACCATAACTTTTAAAATAAAGTTTGGCAGTGATCGTCAGCCTACTGCATTGGCATATGCGACTTAGTCATTCACGTACCATCTGGCTTATTTTTAACATGGATAGGGTGTACCGTACACATAAGAACTGCATACCATGTAGGCCAACTGAAGCCCCACCACCTCTCCCACTGACTAATATGAGACTGCCCGGGTTGTGTGGATTTTAATATTGTGGTACTGTTGTTGTCCAGAGTAGATAATTCAAGTCTCTGATAATCCCTAAGAGTTTGACAATGTAGGGGACCCAAGGTCAGGACTCCTGAACTTTGAAAGACCTCTACAATTTAAGTTTGCATAGAGTAACCTGCAACTAAGACTTGCACAAAAGATAGTTTTATTTGTACAAGAGCTTTGTGTAGATCATTTCTTATTGAGAATTGGTTCACACTATCCTATCCACCCCTTTGCACTCGTAGTAGTTGCCCTTGATAGTTCACCCATGTCTACTAAGAGACATGGCTGAACTAAGAGCAGGGAATGCATCCTGTTTAGCACTGTGACAGTCCTACTCCACCCTGAACACAGGGAGAAAAGACACTGCCCTATAAGAGCACTCGCTCTGGACTGAAGAGGACATCCAGTATTTCCAGACTCTAAGGTTTTGGGAGCTGCACCCCAAAGAAGTACTAGCAGATGCACGTGCCCGGAGTTCCATGCTCTGGATCGGGCTGTGGAAGGTCTTGATGTAGAGGAGGCAACATTTACACCAGTATGGGTAGGCATTGGCAAGTCTGACACCACCTAAGTTCAAATTCTTCTTGCTGCTTAGATGCAATGATCTCTGCCTCTTAGCGAAGCTAAAGGTGGTTTTTGCTAGGGACACCACTAAGATTCCTGTGCAGAGTTGACAGTGACTTATTCAATGAAAATGTTTCCAAATGGGCCAGGCTGGGTCTATGAGGGTCAGCTGCCGAGAACTGCTTACCCTGTTGTATATATTGCATGAACCCAGTTGTCAGTAGCATGAAGGGAAAACAGAGATGGGCAATATGGTGCAAAAATAGTCAAAAATGGGAAAAGTGGAAAAACATTCCCCTTCAAAAAAGGGCTGGCAGCAATCTTAAGGCAAATAGTACAATGTTATGTTATTAATATTTTTAGAGAAGACCTTCACCAATAAATGCATCATGGCGCTAAGGGAGACTAAGAAGAGACAGCTGAACCACACAGTGACTCAAAAAAGAAGGGTCTTAAGATGTCGATGGAACTGCAAAATCGCATGCAGACAAGGCTCGACCGCCCACACGAGAACGTTTGTACCTCGGAACCTGAATGAGAAAGGAATGCTCAGATCTCAAAGCTTGGGTCAGAACATACAGTTGAAATGTCTCCTGAAAGTAATCTGCACCCACCCCATAGAAAGCATGGAGAACAATGCAGAGTGCCTTTCAACCACAATGCAACGACCCACTGGCAGCCAGTGCAACAGACGAAGGACTGGCGAGATGGAGGAGCGTGGAGGAGTATCAGTGGCAACTGTGGCTGCTGAATTCTGCAACACCTGCAGCCTGGTCAAGAGGTATAAAGGCTGAGCTAAATAAAGGTAGTTGCAGTAGTAAATCATTCCTCGAATGGAGGATGACACCACTGGGGCCCGAAGGTGAGCTTGTAGGAAGGCGAGGACTTTCTGAAGGATTTTAATTTTGAAGTAGCCGTTTTTACAGATCATACTAACTTGGGCTGCACGCAGAGGGATGCAGAACATTTACAGCCCAGTACCTTCACCAATGCCATGGAGTCGGAAGTGGGTCCAGTGAAATTGGCCAAAAAGCCTGTGTCCAGAGAGAAGTAGATAAAAAGGGGCCCAACCACCAGAACCTCTGTTTTTCCCGCATTCAGCTTCAGCCAGTTTTGATTCATCCAGCTACCCACCGATTCCAAACAGCCACGCAGATGGTCAGCAGCTGCCACGTCGAGAAGCACACAGATTGGAGTATCATCGGCATACAAGTAGAAGCGGAACCCGTGGGACTGGGTAAGCATGGCCAAGGCTCAATGTAGACGTTAAACAGAGTGGGGGATAAAGCCGAACCTTGGGGGACACCACAAGTGATAGAAATAGAATTAGATTGAAAAGGCTGAAGAGAGAGTGATTGTGAACGGTTCCAAGGAAAGGGCCCAAACCAGGTCAGGATCGAGCCGGAGATGCCAGCACTAGCCTGCCAGTGAAGCAGGGTAGGGTGGTCAATGGTGTCAAGGGCAGCTGATAGATCTAATAAAATCAGAGCCCCAACCCCACCCTGATCGGACAGCTGTGCTCAACAGTCCACGATTGAGACAAGTGCTGACTCACTCCCTTGCCCCGGTCTGAACCCAGACTGGAAAGGATCAAAGAAAGAAGACTTTTTTAAGGAGGCGTAGAGTAGGTAAGAGACCAGAGATTCCAGGAGCTTAATTAGAAAAGGCAGTAGGGAGATAAGACGATAAATAGCAACAAGGGTAGAAGCCAACGATATTTCTTTTTTAGAAGTGGCATCACCAAAGCGTGCTTAAGAACCGAAGAACTAGAGGCAGAGGAGAAGGATTGATTGACTGTGGGAAATAGCAACAATGAGGTGAGGCACATGTGTGGGGTAATGGATGTGATCCAGATGGGGGGGGTGGGCTTACACAAGTGGAGGCATGCTCACAATGGGTGTCCATTCTAAACTTCAAAGTGACCAGGTTATTTAGGAGAAGTTTAAATGGTCAAACAGTTGGATAGATGGAAGACCAGGATGACAAGAGTACAATGAATGAGAAACACTGCCTTGAAGCAGCCACTTTCTGTAGATAAGCATAAATCACCAAATGATCGTTGAAATAAATTATGTCTGCAGAGCATACCCATGTCCCCGTTTTCCATGCCACGGATGTCGGGGCGCCATCGGCAGTCGGTGGGTGCTAAAATAGCTTTCATATCCTTGTCCATCTCATTCAGAGTCACAGCAAAGCTAGTAAAATTGTACATCTGAAAAGGAAAAAGCAATGTAAGTGAGTCCATGTGAACAAATGCTTACCATGGCACTGTACAGGGTGTGTGTTTGCTTGCACAAGAGTTCAGCATAATCATTGCAGTAGAGGACTATTATGTTATCATAGCAAAACAGCAGCCAAAATGTATAAAGCATAGGACAGAATGTGGAGTAATATGTAATGACCACTATACAAGACTCGGGCTTGGCTTATTGGAGGAATACTGAAGGAGCTTCACAGATAAGACCAGTACATGCAAATGTTTTGCAGCTCGGAGCTCATGAGAGGTTTAAAGGCAAAATCTATTGGCAGAAAGGTTTAATAGGAACTCCTGTGTGTCAGATTCCAGCAATCCTTCACACCCCCCCCCATCCACTTAAATGTTCTAATTTTGTGCATATTATTTCACTCTGGTGATAACAGCGTTCCTGGGGAACTTCTCCCGTACAGCTTTTTGCTTTTGATTAACTTTCTGGATACATCAAACAGATCATAAGGCTTGTCAAGATTACTGGGATTATGCGATATGCCATGGCATGTTCTAATGTATTATTTCTAGCAGTTGTCCCTTGCTAGTTCTGCCCTGCTATCTATTTCATCCAAGGTATCCCACTGTACTTTTACCCCACTGTAATATTGCTCCCAGGTGCCCAAAGTGTTTTTGATCTGAGGAGCTCAGCTGCGGTTCTGTCTGGCTGTGATTTTGCTCTTTAATGTTCCAGGGCTATTTGGCCCACTGATTTCCCACCAGTGATTTCACTTCACTGTTGACGAGTACTCACTGCTGCCTGCCCCCACATATCTTTCAGAGTCTTTCTCCATTATGATTCAGGACCCGGCACTCCACACAGTCTATTGCCAGGAATACCAGCCCAGTCATTGGTCCCTCAGGACTTCTCACAATTACTATACCGAATGTGCACCACGATCAAGATTTCAGCAATGCTTAAATATGCTTCAAATGCCCAATCTAGTCTAGTCTCCACCGACTGCTCCCTGTATTAACCCACTCTGATTCTACAGTCCAACACACAATGTGTGTACCAACTAAGCCATCCACACATGACAGTTGAACACGCCTCCCAGCAGACAAACATTAGCATGGTACATCTCCCCTAGAGAATTGGGAAGAGAATAATGCACTTTTTTAATGCAGTTCAAATTTTCTTTGACAACAATTTTTCACAATTTTTTCACAATTTTTCCAATTTAATAGTAACTTTAACTTGGAGCTGTCAGAAAAAATCCTATGACACAAGGATTAAAAGTGATCAGACAAAAAGAAAAACAAGGTGACACCACCTCATAATTACTGATGCCCTCAGTTTTCCCATTAGTGATGAGCTTGCAAAAATTAGCATATAAATATGATCCTGGTTGGTGTTATTTGTATTTTTTCACTCTTTCCTCTTTTTTTGCTTCAATACTTCAAATGGGATATCCTTATCATCAGAGATTACACCAAACAAAGTGTTAAAATTGTAGGTGATGTTTTAATCCACACTCCTATTTTGAAGTTGCACAGAAGTAATTTTGTAGGCAGAAATGAAGACAGCGGTCAAGAAATTGCATTTAGCTTATGTATTTCAGTGATAAACACCATCTTCAGGGCTATGCGAGCTTTAAACAAAATGTTCATAAAACTAAAATGATACATATGATTATTTGGTAATGAATTTCGTGTCCACAAGAGAACACAACAAAACAACACACAAAAAGTCTTGGTCAGCGACTATCCAATAATTAGATCAGTACTGTTGTAAATTCCATTACATTAATTTGTGTCAAAATATAAATGAGGGTAAGACAATTTGTACCTCATTCCACTTTACGTGTGTAACTTGTATTCTAACTCATTCCTGGATGCAGTAACCTAAAAATAAATAATATATATATCTCAGTATAACGCATTCAGATTGTAACTGTTATTTCTCTACGAGTCTATTAACTGCATTCTCTCACCTGCAGTGTAAAGTTAGGTGTCTCCAAGCCGAAGGAAAGCCGCGGGAACGCGCGGTTTCTCTTGGTATTTATTCATAGCCATGACGACCGTACAAGGCGTCATGCTCTGGCTCCAAGGAGCCGGTGCACGTACGCCTCGCGTCCCACCCTCCCATGGCAGCGAGAGGGCGGGAAAAGTTGCCATGGCTACGCAATACTGTTTATGTGTTCTTACATGTGCATTGCTCTTGTAATTATAAATATAATTAGTATTTCCATCACCAAAATGAGTCGGAGTCCCAGTGAACTCGTCACATTACAATATGTATAATTTTCATAATTAAGATCACTGTTACGTGGAATATCCAAACAGTCTGGATATAAGCGATCAGTGTTTGTCTAACAGAATCAAATCATGACAATATATATTTTTATACATTCAGTGTTTTAAAAAAAGGTGGATTCTCCAATATGTCCATATATAAGGGATCAGTGTTTGTCCTAACAGAATCAAACCATTAGTTTATTCAAAACCTACTTTTTATCGCTGGTATACCTCTACATGTATGGAAATTTATGTTGTGCTAAAACACTGGTCATTTCAGTGCCATTATTTTGCGAGGTATACTCAAAGCCCCACATTTCCTCTAATTCTGTGTTATTAAACATAAGACAAGACTGCTGTTCCCATAACTATGTTCTTATGTTCATATTTGACATTCTGCATTCCAAGCCCCTAGCGACACAAGCTGTTAGGCTAGGTACATTCTTGGTAGATTACAGACCATAGTGCCAGATCAGTTTACCCATGCACATGTACTTCCACTCTTTTGCTCACAGCGCTATTATGAAACAATTATGGAAAACACATGTAATTGATCTCTTCATTGAGACCTTTTGGTGTCAATGTACTGTGTTATGAAACATTAGACAAAACTGCTGTTCCCATAACTATGTTCTCATATTCATAATTGAAAATCTGCATTCCAAACCCCTAGCTACAAACCTGTTAGGCTAGGTACATTCTTGGTAAATTATAGACCATAGTACTAGATCAGTTTACCTATGCATATGTACTTCCACTCTCTTGCTCACAGCGCTATTATGAAATAATTATAGGAAACACGTGTATATGATCTCTTTATTGAGACCTTTTGCCAATGTACACAGTCCGACAATCCAAAATGTTTCTCTTTGATCCAGTTTCTTCTGAATATTCTCATATACATCCCTTCTTTCTACTACTCGAGAATCAGAAATCGGATTTGTGCCAGGTTATGCTTTTTCTTGAGCCAATGTCTGGCTACTGCTGAATTAAGGTTATGATTGCGAACACACAGTCTATGCTCGTTCCATCCGATTTTTGCTGTTCTCTTAGATTGTCCTACATAATAAAGTCCACAAGGGCATTTAATCGCATAGTTGATGCTTTGGGTATCGCAGGTAGCATAATGTTGTAATTTGATGCATTCTCCTGTGTAGGGATGGTTGATTGTTTCTCCTTTGAGGATGTACCCACAATTACTACAGTTCAAGCAAGGAAATGTTCCAATCCTTTCTGTTACTTTCTTCTTCATTGGGGGCCTAGTATTAACAAGTCTGTCTTTGAGGTTTTTGCTCCGCTGGTAAGCAAATGTCGGGAAATCCTTAAAAAGATGTTCTACTCGATGGTCACATGTCAGTGTCCTCCAATTTTTCTTAATAATTTACTTAATTCTGCTACTCTGTTTGGAGTAATTAGATACAAAAAACAGTGGTGTTACAGCATTAGGTTTTTCTTTTCTCATCAGTAGATCTTCTCTTTTCTGTTTTTCCACACGTGATTCTGGCATTTTTACTTCATCTGTGGTATACCCACGATCAATAAATGTATCCATTTCTTGCGCTTGGGATGACAGGTAAATCCTCCGTTTGAGTGACCATCTCCAAATTTTCTGGGCAAGCTCAGACAGATTTGGCGAACGAGTGCCCCCTTGTTTGTTTAAGTAAAACATTGCCGTTGTGCTGTCTGTTAGGATCTGCACCGACAGGTTGGATATGAGGGGTTTGAATGCCTGAAGAGTTCTGAAGACTGCCAGAAGTTCTAGCAGATTGATGTGGTTCTGCGCCACTGTGTGAGACCAGAGACCCTGAGCTGTATGGTGCAGGTAGTAGGCTCCCCACACTGCTAGGGAGGCGTCTGTTGTGACAACGACCTGTATCTCTGGATCGTAGAAGGGTTTCCCCTTCGTAAGATTCTCTCTTGTCCATCAGCGAAGACTCTGTACTAGTGTTGGCAAAACGACCACTAGATCGTCCCACTGACCACTTGCTTGAGACTACTGTTTCGCCAACCATTCCTGCATGGGTCGCAGGCGCGCATGGCGTACCAGGTAAATGCAAGATGCCATCATGCCTAGCAAACGCATCGCTTTGCGCACCCTTTTCTGGCGACCGGCCTAATATTGAGGAACTTGCAGCAACAGATTTCAAATTGTTTCCTCTGATGGAAAGGCCAACCCCTCTTGGGCGTTTAGTACAGCTCCTAGGAACTGTTTTGAGGTGCTTGGCACCAGGCTTGATTTTTTCTCGTTGATTGAGAAGCCCAATTTGAAGAGGAGGTTGATGGTTCTTTGGATGTTTAGTGTGCAAATTAAGGGGGTTTCCCCTGTGATGAGCCAGTCGTCTAGGTAAGGGTACACTGGGATTGCCTCCCTGCGAAAGTGCGCCGCCGCCACCACCACCACTGCCAGTACCTTGGTGAATACCCTTGGAGCCGAGGCTATACCGAAGGGCAGCACCTTGAACTGGTAGTGCTGGTTGTCTATCTTGAAACGCAAGAATCTTCTGTGCGCTGGGAACATTGAAATATGAAAATGGGCATCCTTCATATCCAATGTTGCCATGTAATCCCCCTTTTTTTTAGTAGGGGGATAACCTCTTGGCGTGTAGTCACGCAGAATTTTTGTGGCTTGACATACTTGTTTGCAGGGCGCAAGTCTAATACTGGGCGCATTGTAAGATCTTTTTTCGGCACAAGGAAGTAGGTTGAATAAATACCCCTGTTTACCTGGTTGCCCAGGACAAGTTCTATGGCGTCCTTTGCAAGTAGAATGGCGATCTCCTCTAGAAGGATTTTCTGGTGCTCCAACGAGTGTACCTTCTGTCTTGGAGGATGGTCGTGGGGGCGCTCATGTAGTTCTATACAGTATCCTGCGGACACTGTGGACAGCATCCATCTGTCCGAAGTGATCCCTTCCCATGCGTGGGTGAAGGTGGAAAGGCACCCCCCTAATGGGGATCTATGGAAGGGGACCCGAAGCGGAACGTCACTGTTTACTGGGTGGCGGAGCACCTCTGGCGGGGCTGCCTCTACCCTTAGTGCAGCCTCTGCGCTGTCCTCTGGGGAAGGTTTGTGATGCTTGGAACTGGTTGTTGCCCCATGAGGTTCCTCGATTCTGATAGTAATTTGAACCCCTCTGGGAGCTATGGCCGCGAAAGTGAAGAAAATTAGAATTTCCCCTCTGCCCTGAGGGTTTATTTGTAAGTTATCTGAGAGATTTTAGTGTCTCATACTGCTCTTTAGCTGTCTTTAAGACTTCCTCCACTGCCTTGCCGAATAGAACGTTCGGCTCTACCGGAACGTCTATAAGAGTAGCTTGGGTCTCGGGTTTGAACCCTGACTGTTTTAACCATGTGTGACGCTTTATCACAGTACCTGCTGCGATTAGTCTTCCAGCATTATATCCTGCATCAAAGTTGGTTTTTAGAATGCATCCCGATACCGATCTTCCATCAGATGCAAGCTGAGCCAACTGGCTCTTCAGTGGTTCAGGTGCAGAGGATACCAAAGCAGCTACTTGTTCACACTGGTGGCAATTGTAGCTTGCCTAAAGAGTTGTGGTGTTTGCAATTCATGCCTAATAGGCGGAAGTGGAGGCAACTTTTCTGCCGAGAGTATGTAGTTTCGGTTCCATGTGATAATATCGGCGCAAAAATATCGCCATACAAAAATTTCACCATATATTTGCGGCAATATTACCCCATGGAACCTGCGGGGGACACCCCCGCAACCCCCCCATCCATTTACCCCATAAATTATCCCCACCAAAAATATTGCCTATGGCCGTTCCTGACGATCATATGTACGGCGATATTTTTGGTGGGGATAATATTACCCGATACATAGTTTCTTGCTCTCTTTATCAGGAGGTGCTTCCAAAGAAGCCAGTGGTGTACCTGCCCGCTTTCTGGTAAATGTTACTAACAGGGATTCAGGTTTTCATTGTCCTCTAATGTATAGGGGATCAGAAGGTGCAGCACGGAATCGTTTTTTAACTCGCGGATTAACCGCACAAGTAAGATTTGGAGTTACCAATGAGGGGTCAATTCTGCGCTGGACAGACTTTAATATAGGGATGGCCTGAGCAATGGCTCTTTTGTCACCCAGGATCTTTTCCGCAAAATCCCTGTCCTTTTGGACACCCTGTGTGTCAATTTGGAAATGGGCTGCTGCCTTAGCCAGTACCTCGTTGAGGAGTGGCTGATTATCTACCGGTGAGTTATGCACCAGGGGTTCTTTAGGAATTGGGGAACAAAGATTGTAGGCTTCCGCCTCATCCTCCTCCTCCTCCTCCTCCTGGTCCTCCTCATCCCCATAATAAGAGACCACTGCCTGGTCTTCCATCATTTGTGGTTCAGTTGCATCACAATATGACTCGGGATGGAAAGATTCAAAGACCAAAGGGTCTGTGACCAAATCTTGCATCTGGGCATCAGAGCGGGGTCTTTTATTAGGGGGTTGAGAATACTTGGACCCCGAAGGGGCCGAGGAAGCTCGTGTGTTGGTATAACTATGAAAATAATTTGGGTCTTTTTCACAAAAGTCTGCCATAAATGACATTCTTCTCATAACCGTGTCGATATCAGCTGAGCTCCATTGGCTGGATCTAGGGATAACCACGACATCCTCCGTCTCTTCATCCACACCCATGTCGAGAGCAGTGGGAGGGATGACTTTACCCTTAGTGGGAGGATCAGGGACCTTGGACTTTCCTACTGATTTAGGAGCCTTTTGCTTCTCCTTCTGCACATGGTGTTATGAGGGTTTTTTGTGTTGTTTCTCCCCTTCCCATGACTAGAGGAATGTTTCCCAGTGCTTTTAAGGGCTCTGAGGAATCTGACGCCTTACGTCAAGATTCGGAGGCGGTAAATGACACCTCGCGTTGAGATTCGGAGGTGGTTCGAGATTCGGAGGTGGTCTTGGAGGAAGGGCGTCGAATCTCGGGAGTAGACCCTATGTGTTTTGACTGGGGATAGAGGTCGGAATCGTCTTACGACGATCGGCCCTTTGGAAGTATTGGGAGTGCAACACCTTTTCCAACCGCGGACGGTTGGTCTTTGTCATGAGGCGATTGTGAACGAGAACGCCCAGAGGACACAATCGTTGGACCACTCCCTCTGTGTCTTCTGTTGCTGATCGCTCGACACTTGGGTCGAGTCGGGGACGGGGTGCTTAGTGGAAGTTATATGTGTCGCGCTTATGCCGCTGGGTGTTGTCCCCATAACTGAGCCACTGGCCAGTCCTCCGGGGTCAGGGGCTTGCACGTTGGTGTCTGAAGACACCCCTCTGTCCTCACCGTCTGATATTTCAGCGTTGCTGCCATCGCTAAAAGCCCCTTCAGCGTCCATGGCCTCTTGTTGCCTGGCATAGTGGGCCCAGCGTTTAGTGGAGCGGTCCTTAAGTGTTTTCAGCTTGAAGAGCTTACAAGCCCGACAGGTAGCCGCGGGATGGTTTCGTGGGTGACACAAATTGCACGTATTGTGCTCATCTACCTAGGTGAACATCCTTTAAAATTCTGCCCGGAGTACTCTCCATATGTATCAATTTGGCAGCGGGCGGGTATATGTAGGAAATAAATGTGGGAGCCTGTATGACCACCCCCTTCTCTCTCTACTTGTACAGGGCAGAGGCCAGAGGCCTTCCAAGTCCCAAAGTCCGTTGTGGAGTTTCGACGGCTGGTTTCCTCGATCTTCACCAACGTCGATCTTCGGCGTAGGGTGGAAAGAACAGGAAATTTGTACCAATAATTTTAGTATAATTGGCTAATGCCAGGGAACTCCGCAATATGCGTCCGACTGGTATGGCGAAAAAACCAATCTGAGGGTCCTACATGCACGAGGGATCATGGGTACAGTGGATGTCACACTAGGGATAGTATTACTGGCACACCCTAGTTCAACGCCCCTTTTCGAGTTTGGAAAAACAATGCAGCTTCCATTAGATGTCGGCCTATGCACAGCATGTGATCTAAGCAGATTCCACAAGCCTCAGAAATATATATATATTTTTTTTAGATTACTGCTTCCAGGAATGAGTTAGAATACAAGTTACACAGGTGACTGCACAGACAATGGAATGAGGTACAAATTAGCTTCCCCTCATTTATATTTTGACACAACTGAATGTAATGGAATTTACAACAGCACTGATGTAATTACTGGATAGTCGCTGACCAAGACTTTTTTGTGTGTTGTTTTGTTATGCTCTCTTGTGGACACGAAAATCATGACCAAATAATGGTATGTATCATTTTGTTTTATGAAAATTTTGTTTAAAGCTTGCATAGCCCTGAAGATGAAGTTTAGCACTGAAATTCATAAGCTAAATGCAATTTCTTTACCGCTGTGTCTTCGTTTCTGCCTACAAAATTACTTCCATGTAACTTCAAAATAGGAATGTGGATTAAAACATCACCTACGATTTTAACACTTTGTTTGGTGTAATCTCTGATGATAAGAATATCCCATTTGAAGTATTGAAGCAAAAGAAAGAGGAAAGAGTGAAAAATAACGCCAACCAGGATCATAATTATATGCTAATTTTTGCAAGCTCATCACTAATGAGCAAACTGAGAGCGTCAGTAATTATAAGGCGGTGTGACTTTGTTTTTCTTTTTGTCACATCTCCCCTACACAACCCAAAAGAGGCAATGGCTGGAAAGTTTAGAATTAATCTCCACCTCTGGCACCTGGTGCTGGGCAACCCTCCAGATAAATGTTCTCCAGCCTGCCAAGCTGGGGAAGGTGGGGAAAGAGCATATGAAAATTAGTCTTCGTCACATCCCTTCTATAGGAGACCACAAGCAACCCCCAACATGGTTCAACCTCATTGGGTATCATGAGTAAGGTGTAGCAGCCCAGCAGGCTCGGGACCTATGTGTGGGCATACCTGTCCCACTCAGGGAGACGTAGGAGAACACCGCCCCTAAATGACTTACATATCAGTGTGGACTAACACATCTTCGTACCAGGGACATACAAATATCCCCTCTGGAAACGGATACCTAAAGTTCTCTTGACATAAGCCACCTAGAAACAGGCCCCCTCACAATAACTGGGTACCTCAACAGCAACACTAATTTGCATTTTACCCCTCTAGCCACTAACCAAACCCAGCCTCCTTTTCAGATTATCCTAAAGCACAGAGAGAAAATGCAAATGGCAGCAGAGCATGGTATACAACTCGCAAACCTAACATTTACTGGTTTATTACAGCTTCTCTGCATAGTTTATCTGGGCCTTTCAAGTTAAACAGAGTGGTTCCAATCGACGATCAAAAACATTGCTTTTAATTGTCACTAGCATATCCTTTAGTTCTCTTTCACCTTTAATCTCTTTTCCTTTGTCCCTTTGTCTCCCAACTATTTCCTATACCCAACGGTAAAACACCCAACAAACAAAACTACAAATCATCCAGAATAATGCACTCAGAGCCGCACTCAGCATTCTCAAAAGAGACCATATAAGTGCAGCAAGGTGTACTACCCACTGGCTCCCCATTAGAGAACGCATCATTTTTAAAACGCTAGCCATCACTCACAAATGCATTGCCAACACAGCCGCCTTACCTCGCCAACAAGCTCATCCAGACCCACCAGAACTCTGTACTCATGCTGTCCAAAGTCAACTGCACCAAAGCAGGTGGGGCTAGCTTCCCTTTTGTTGCAGCCAGACAATGGAACTCCCTGGCAACTTCTCTCAGAGCAGAACCCTCTCCCTATACATTCCACAAAGCCATCAAAACTTGGAAGTTCACCTAAAACATGTGCATCTTCCTCTCTCGCCCCCCCGGATCTCCCACATCTGTTCCATGTAACTATGTATAACCTGTACCCGCAATTTTGCAAGAATTCTACTGTGGTGCGCTTTATAAATGAATAAAATAAAATAAATACAAATAAATAGTGCTTCAAGTAGTGTAAGGCTAGTAATACGTCCTATTCAAGAAACCTAACTACATAACGTGAACTACAACGGCAATACTCAACATCTTCCTTATACACCCCTCATAACATGCCTGCTAGTCTTTAGTCCCGGCAACCCTGGTAGTACATTCTTTCTGTATTCATCTGACTGATAACCATAGGAATGAACCAAGATTATTTAATATGCAAGCTACAGTGGGAGACCCTGTCCATAAGAAGGCAGCAGAAATCAATCTCAATTGTCGATCCTTTAAATAAAAAACCTGTAAGTAACTTCTTGTTTTATCACACAGGATTCATTAAAACGACTATTAAGTGTATAGTAAATAATTTCAGGGCTTGCATCAAAAGGTTAAATCAGGTCTTGATTAAAGGAAATAATAGGCATTTTTATATTGCTTTTGGAATCAAAATGCCAGGATTGATGCAAAACTGAAGAGTTATGCATAGGGATTGGATGCAGCGCTCAAGATGTAAAAGAAAGACAATGAAATCCAATCCAACCTCATTAAGGCCACCAAATGGCTGATGCATAAGTCATCAGGTAACAACCTGAAGGAAGACCCCTTCAGGAAGAAAAGGAGTTAACTTGAGTGCGCTTGAAGCAAGCCCCTTTCTTCAAGTAAAGGACTGATACAATGGTGTTCCACTGCCAAAGTTTGGACAAAGTGGTTTGGATAAAGGGGTGTACATTTCAGACAACCCTTCTCTGGCCATGCTCCCAGAAGCAGAATAACAAGGGCTCCTGGCTCGGCCCTGATCTACCTAGGTAGGTTTACAACTATATAATAAAGTGATAAGGATGACTGAACACACATACATACATCACATTGACCTTAGATAAAGAAAAATATTGCTCTTAATTGCAGTGTGGGCACACAACAATGTTTTGCCCCAAAGTTTTAATGCATAAAATATGATTTTCCCGATAAATTTTGTGAAGTAGGAATAACATTAATAACAGAAGCTTTGTACAGAATACATAGATATTCAGTCCAGTTGTACTGACTGGAATTAGATGCAAACAGACATGCATTATCCCTTACATGGTATAGGGATTTCAGTGAACAAATAAGATGTATGTGAGGTCCAACAATATATAAAAATAGGTAGTCGACATTACTGTGTTTCGGCCAATTGATAGGCTCTTTGGTATGGCTGGCATGTGGTTGGCCTTCATCATGACGGACAAACAGGTTGGATTGAGGGTGTCCTACGGTTCTCTGGCAAAAAATGACGCAAGATATATGGTTCAGAATGTGTGTGATTTCAGTGTTAATTAGCATAATTTAAGATGGCATATAAGAACAAGTTACTCTCTTACCTGGTAACGTTCTTTCGATGGGATGGTCTGACGACGTATTCCATATCTATGACAGTAATCACCACAGCTGTGCTGCTTCGGAAAATCTTTCGGAGTCCTGCGTCGATGACGTCGATACGCCGCCCTCGAGGAAATCCCCCGACGGCCGACGTCACTGGATGTTATAAGTAGGACGCACGACGCCAGTAGCCTCAGTTGTAGTTTTTTCCCCAGAACGTGTGGCACCAGTCTTCTGCCAGTCTGACCACACAAAGCCTTGCGGAAACGTAAGCTGCAATCGGATAAGAAATTCTGTAGCGGGGAAGTCAGGGAGGGAGCGATATGGAATACGTCATTGGACCATCCCATCGAAAGAATGTTACCAGGTAAGAGAGTAACTTGTTCTTCGAGGGGATTGGGTCCTCTGACGTATTCCATATCTATGGCAGACTCACAAAGCAGTACCAATGCAAGGAGGTGGGAAAAGAATTTAGCAAAAGAAATTTAGAATGCCCAATCAAATTGCGGAGCAAAGGACCACTTGCCAAAGGCTAGATCCTGCCCACGGATGGAATCGAGGGAGTAGTGACGTACAAAAGTATGGACCGAAGCCCAGGTGGCTGCGTCACAGATGTTACGAATAGGAACACCCCTCGGTAGGGCAGTGGAGGCAGCCATACCCCTGGTAGGATGGGCCCACAAGCCGACCGGTGGGTCCTTACCCGCCAAGCGTTAACACTCAGAAATAGCCAGAATAATCCAGCGAGACAAAGTCTGCTTAGTCACAGCTTGTCCCAAACGCTTACCAGCGTAACCAATGAAGAGTTGATCGTCCACTCTGACCCGGGACATGCGTGAAATATAAAAGCTTAAAGCTCTCCTAGGATCGAGCCTATGGAGCCTCTCCTCTTCCTTACCAGGATGTGGAGGAGGATGAAATGCCGGAAGAACAACCTTCTGGCCTAAATGAAATTCCGACACCACCTTCGGAAGAAAGGAAATACGAACTCTAAGGACAAACCTTTCCTTATGAAATACAGTGAAGGGTGGCTTACCTGAAAGTGCCTGTAACTCACTCACTCTGCAAGCGGAAGTGACCGCAACCAAAAATACAGTTTTAAGAGTTAACAGTCTGAAAGGGCAAGAATGCAAAGGCTCAAACGGAACACCCATCAGAAACTTGAGGACAAGGTTCAAATCCTAACTGGGCACCTGGAAAGGTGCCGGAGGGAACACATTAGTGAGCCCTTTTAGAAACTGAGAAATTAAAGGAATTTTAAAATAAGAACACTCTTCAGACGAGCGCTTAAATATGGACAGCGCCGCCAGGTAATCTTTAACCGTACCCACTTGCAAGCCCCTGTGGGCTAAAGAAAGCAAATAAGACAGAACCACAGGAATGTCACATGCAAAAGGATCCACATTCTTAACCCTGCACCAGTCGCAGAACTTTCGCCAACGGCAACGGTACAGGGACTTAGTTGCGGGCCTTCTGGCCGAAAGCAACACCTCCATCACGTCTTCAGGGAGGTCCCAATCCTTATACCTCAATCTTTCAGAAACCAAGCGTGAAGGTTGAGGGATCTGACCTCTGGATGGAGAACCTGACCCCCCCCCCCTCCCTTGAGAGCAGATCGTCTCGGAAGGGAAGACGACGTGGAGGGCAGATGGACGTGTCGAGAAGGTCTGGGTACCACGTCCTCCGGGCCAAGGCCAGAGCAATGAGGATCATCCGGGAACCGAACATTCGTAACCTCTGCAGCACTTGCGGGATGACGGGGACTGGAGGAAACGCGTACAGCAGTGGTAAAGACCACTCCACCACGAACGTGTACCCTAAGGCTCCTTTTGGAGGAAATTCCCGCAAGCAGAACCTTTCGCACTTCCGGCTGATACTGGAGGCGAAGAGATCCACTCGAGGGGCCCCCCAAAGGGCGAAGATCTCCAGGAGAATCTCCTGAGCCAACTCCCTCTCGTAAAAGATCGCGCTCTGCCTGCTCAGAGCGTCCGCCGTCTCGTTTTCGTCTCCGGCCAGATGAACTGCCGAGATCGAAACTTCCTGCTGGATTGCCCAGAACCAGAGCTGCATCGCCTCCCTGCACAGAGGAAGTGACCCTGCCCCCCCTTTTTGTTGAGGTAGTGCATGGCCACTGTGTTGTCCGTCAGGATCAGGACATTCTTTCCTCGCACAGTCGGCAGAAAAGCCTTCAGGGCTAGTCTGACGGCCCTCAGCTCCAACAGATTGATATGGAGTCTGGACTCCGACGGAGACCAACGACCGCTGACTGTCAGCTCGTTGGCATGAGCTCCCCATCCCGTGAGGGATGTGTCCGTCACGATTGTCACCTCCGGCCAGGGTAGCCAAAAGGGAGCCCCCTTCATCAGATTGCCTTCGAAGACCCACTACAGAAGATCCTGGGCGACCGAGGACTGAGACCACTGGAGCTTGAGTGCCCATTGCAAAGATCTCATCCGCAATCTGGCCTCTGGCACCAGAAGAATGCAGGATGCCATGAGGCAGAGCAATCTCAAGAACTTGAACGCAGGGAGACTCTGGGCAAGTTGAAACTTGTGCACCACCCATTGACAATCCCAATCCAACAACCTTCTACTGGGATTGTCAATGGGCGGAAGTTTCGGTATAGTATTTGGGTATTTATTTGGTGCGAGATGTAAGAAGGACAGTGGATTTTAATGTGGATAAATTGAAAGAAACTCTCTTGAAAGATATACGTAGATGGGATAGGCTGACTTTGAATATACGGGCAAAAATTAATGCGGTTAAAATGGTTTTGCTTCCAAAAGTTTTGTATTACATACAATCTCTTCCTCTAAAATTTACTGAGAAAGTACTGAAACGCATTGATAAGGTTTTTATGGAATTTTTGTGGGGAGTGGGAAAAAAAACGAAGATTCCAAGGTTTATTTTGGCATGTAGTGTTCGGGATGGGGGTTTTGGATATCCATTATTGGAAAATTACTACAGGGGGTTCCTTTTAAAGAAAGCTTATTATTATTGTAGGGGAGATGGTTATTTGGATCCGTTTTGGCTTCGGATGGAAAAGGAAAAGATGCACCCGTTACCCATTGATTCTTTATATTCATATGGAAAGTTACCAAAACCCAGGTTAAGGATTGAGGCGTTAGAAGTTACAAAGTCGACTTTGGTCTCATTGATTAAAGGGTGTGATGAGAATATATTCCTTTATAGCACTGCTTCTATATGGTTGAATCCGGGTTTGCAGATTGAGAATAAATTGTTGTGTTGGAAAGGATGGGCTAACAAAGGAATTCTGAGGATAGGGGATGTGTGGGGAGATGATCGAATGGTAGCGTTTGAGGATCTTGTACTCAGATTTGGATTGAGCAATAGGGAGAGGTATAGATGTTTGAAGCAGTTGCTGTTGGAAAGACTTGGAATGCTCAGTGAACCCTTGAGTGACAAACCACAAATGTGTATTCTGTTTGGTGCTGTTCCAAATGTAGTTTCCACATTTACCAAATTGATCCCTGTACACGAATACATGCGGACTTCATGGGAGACATTTGAGAATGAAGTGGGTGACTGAGTTGGGGAGTGATTTATCGGAAAGAGATTGGGATACTGCTTGGAAGGTGACGGTGAGAGATTAAATGGATTTGAATTTAAGATATACTCATCAGCGAATTTTAGGGCATATTTATTGGACTCCAGTGAGGATGATGGCGAGGGGTTTAATAGATTCAGATTTGTGTTGGGGCTGTAATCATTTAAGAGGAACTTATTTACATATGTTGTGGGAGTGTGAAAGAGTGCTTGCTTTTTGGAAGGATGTTCTGGATCGAGTAGATCTAGTGTTGGGTGATTCATTTCCTCGAACTTTTGAATCTGTGATTTTCCTCTCAAATGAAAGTAGAAGTCTGAGGATTTGTGGTGTTTCTGATTGGGTAAATAGGGCCTTGGTGGTAGCTGTAAAACATATTATGAAGGTTTGGAAATCACAGAAAAAAACACATATTGATGGTTGGTTGGTTGATATGCGCATACTATCGAGACATGAAAAATCTCGTGCTTATCGGCTTCATCGGGAGGCTGAATATTGTGAAAGTTGGGAATCCTTCAATGATTTATTTGGGTAAAGTGTAAGTTTATCGATTTGGCTAATAACTGGGATAGGGTGGGAGTGGGTGGTGTTGTGTTGTTGTGTTTGTGTGTGTGTATATGTTGTGTGTATCTTTATTATATGTTTTGGATTTAGGGTGGGAATTCTGGATGAGGTTTCTTTGCTATGTAGTTGATATCTTGTATTTTATGAATTGTTGGAATATTGTTACTTTTGTGATTCTCACTATTGTAATACGAGTTATAATTAAATAAAGATGATTAAAAAAAACATTAAAGATGTACTGCAGCCTCTGAGTGGGCGTCAAATGGGACCAAGTTGAGGGAGAAGCCCAGCTTGTGGAGGGAGTGGCAGGTGACTGAGATGATCCAGGACTTGCTCGGGAGAGCGCGCCCTGATCAACCAATCGTCCAGGTAGGGGTAGACGTGAATCCCCCCTTTCCTGAGATGCGCTGGCACCACTACCATGAGCTTGGTGAAGACCCTCGGGCGGAGGTCAATCCGAAGGGTAGGACCCGAAACTGAAAGTGCGAGTCGCCAACCGCGAACCTCAGGTGCTTCCTGTGCTTTGGATGGATAGGCACATGAAAATAAGCGTCCTTGAGGTCGAGAGACACCAACCAGTCCTGAAGTTGAAGGGCCTGGAGGACTTGAGAGAGAGTAACCACCTTGAACTTGTCCTTCCTGAGGAGTCTGTTCAAACCGTGCAAGTCCATGATGGGTCTCATTCGCCCGTCTTTCTTGGAAATCAAAAAATAAGGGGAATAACATCCCTTGTTCCTCTCCGCTACAGGCACCAGCTCTATGGCGCCTTTCTCCAGCAGGGATTGAATTTCCTGCGCAATGAGCGGATCCAAACTCTTAAAAGAGCGATTCCCCGGTGGATTGTCGTGAGGCCTCTGCCGGAAAGGAAGACAGTAGCCGTGGGCTATGATCTCCAGAACCCACACATCTGAAGTAATGGCACGCCACTCTACAAGGTGCTGTGCCAGCCTTCCCCCAACTGGCGAACCATAGGACATGGCCTCATGACTGAGTTGAAGTGGCTGCGGCGTTGCCTGAGGGCAAAGAGGCAACTGCCCGAGCAGCCTTGGCACCTCGAGTACCTTGCTTTCCACCTCTGGCACCCCTACGGTTGCCCCTTTGACTGGCAGCTCCTCTCGCTTTACCAAAGGATGAGTAATAATGAAAGGAACCTCCCCTCCATTGCTGTCCCCTAGGACGAAAAGGCGGAGGTTGTCGAACTGCAGCGCCAAACGACTTCGCTGCAGCTTTGGAGGTCTGCAACCTCTCAAGGCTCTTGTCAGCCTTGCTGCCAAAAAGATGGTCACCGTCAAAGGGCATGTTGAGGAGCCGGGCCTGCACATCAGGAGCAAACCCCGACTTCCGCAACCACGCAAACCTGCGCCATGGACCGGCTGACGCAATCTGCCATGTCCACACCCGACTGAACGGCCTCACAAATGGCATCCTTGCCATCCTGAACCATGGCAAGGAAACCATCTCATTCGTCCCCTTTGGGAATATGTTCAACCGCTAAGGAAACAGTTCCACAGAGTGTGTGTGAAACGTGACAAGGCACATACGGAGTTGGCCGCCTGAAGCGCCATACACCCTGAAGAATACACTTCTTCGCCCAACCATCAAAACGCTTGTCGTCCCTATCAGGAGGGATGGTAGGATACAACGCCTGTTTTGCTGGGGCCGTAACCGCCTGCACCACCAAACTCTCCGGAGTGGGGTGCTTGGTCAAGTGGCAGGGGTCGCTACTGGCTGGGCAGTATTTTCGCAGCAAAGACTTGCCCACTGCCGGGAGACTCTCCGAGGGCACCCAAGCCGCCGCCACCCTCCTCTGTAGGGCCATATGGAACGGCAGTACCGGGTCAGTTGGTGGACTTTGGTCGAGGATATCCGTAAGGTCATCCTGAAGAAAATCCCCTGGAGGAGCAGACCACCCCAAGTACTCGGTGCCCCTAGACATAAGGCGCCGGTACAAGGAGTCGGCATGAGTGCCAGGCTCAGGCCTACAAAACTCCACCTCCGGAGAGGTGTCCAGACCACTGGCGTCGTGCAGGGATTGACGCAGGTCCTCAATTTGGCTATGGCCTGAGAGAATCTCATCTGGCACCGTATCAGGAACCATGCCATCATCAGAGCCCTCATCCACCTCTGAAATGAACTCAAGATGGCGGTAAGAAGGCACAGAATGGGGAACAAAGCCATGCTTGACCTTGGCCAGAGCCTTTCTAGGGGGTTCCACAGTGCCCCGGGGTACCCCTGTTGAAACAGCCTCAAAAGGCGTTGAGTGAATCAGTGTCGACGCCGAACGTGGCGCCGACAGCATCGACGGCGTCGACACAGGCCTCGAGGGCAGAGCCCCGAGCGTGTCCCTCGACAGCATGGGCGCCGATGGCGTCGATGACTTCTTTGGAGGCGGAGCCTCGAAAGACTCTGTTGACGACCTTGGCGCCACAGTCGTCGACGTCTTCCTCGAAGACATCATCGAAGACACCATCGAGCGCGCCGAGGACCGGGACCTGGAACGGGCATGACGAGAACGATTCCCCTTGTCCGAGCGGGACCTTTCCCGCGAATCGTGCTGACCACCCGAGCCCAAAGGCGTGCGAGCGGTGTCTCTCGACCGATCACGACCGACCCCACTCGGAGGCACGGACGGACCAGTGCCCTGCGATCCGAGAATCGCTAGCATTTTCTTACTGAAGGAAGCCTATTCCTCTGCCGTTGCATGCTTGGTGGGATAAGCGACCCGCCGACGGGCGGAGTCCTCGTATGAGGACGGGGAAGGTGACCGATGATGGCACTTTCGGGAGTGCCTCGAAGAGGCAGAGGAGAGGTGGGACCTACTCCGGGACCGAGGCCCACTGGACTTCCGACGACGATGCGGAGAGTCACACCTCGAATTGTCCGTCGAAAGCCCCGCAGACCTCGACTTCCATGGCTTGGACACCTTACCTACCGACAGTTTCTTCTTGCGAAATCCACAAGGCTTTGGACGTAAGCGACTGGCAGTCGACACAACCATCCGTGTCATGGGTCTCCTCGAGGCACCAGAGGCAGGCATTGTGCGAGTCTGTCACTGACATCTTGGACCCACAGTCCCTGCACTTCTTAAAGCCCGGACGCAGGGTGGAAGACGAGGTAGACATCACGAAGGATAACTTCACAAACGAACAGGTTCGAAGAAACGAGAAAGAACAGAAACTCCAAAGAGTGGAGGCACGCCGAGATCTCCGAAGCGAACACGTTCGCGGAAAAAACTGAACTGAGGCTACGGGCGTCGTGCATCCTACTTATAACATCCAGTGACGTCGTCCGTCGGAGGAGGTCCTCGAGGGCGGCGTATCATCATCGACGCAGAAAGATTTTCCGAAGCAGAACAGCTGTAGTGATTACTGTCATAGATATGGAATGCGTCAGAGGACCCAATCCCCTCGAAATGCTGCTTTGTTGTAGCAATGGAATGGCCTATCTTTGAGATATAGGTCACTAATCTTACCGTATATTCAGATTCGAGACGCTATAGGTCGGGCACGGATCCCCTGCGCACAGTCTAGGAGATCGTGGCCATAACTGTTGTTTTATCTGTTAACCCGTAGCTATGAGTAATAGAAAAAACACAAGAAACCACACAGGATTTCGTGGTTTTAGGTCTTTTTAAACTCTGTTAAGTCATATGGAGAGCCATAAAATCCCTTACGGGTCTTACTCATCGGTGGGAGCCCTTAATAAATCGGTCTCGAGGTCCTATTGCTGGAATCGTGGAGCCATGTCCTTGGTGTGGATTGATTTACCAAACACCTTCAACTAACTGAAAAAAGGGTAAATCACGGTAGTACCTATCTACTAAGTAATTTCGAATTAAAAAAATTTAAAAAATTCAGTTGTCACACACTGCCCTTTTTCTCACCTGTTTTTCTCGGGGTTGAGTCTTCTTTGGAGACTTCTCTTTCTTCCTGGTTGTTCTGGACTTGTACAGGTAAGGGCGCGTGTCCTCTGGGTCTGGGTCCAGTGTGAGGTTCGCAGTATGCTTCAGGAAGCTGGATGAGGTTCAGTATCCAGGATGGAAGCACTATGGCGGATTCCAGGAGGGAGCAGCGGCGTAGATTCAGAGTTCAAAGCGAGCAGAAGACCCGCTAACACGGGACCGCACACGCGGTCCGGGGAAAAGAAGGAAGGAGCCAAGAATTGCAGGAGCAGTTCAAAACAGGGGGGGCAGCCTAGAAGGAAAGGATAGAAGAAGCTGGAAGGAGCTGTAGCAATCGCTAGCAACACAGACAGTAGCGTTGAGCCGCGCAGAGCCGCGGGGGCGTGCCAATTTTCTAGAAGGCAGCGTGTCCGATGTAAACGCTAGAGAGCAGCGCTCCTGTGCAGGCGGCCATGTTGAAAGGATGATTGTTACAATGATACCGTGTCTTATGGACCATGAAGTCCATAGAGGACGAAAGTGGCGATTCAGGACATCAGTGATTGTAAATTCAAGGGTGTCCCAATTGGGGCAGAGAAAAGGATCGCCTGGTGTGTTAGTATGGCACTGCAATCGGGGAAACATGGACCTGGTAACCGGTTATTATGCACAGAAACACACTGTAAGGTGACATGTTTCTGGTAAAACTACTGTTAGTATTATCAAGTCCTGTGTCGCAAAGTGAAAATGAAACGCGGCGTACTGCAATGGCTTCAGTGCTAATTAAAGTGCAGCTGGGTAGAGATTCACATCAAGTAATGCGTGCTGTGCAAGCGACAGCGATATATTGTGGTGCCCCCTAATCGGTTAGTAACGCAGTGACTGATAGGGAGCATACAATGGAGGAGCCTTTCCTGGAAGTCTCACTGCAAATCGCATAAATGAACAGGCAGCCATGCGGCTCACTAGGTGCTGCAGCCGAATAATTATTCTCTGACGCTGTGCACAGCTGCCTATTCATTTAAGCGATTTGCAGCGAGACTTACAGGTAAGGGTCCTAGACTTCGCGCAGGGGACCCGTGACCGACCTATACCGTAGCAAATCTGAATATACAGTAAGATTAGTGACCTACATCTCAAAGATGAGCCATTCCATTGCTACAACAAAGCAGCATTTATATGCATCTTAAATTATGCTAATTAACACTGAAATCACACACATTCTAAACCATATATCTCATGTCATTTTTGACAGAGAACCGTAGAGCAGCCTCAATACAACCTGTTTGTCCGTCCTCATGAAGGCCAACCACATGCCAGCCATACCAAAGAGCCTGCAAGACTTCCCCTGTTCTTCAGAGGTTCTATACCTCTGTCAGGAGACTAGAACATAATCGATGGTGCAGATAGCCCTTGTGCGAGAGAAGCTCCCCAGACAGAGCATTGACCTGAGCTTTGATGTAACAGAGCAGATTGCCTAAATGAGTTTGGACCCTAAACCCTGTCCTGGAATACTCATGGACATTCACAGAGCTCGATCAATGTTAGTTTGGCCATCTTTCCAGTCCAGGAGTCTTTCACTTGGCTGCATGTTTCCCCTGCGGCGTGGGACCACCGCCTTAACCTAGGATTTGTTGCAGATGAATCTGTGCATGCTTGGTCCACTGTGAAACCAAAGACAATGCACAGTATATGAAATAAAGAAAAGAGCTATGCATGGGATGTGGAAAATCTGTCTGCCCTGCATCATCAATCTATCCAGTTGATGACAGGAGAATGAATGTGAATCCAGCAGTCTATGCGCTTGTTAAAAAACTGCAGGTGAGCATAGTAAGGTGGGGCAGTTGGGCCAAGGGCTGCAAGGAAATAGTAAACAAAAATGTTCCTAGCTTGGGTTTTACAACGTTTAGAAGGCAAAAACAATGCCTATCCCAACTTGCTGATGGAGGAGGTGGGATGTTTTCAACTTGAGCCAATTAGTGGTTCAGCCTAATTGGAAGGAACAAGTTACTTAGTAACTGTTGTTCTCCAGCATGGATTCACATGCTCATGAATATTCGCCGTCATCAGGCTGGGAATCCTCGGTAAAGAAAAAATCAGTTTCAGTTTGTTTCTGAACTGCCTTTCTCCTAACAACTGGTCTCTGGGTCATACTGCCCCCAGCCAATCACTCCCCTCTACATAACCCCCTCCGCTGGCAGCCATCTTCTGATTTGGTAGCACGAAAAGTGGCAGTAGGACCAAGAGAAGAGCCGGAGAGGGGTAGGCGGGAGGGTTAGCATGTGAATCTATTCCAGACCCATGCTGGAGAACAACAGTTACAGGTAAGTAACTTTTTCCTTCGCCAGCATGGGGTCTGGCATGGATTCACATGCTCATGAATAAAGTACACACATGCACAACCACGGGAGGTGGCAGGGCTCAACATTAAGCATATGAACATCTCAACATTAAGCATCTCTGACCTCCTCACCAGGCTCACCTTCAAGTGAACAGATTGCAAAGCACTGCTTGGCCGACTCTCGACTCCTCCCTGGAATCCTGGTCAACGCAGTAGAATTTTGTGAAGGTGTGCGTCGACCTCCAAGTAGCAGCCCTGCAGATGTCCAGCAGGGGCACACAAGACAGGAACGCCATAGTTGCAGCGATCGCTCTCGTCGAATGGGCTCTCGGACAGCCAGGCAACGGTCGGTTTGCCAACCAGTGACAATGGGTGATGCAGACAGAGAGCCACCTGCAAATGGAAGGCTTGGAGAGGGCCTTCCCTTGGTTCATAGGGCCAAAGTTCACAAACAGCTGTGATGTCTTCCGAAAACACTTTGTGCGGTCCACATAGTACTTCAGCGCTCTAGCCACATCCAGCGAGTGCAAAGTCCTCTCAGCCGGTGACAAAGGCAACGGGAAGAAAACAGGTAACACCAAGGGCTCGTTGAGATGGAAGTCCGACGGCACCTTGGGCATGAAAGAGGGGTGCGTCCACAGCACCACCCTCGTCTCATGGAATAATAATAATAATAACTTGGCATTTATATAGCGCTACGAACCCTCAGGTATCTAAGCGCTGCTCATTATTACCCACGGTGTGTGGTGCTCATTTATCGACCTCGGAAGGATGATAGGCTGACTTTGGCCTTGCCGGGATTCGAATCTGCGTTAGCAAGCTCTGCACGGGGGTCAAAGCGAGCGCTCTACTCGCTGTGCCACTTGACCGGCCTAGTTTCTTGGAACAGGGTAACCTCTGGACTAGCCAGACCATTCAGGGTAGTGATGGCGGCGGGCATTGAGGGAATGTCAAGTAAGGAACAAGTTACTTACCTGTAACTGTTGTTCTCCAGCATGGGTCTGGCATGGATTCGCATGCTCATGAATATTCCCCGTCGTCAGGCTGGGAATCCTCGGTAAAGAATAATCAGTATCAGTTTCGTTTCTGATCTGTCTTTCGTAGTAGTAACCAATCACTGATCTCTGCGTCATACTGACCACAGCCAATGACTGCCCTCTCCCTAAGCCCCGCCTCTGGCAGCCATCTTCAGATTTGGTAGCACGCGAAGTGGCAGTATGACCAAGTGAAGAGCCGCAGAGGGGTAGGCGGGAGGGTTCGCAGGTGAATCCATGCCAGACCCATGCTGGAGAACAACAGTTACAGGTAAGTAACTTGTTCCTTCTCCAGCATGGGGTCTGGCATGGATTCACATGCTCATGAATATAAGAATACATAGCAGTACACACATGCACAACCACGGGAGGTGCAAAAGGCTCAACATTAAGCAATACAAAAAACTCAACATTAAGCATCTCTTACCTCCTCACCAGGCTCACCTTAAGCGAACAGGTTGCATAGCACTGCTTGGCCGACCCTGGACTCCTCCCTGGAATCCCGATCGACGCAGTAGAATCTTGTGAAGGTCTGCTCCACGTAGCAGCCCTGCAGATGTCCAGCAGGGCACACCAGATAAGAACGCCGTAGTAGCAGCGATCGCTCTGGTCGAATGGGCTCTCGGACGGCCTGGCAGCGGTCGGTTAGCCAACTGGTGGCAGTGCATGATGCAGCCGGAGAGCCATCTGGAAATAGAAGACTTCGAGAGAGCCTTCCCTTGATTCACAGGTCCAAAGTTCACGAATAGCTGCGATGTCCTCCGAAAACTCTTCGTGCGGTCCACGTAGAACTTCAGCGCTCTAGCCACATCCAGCGAGTGCAAAGTCCTCTTGGCCGACGACGAAGGAGACGGGAAGAAAACAGGTAACACCAGGGGCTCGTTAAGATGGAAGACCGACGGCACCTTGGGCATAAAGGAGGGGTGCGTCGTAAGCACCACCCTCGAGGCATGGAAAGTCAAGTATGGTGCTTTGCAGGATAGGGCCTGGATCTCTCCCACTCGTCGTGCGGAGGTAATGGCCACCAGGAATGCAGTCTTCCACGACACAAACTTCATCGGTGCGGAGTGCATCGGCTCGAATGGGGGCCCCATGAGCCTGGTCAGCACCACATTAAGTTCCCACGCCGGGGCCTTCACTGGCGGGAACGACCGGAACAGTCCTTTCATAAACTCTTTTACCAGTCGATGGGACCACAGGGACGTCCGTCCTGTGGTTCTGGTATATCTGGAGATCGCCGCCAGATGAATCTTAATGGAGGCATTGGCTAGCCCAGCCTTTGCCAGCGATAGCAGGTACGGCAGCACTTGAGTGGCCGTAATCCGTAGGGGGTTGATCATCTGTGCTCGGCACCAGATAGAGAACCTCTTCCACTTATGACCGTAGCATTTGAGAGTCGAGGACGCCCTGGCCTTTGCAAGAACCTCTCTGCAATCGGCCGTTATATCGTAGCCTCCAAACACTAGCGCTGCAGGAGCCAAGCCTGCAGGTTCAGCGACGCCGAGTTGTGGTGGAAGATGGCGCCTCCTTCTCTGGAGAGAAGGTCCGCGTCTGCCGACAGCTTGATGGGAGGGGACATTGACAAGTCCGGAAGGTCCGGGAACCAGATCTGCCTCGGCCACGCCGGTGCGACGAGGATCATCCTGCACCGGGACCTCTTGAGCTGGTTGATGAGTCGAAGCAGCAACGGCAATGGAGGGAACGCATACAGGTATAGGCCAACCCAGGGGAACGAGAACGCATCGCCCATGCTTCTCGGCTGGGGAAACCTGCTGGCGAACCTCTTGCACTTCGAGTTTGTCGCTGTTGCGAACAGGTCGATTTGAGGTTTGCCCCATCGTCGGAAGAGTTGATCCACCTGATCCTGGTGCAGTTCCCACTATTGACACGCGGGCAACTCTTTGCTGAGCGAGTCGGCGATGATGTTTCTTTCTCCTGGTGGAAGGGAACCAGGAACATCCTGTGCCTCCTTGGATAGGGCTGGGGATCTGGTGCCTCCCTGCTTCCGTATGTAAAACATTGTCGTGGTGTTGTCCGTGAAGATCCGCACCACCTTGGAGTTCCAGGACGTTGATGTGCAGGAGCCTCTCCTCTGGGAGCCAGAGGCCTCTTGCGTGGAGATCTCCGGTGTGGGTGCCCCAGCCTTCCAGGGAGGCGTCCGTCGTCACCGTCTCCTGGTACGCCGGCGTCTGAAAGTCCTTGCCCGCCGTGAGGTGCGCTTGAACGCCCCACCACAGAATCACCCGCCGGAACACCTCGTTGAGGGGGACCCTGTCTTCGAAGGTGCCCATCGCCTGCATCCAACGGGCGTCGAGAAATTCTTGAACAGGGCGCATCCGTAGTCTGCAGAGGCGCACCAGGTAGATGCAAGAGGACATCATCCCCAGGAGGGACTTGATGGACCTCACCCTGGCCACGTCCGTGGCTAGCAGATGCTGCACTTTGCCTAGAATGGTCTGCGTCCGTTCTTCCAACGGTGCCGCCAGGCGCCTCACAGTATTGAGCTTTGCTCCCAGAAACAGGGCCACCTGCGACGGCACCAGGTGGGACTTTGGGTAATTTATGGCGAATCCCAGGTCTGTGAGTAGCTGGACGGTCCTCGCAGTGTGTTCGACGGCGAGTTCCCTCATCCTTGAGCGGATGAGCCAGTCGTCCAGGTAGGGGTAGACGTGAATCCCCTGCAGGCGCAGCCGCGCCGCCACAGGTGCTAGGCACTTGGTAAAGACCCTGGAGGCCGACTTCAATCCGAACGGCAGTGCTCTGAATTGGTAGTGGCGTCCCTGGACGACGAACCTGAGGAACTTTCGGTGGCTTTTGAGGATGGGAACGTGGAAGTAAGCATCCTCCAGGTCCAACGACGATAGAAAGTCGCCTTCCTCCAGCTGTCCCAGCACGTGCTGGAGGGTGACCATCCTGAACTTTTGTGACCTGATGTATTTGTTCAAACGACGAAGGTCCAGGATGGGGCGCCAGCGGCCCGTCTTCTTCCTGACGAGGAAGTACCTTGAGTACACCCCGGAGCCTCTTCGGGACAAGCTCGATGGCGCCTTTCCTGAGCATCGCCCGTACTTCCAACAGCAGTTGCGGGACGTGATTTTCCTTCCTGGCCACAGGTGGAACGTGAGGGCACTTCTTCAGGAATTCGATAGAGCGTCCTCTTGCCAGGGTATCAAGCACCCAACTGTCGGTGGAGATGGACTTCCACACGCCAATGAACTTCGTCAGCCGGCCTCCCACCGGGGTGCTTCGGTGGGGGCCCCGGGCCACGGCCGGTTCAGTCGTGCTTGGAGGTGGTGGCCTTGCCGCCCTGGCCACCTTGCCGATGGCAGTGAGGCGCTCCCTGCTTGCCGCGACCCCTGTAGGCCTCCTCAGACAAGGAGCGTGCCACCTGGCGGTAGGACGACGAGCCACCGCTGGATCCCTTGGAGGCACCCTGTCTGCCTCCGGAGCTCCGAAAGGGCCGTCGTTGCTGAAGGGCTCCTAGGGCGCGGGCCGTCTCCGTGTCCGTCTTAATGGCTTGGAGGGATTCGTCCACCGCCTTACCGAACAAGTTGCTGCCGTCGAACGGCATGTCCAAAACCCTGGTCTGGACGTCCTGATGGAAGTCGGTCGCCCGGAGCCAACCCCGTCGTCGTAGGCAAACACTGTTGCCCAGCTGGCGGAACCCGGTATCGGCAATATCGGTTGCCACCGTTATGGCGTGGTCCGACGCCACCTCGCCTTCTTGAAGTATTTCCAGGGCCTTGGACCTCTTGTCGTCCGGTAGGAAGTCCATAATGGGGGCTAGCTTAAACCAGAGCTCTCTGTCCTAACGGGCCACGATCGCCAGGGTGTTGGCCGCTTTAATCGTCGTCGCCGCCGACGAAAAGACCCGCCGCCCCATGGCGTCCAACTTCTTTCCCTCGCCGTCCGGCGGGGAATTCGACATCGAGGCTCCTGACCCCGCCTCTTTCTTCTTTGCCGCCGCCGAGACGACCGAGTCTGGCGTTGGCTGGGCCCTGAGGCACAGGGGAGCGGTTTCGGGGACCCGATACTTCTTCTCGTACCGGTCCCGTTTGGCTGGTGCCATGGAGGGGTTCTTGAGAACCGACAGGCCCTCCTCCCAGATGTCATCGATTAGAGGCACCGCGATGACAATCTTCCTATTGGCCTCCCGGCGCTGATAGAGCAAACCTTCCTTTTTCTGCTCCTCCGGGCAGAGCTGGAACAATTCGGACGCCCTGGCGATCATGGCGTGGAATGAGCCAATCTCGTCGGGCGGCAAGGCCCGTGCGACGGGAGACCCGTTCTGTCGTCGTCGCCCTCAGAACCCGTCGTCAAGCCCATCGCACCGTCATCGCCCAACTCGTGGGAGGATGAGGAGGGAACTGTAGGCCTTACAGGGGCGAGTGGAGGAGAGGGTTGGGTCCTCCGTCCACTCAGGTTGGGTCGTTTGTTCTGAGGACTTCCCGACGGGCCAGGTTGCTGGTCCTCCGGCCTGGGCCGTGGTAATCCTGTCCTTATCTCAGAGCATAAGGACTGGATCGCAGACAAAATGGCCGCCGAGCTATCCTGAGGCCTAGGTTCCGGCTGCGCCGGAAGGGAAGGCTGCTCTTCCTCGCCATCCTCGTCTTCCTCTGTTATCTCCCGAGGATCTTCCTTACGGGATCGAACCTTCTCAAACTAGACTTCGAGATTCCTCACGGCCTCGGTCAGTTCCTCCTCCGAGGCTGACTCTGAGCTCGAGGAGGCTACCGTGCCCCCCCTCGCTTCTTCCATCATGGTGGCCATGACGATGGGCTGAAAAGAGGATTCCCTCCTTGGCGGCAGGGAAACTCTAGTCCTGGAGGCAGTCTCCGCTGGCGGGTTCTCTGCCGGCTTGGCCAGAGTCACCGCGATCGCCTCGATAGAGGCCTTTGCCTGCTGGGTAGGGGCCTTCACCACCTTAGGTGCGTCCTGGGCCTTCTCCTTAGGGGGAGGGGCGACGCCTCACTCCCCCTCTTCCGAGATCGGACAGGGCTTCTCCCGAAGCTTACCCGGGGTCTCGGACTTCCTCTTCCCCGAACCGGAGCGCTGGCTCGTGGTTGACGGTGCCGGGGAAGGCGCGCCCTGCCTGGCGACCGAAGAGCCCGACCTTTCGGCGCTCCCGGAGCCAGCGGACATGCGGCGCTTGGCCTGGTGTTGGGCCCCCGTCGCCGGGGCGCCCGCACAGGACTTAGAAGCCCGCTCGGACCCTTTCTTCTTCTCACCCGTTGAGCCCTTCTCCAACCAACTGGCGAGACGGGATCGACGGTCCCTCATGGTCCGCTCCGACAAGTTCTTGAAGAACTGGCAGTCCTTCTCTACATGAGTCTTGTCCCCATGAAGACAGTAGAGGCATCGCGAATGTTCGTCCTCCTTAAACACTTTCTGCAGCCCGCATCCAGGGCAGCTGCGAAACAGCTTGGGTCCGGGTGAGGAACTCGCGTCCTGGGCCATCTCGAAGTAGGCCGCGAATCTTCTGGAATCCTCCAAGAAGTTGATTCGACGAAATCTTCATCCTTGAGGGGCATAGGAAAATCCTGTAACGGGTAGCCGTTAACGGGAGTAGAAACGGTGGAGTTTGAGGCTCGATTAACCGAAAAAATTTGAAAATTCACCTGAAAAAGCGCGAAACACGCAGTAAAATCTCGAGAGCTAAGCACGAGGACTCCCAACACTTGAACGTGCGGTAAAAATCTGAAGCTGGCTGCCAGAGGCGGGGCTTAGGGAGAGGGCAGTCATTGGCTGTGGTCAGTATGACGCAGAGATCAGTGATTGGTTACTACTACGAAAGACAGATCAGAAACGAAACTGATACTGATTATTCTTTACCGAGGATTCCCAGCCTGACGATGGGGAATATTCATGAGCATGTGAATCCATGCCAGACCCCATGCTGGAGAAGATGGTTTACAAGAGAGGGCCTGGATCTCTCCCACTCGTCGTGCGGAGGTGATGGCCACAAAGAATGCTGTCCTCCACGATAACTTCAGCGGCGCCGAATGCATAGGCTCGAACGGTGGACCCATGAGCCTAGTCTACACCACATTGAGCTCCCACGCCGGGGCCAGAGGCTTCACCGGCGGGAACGTACAGAAAAGTCCTTTAAAGAATTGCTTGAGCATGCGGTGGGACCACAACGACGACCGTCCTGGAGTTCTGGTGTAGCGGGAGATAGCCGCCAGATGGACCTTGATGGAAGCATGGGCGAACCCTGCCTTGGCCAGCGACAGTAAATACGGCAGCACCTGCGGGCCGTAATCCGTAGAGGATTGAGTTTCTGTGCATGGCACCAGATGGCGAACCTCTTCCACTTATGGCCGTAGCATCTCGGCGTAGACGAAGCCCTGGCCTTGGCAAGAAACTCCTTGCAGTCCGCCGGGATATCGTATCCACCAAACTCTAGCGCTGCAGGAGCCAGGCCTGCAAGTTAAGCGACCCTGGGTCGTGGTGCAGAATCACACCTCCTTCACTGGCGAGAAGATCTGCGTCCACTGGAAGATTGACTGGAGGGGCCGCTGACATGTCCAGAAGGTCCGGGTACCATATCTGCCTCGGCCACGCCGGTGCGACGAGGATCATCCTGCACCGGGACCGTCTGAGTCGACTGATGAGTTGCAGAAGCAACAGCAATCGGAGAAACGCATAAAGGAACAAGCCGCTCCAGGGGAAGGAGAATGCATCCTCCATGCGCCTGTTGGCGAACCTCCGGCACTTGGTGTTCATCGCTGTCGCAAACAGATCGATCTGGGGATTGCCCCATCGTCGAAACAGTAGGTCCACCTGATCCTGCAGAAGCTGCCACTCGTGGCAAGAGCGCAGCTCCCTGCTGAGTGAGTTGGCGACAGTGTTCTTTGCTCTTGCCAGATGAAAAGGTACCAGGAACATCCTCTGGTTGACAGCCCAGTGCCACAGATCCTGCGCTTCCTTGGAGAGCCGGGGATCTGGTGCCCCCCTGCTTCCGAATGTAGAACATTGTGGTGGTGTTGTCGGTGAAGACCTGTACCACCTTGCCCTTGAGGGGCGGAAAGAAAGATTTGAGGGCCCAAAACACGGCCCGGAGCTCCAGGACGTTGATGTGCAACGACTTCTCCTCCGGGAGCCAAAGGCCTCTTGCCTGGAGATTTCCGGTGTGCGCGCCCCACCCCTCCAGAGAGGCATCCGTTGTCACCGTCTCCTGATGTGCTGAGGTCTGAAAGTCCGTGCCCGCCGCTAGGTGCGCGCGGACGCCCCACCACCGAATCGCTCGGCGGAATGTCTCTTTGAGGGCGATCTTGTCCTCGAAGCTTCCCGATACCTGGACCCAACGGGCATCGAGGAACTCTTGCAGCGGCCGCATCCAGAGCCTGCACTGCCGAACGAGGTAGATGCATGACGACATCATGCCGAGCAGGGACTTTATGGACCTCACCCTGGCAACTTCCATGGTCAACAGCCGTTGTACCTTGCTCAGGATGGCCTTTATCTTGTCCTCTGACGGGGAAGCCAGGCGCGACACTGTTGAGCCTGGCCCCCAGAAACTGAGCGTCCTGCGATAGCACCAAGCAGGACTTTGCATAGTTTATCGAGAACCCCAGTTCCGTGAGTAGGCGGATGGTCCTCGCTGTGTGTTTGACAGCAAGTTCCCTTGACTTTGCTCGGATGAACCAATCGTCCAGGTAAGGGTAGACGTGGACCCCCTGCAGGCGCAGCCACGCTGCCACCAGGGCCAGGCACTTGGTGAAGACCCTTGGCGCTGACTTCAACCCACAGGCAAGAGCCTTGAATTGATAGTGTTGCCCCTGGACCACGAAGCGTAGAAACTTTCGATGCCCCTTGTGGATGGGGATGTGAAAATAAGCATCCTCCAGGTCCAACGATGACAGGAAGTCCCCTTCCTCCAGCTGTCCCAGCATATGCTGGAGGGTGACCATCCGAAACTTCTGGGATTTGATGCATTTGTTGAGGCGCTGGAGATCCAGGATAGGCTGCCAACCACCAGCCATTTTCCTGACAAGGAAGTACCGCGAGTACACTCCGGAGCCCCATAGCCTCTTCGGGACGAGTTCTACCGCGCCCTTTCTCAGCATCGCTCGTACCTCCAGAAGCAGTTGTGGGATGTGGTTTTCTTGCCTGGCCAATGTTGGTACGCAGGGACACTTCCTTTGGAACTCCAGGGTGTGTCCGTGGGCCAGGGCGTCCAGCACCCAACGGTCGAAGTTCACCAGCTGGCCTCCCACCGGGTTGCTCGTGTGGGGGCCCGACATACCATGGCATCTAGCTTCTTTCCCTCCACCGTCCAGTGGGGAAGTGTAAGTCGCTGCTGCCGACCCCCGCAGACCACCGAGTCTGGGGACGACTGAGATCTGAGACACTTCAGTGCAGAGTCTGGCACCCTATATTTCTTCTCGTACCGGTCTCTCAATGGGTTGGGAAAATGCCTCTCTGACCCTGTTCTAAAGAGGAACTTCTATACCTAAAACCAAAAACTAAGGATCTGTCTGTGTCACAAACGTCCTACCCTGACATTACAAACAAAAAGTGTGAAAGGAAATGTCTTCAATTTGATATTGGCAAAAAGTGTTCACAATTTGAAATAAGAATAGCTTCAACAAAAATGTTCTCCAAGCTGGTAGCCCTTGGATCCAGAGGGTGGACCCCTTCCCATGGATTTTTAAGTAGGACGGCAATTGTCTCTTTAACTAACAGTTTCTTTGCGTCTCTCCTTGATCCACAAGTTTCCCGTTTAGGCATAAAGTTCTGGAACAGTCTTTCTTTAGTATTTCTGGAAGCTTTGCAAACTGCCTGGTGTACTCCCCTGCAAGGACTTCATGTGTTTCAATTGCTTGGCGTCTTTCCCTCGCCAGGACTTCTCATATGTTTTACAGTTCCTCTGTATCACCAACACCGCACAACTGTATATATTGCTCTTAGCTTGGTATATATACCTCACACCTGCATCTCATGCACCCATAGATCATTGGGAATTGTACTTTGCCTTTTCTGCATGCTCTCCCTCACCCAAGAAACACCACCCCCTCTGATCTGCCCCCCCCATTCCATTTCTCCCATCTCCCCCTCAGAAGTCCTCCACATCAAACACCTTAAACCCTCTAACTGCAAGGGTGACATCTGCCCCGCCCACATCAAAATGTGTGCCGATTACCTGGCCCCTATCATCTCTAACTACATCAATGCCTCCTTCCAAACTAGATCTGCCCCAGCTTCGATCAAGGAAGCCTGGGTCACCCCCCTTATCATAAAACCTACCTTCAATCCCACCCTCCCTACCAACTGCCGCCCCATTACCACCGTTCCTTACCTACTCAAAATCCTAGACCACTCCACGTACGTCCAACTCCAAGCATACCTTGACTCCAACCACCTATTGTGAACCCGCCAATTCGGCTTCAGACACAGCACAGAGGCTGGCCTCCTCGATCTTAAAATCCATCTTGATGGCATCTGCCATGCTGGCCCACTAGCCGCCATCCTCCTCAACCTCTCTAAAGCTTTCGATCTTGTCGATCATGATATTCTCTGTCAACACCTCACCACCAAATCTAACTTCTCTAGAGAAGCTACCAGCTGGATCAAAGCTTTTCTCTGCCAACGAACCTCAAGGGTCTTCGCAGGCTCTGAAGCTGCCGACCCACTACCTGTACCCTATGGGGTCCCTCACGGTTCTTGCATTTCACCCACCCTGTACAACATGTACACTAAGCCCATCTTTGACCACCTCGACAACCTCGGGATCCTCTATACAAACTTCGCAGACGACACCCAAATTCTGCTAACTCTTACTGATAACCACGCCACCGACCTGGCCAACATCAATCAAGTCTATAGCATCATTCAGGCCCTGATGGAACACCATCTCTGCCTGAATGATGACAAAACCCAACTCCTCATAGCAGGCTTCCAGTACCGTCTTAAATGGCTAGACCCCGCCTTTGCATCCTTCTGCATTGACGGAAACCCTATCAGAATATCACGCCATGTGAAAACACTGGGTGTTCACCTAGTTCCTGAACTATCTATACACAAACAGTTCAAGGCCCTCACCTCTTCAGCATCCTACACCACTAGACTCATCAACCTCAGCAGAAAATTCCTATCCACCGACAATTGCCTCACCCTCGCCAGAGCAATTATAGGCAGCAAACTTGATTATTGCAACGCCATCCTTGCAGGCACCGCCTCAGAAAATCTGGTCAAACTTCAACTGATCCAAAACAACGCCCTATGGGCTGTCTGGGGCCTCAAGCGCTCAGACCCCATATCTCATGCCAGATGTGACGTTCACTGGTTGCCAATCAAAGCACAGATTGATTTCAAGATTCTCTCCATAACACAGATGCATTCACAATACGGCACCCTCCTTCCTCGCCCAACGCATCTCCAAAAGAACCAAACTCCCCTGCCTTCGGTCCTCATCTACTCCTTCACTTACCATCCCCAGATTTTCAAGAAAAAGAGCTGGGGGCACTTGCTTATGTTCATTGCCCCCACCCTGTGGAACGCCCCATCTCTCCACATCCAAGAGCAGCCATCCTAGCTCATCTTCAGAAGGCTGCTAAAAAGAAATGGCTGTTCGACAGATATGACTAAGATACGACTAACCTGAAATTGGGGTATCCCCATTACCCGACTATTCTACAGCAGTTACTATCATGCTAATGTACCTTATTTGGGGTATCCCCACTATCTGACTATACCACAGCATTTACTAGCATGCTTATGTACGCTTGTGTTCCTTTTGCTACTACTTTATAGCGTCTCTGATGCGCTCTTCTACACCGTCACTGTTTCCCCCGCTTTCCCACACGGACGTGTGCAGACTTCCTTCTGGCTTCCACCGTGGCTTCGTGTTCACACGACTGCTTCCATTCATGTCCAGGAATGGAGAACACTGCCTACTCAAGCTGCCGAGCACCCATTACCCCTCTCGCGGCTCTCATCGTCTCCACAGCACTTCTTTCATTCGCACAGTGTTTCCCCTTCTGTCTCTGCTGCCTTCTCTGCTCCGCCACACCGGCACATGCTTCTCATGCTCGTGAGCCTCCGTATGGGAACCAACGTCTTCTCCTGCACTGCCACACTGTTTCCAGCTCCAACTGGGAGTATGTCTCTCTTCTCTATGGTTCTCGCTGGAATTTCCTGGTTTCAACTGGGTTATTTCAAACATTGGAGCGCATAGCTGGGTTCTTTGGTTTGGGAATCTGTGTTATTCTCTTCTTCCTCTTTTTCGTCCTTGTCCCAGTCCCAGAACGGTTAGTCGATTTTGGGCAAGGAGGAAAAAGGGTTTTCATTGTTATTTATGCAAGAGATTCTCAGTTTTACTTTACAATGTGTTACATAGTACTGTGGAAATACTGGGAAGCTATGACTTTCAGAAAGACATTCTATCCTTACAATACCGCACACTCTAGAGGAGGGGAGAGAAATGAACAAGTTACTTACCTGTAACTGTTGTTCTCCAGCATGGGTCTGGCATGGATTCACATGCTCATGAATAAAGAATACATACAATCACAGAAGCAATTTTCCCGTACCTCCTCACCAGGCTCACCTTCAAGCAAACAGGTTGCGTACCACTGCTTGGCAGACTCTGGATTCCTCGCTGGAATCTCTGTCGATGCAGTAGAATTTCGTGAAGGTGTGTGTAGACATCCATGTAGCCGCCCTGCAGATGTCCAGCAGGGGCACACCAGACAGGAACGCCGTCGTAGCAACGATCGCTCTGGTAGAATGGGCTCTCAGACAGCCAGGCAGCAGTCGGTTCACCAGACCTCAAGGTATGGGTACACGTGAATTCCCTGTAGTCGCAGATGGGCCGCCACCGGAGCCAGGCACTTCGTAAAGTCTCTGGGTGCGGACTTCAGTTCGAAGGGGAGAGCCTTGAACTGGTAGTATTTCCCTTGCACGACGAACCGAAGGAACTTGCAATGTTTTTTGTGACTGGGGAAGTGGAAGTACGCATCTTCTAGATCCAACGACAAAGTCCAGCTGACCGAGCACGTGCTGCAGCGTGACCATCCTGAATTTCTGGGACTTTATACACTTGAGTCATCATAGATCAAGAATGGGCCTCCAGCCCCGGTCTTTTCTTACTAGAATGTAACTTGAGTAAACTCTGGAGCCCCCGAGTCGCTTCGGAACTAGCTCTATTGCCCCCCTTCTTTTTTTTAACATGGCCTGAACCTCCAGCAGCACATGAGGGAGGTGTTGTTCCTGCTGTGCCACCAGTGGTATTCGTGGACACTTTTGCTGAAACTCCAAAGTGTGTCTGTGGGAGAGAGTGTCCAGCCCCAACGATCAGTGGAGATGTTTTCCCACACAATGACAAAGTATGCCAACCGGCCTCCCACCGGGGTGCAGGTCCCATGTCTTGGCTGGTTCAGTCCTGTTTGGAGCCTGGCGCGCCGTCGTCATCGGTGTCAGTCATTGCTGTGTCCGTCCCTGTATCCCTGTATCCCTAGGGGGGGAGGGCATCGGCGTTGGAGCAGAGGCATAGGGTGCCTCCTCTTCTTCTGCGGTGGTGGCCCTGGTGTTAACAGGGTCTTTGCTGGTGGAGCGGGCAGCGGCGGCAGCGCTGGCATCCTCTTCTGAATCTCCGACACCAGCGTGTGGAGGGTCGAGAGAATATAATGAGGCAGATCTCTGGGAGGTGCCTGGGGAGTAGGGTCGCTGGGCCCAGCACCTAAGTCGTCCTCAAGGACTTTGGATAGTTGACAGAGAACCCCAGATCCATCAGCAACCGGACGGTCCTCTGTGTTCAACGGCTACTTCCCTTGACTTGTATTGAGCTAGCAATGAGATAAAGCACACAATATTTCCATGGATTACGTCCTAGTATTCAATAATTCAGAGCTCCAATGGCTCAATTCAATTTAATGAGTGTAAAGGGTGCTGGGGAGAATAAACTGACTCTGGTATCAAAGGTCAGAAACTGTATCAATGAACAAAACGAAATGCCCATGTAGCATGGGTACTCCCGTCCTCTGCATACCTATCAATACTGAAAGAAACTTTTCAGTCAAGATTTATCTTAGGTATTTAGTCAAATCATCACATTCTATGAGTGAGTTCCAATACATATATTCTAGGAATTATATCACATCTTCTTGAAATCAAAAATGATTTATTTCCAATTGTTCAAACAAAATTTTTCAAACAAATTTTTCGTGTATTGCATGACATACACAGTCTTGGTTAAGAAATTATAATACAATATTCTGTATATAGATTCACATCAATGTTCATTCACATTTAGTTTCCAAACACATGGATTAAATCTCCTCTTTTTCGCCAGAGGTTGGTCCGAGGCCGCCAGTGTCGGCTGTATCAGTTTCTGAATCTCCGACACCAGCGTGTGCAGGGTTGAAAGGATGTCCAGCGATACATTCCTCAGAGGTGTCGGGGCAGTCGGCTTGCTAGCCCCGCGCCGTCGGCAGGTCTGTGCCATCCCCTCCATCATCGTCCCCATTGGGATTTTAGCTGTCAGCTTTGTCATTCCCACGCCCTCCTGGATTGTGTGTGTATCCGTGCCCTGAAATACGGGTGAGGCCTCCTCTTTCCCCACCCACTGTTTATTGCATCCTGGGGAGTCGGGTTCGGGGCTCAGGGATGGCATCCTCTCCACTGGCTTGGCCAATGCCTCCCGTCTCTGGGGCAGGGATACTCTGGGCACTGCCGTGGCTACCTGACTGGCGTCTGCCCCCTTGGCCTTCGAGAGGCTGGCCGCCGCCAACTCGATCATCAACGACCACTTCATCTGGGCCTTCTGGGGCAGGTTGGTCGTCTTTGCTTGCGCCTTCGTTTTCTTATGCTTTTACCGCAGCTTCGCTGGGTTAGCAGATTTCCTCTTCGAGGAGGAGCTGGAGCGATGGTTGGAGATGGAGGCATATGGTTAAGATGAGCGTGTCCTGCCGTCGCGGGACCCGCTTGCGCGGTGCCCCCGACGGAAACGGATTTGCAGTGCTTGGCCTGGTCTTGGGCCCCCACGGATGGAGCGCCCTCAAAGGACTTAAAAGCCTGCTCATTGGACCGGCCTGTCCTGGTTGAGGCATGACCATGCTTCCTGCACGGGGCAGAGGTCTTGGCCTGAGGCACGCCACCAGCCTGCTGTGACGATCCTTCACGGTTCGTTTGGAGAACCCGAGGTAGATCTCACAATATGCTTCCCTGAGATCCATATGGAGACCGTAGAGGCACTGGAGGTGTTTGTCCTCTACAAACACATTCTGCAGTCCACAGCTGGAGTAGAGCTTGAAAAGGGAGCTTCCCTCCCTCTACTCCTCCGACATGGTCCGGATTGCAGAGTAGGCCTGATAGCCTTTTGGAATATTCGACGTTTCTTGCCCTTAAGGGGTGTTGAAATTCACTGACAAACGGGTCCCTGCTTGTTGGCAGATGTAGAGAAAGAGCACACGGGCTCCGTTGGACAAAAACTGAACTTTTTACCAAAAAAGCATGAAAAACGTAGTTCAGCTCACAGAGCAAAACACGAGGATTCCCAACACTTGAATGTGCAGTAAAACTCTGAAGATGGCTACCAGAGGAGGGGCTTAGGGAGAGGGAGGTCATTGGCTGGAGGCAGTAGAACCCAGAGCTCAGTGATTGGTTTAGAGGAAAAATACAGTTTGTAAGTCAAAGTGAAACTTTTTTCTTTTACCAAGGATTCCCGGCCTGACGATGGGGAATATTCATGAGCATGGGAATCCATGCCAGACCCCATGCTAGAGAAGCCTGGGTTATAGTTAGAAAAAGGAGTTTTACATTCTCTTGCTTTCCTTCGAGTGTGAGTATTCGACGGAAGATCTTGGGGTAGGGTAGTACATGCGTGATGATATCCTATGACAATAGAGGGGAGGTAGGATAGATCAGGAAAAGGAAGGTGCCAGATCTGATCTTCGGGTATCCCACTTCCGTTCTTCAAAGACCCTCCATCCCAGTAGTACCCCTTTGCAGCCTCACTCCAGCAGTCAGAATCTGACAGTCTTACCCTTCTCTTGGTTACCTGAGAGGGGGTCGGGGGGCTTAAGAGGGTACAATGTGAGTATGCCCTCAGATTTCTCACAAAAGGTATGATGCTTTCCCCACGTTTTATGAACAATGTACTTCTGGTCGACCGGGGTGTTCTGCCACTTCTCTTGTTCGGCTTGCCTCTCGCCCACCAGCTTTCAGTTGTATAGTATTTGGCGTTCTGCCTCCATACGGGATGCCTATTCTTTTCTTCATTTCTGCTTTCTCGAAGGCCAACACCCGGCCTGCAAGACGTCTTAGTGCATTTCCTTGAACCACACCCTCTCAGATTCTCTACTTCTCTCTCTGGTATCCTTCCCGGTAAGCCTTACGCCTTTGTTTTGGGCGCCCTGATATAGCATGGTCCGCCCTGACAGAACGTCCATTCTATTGACTACAGCTGCTCTAGTGTTTTTCCTGCTCGCTTGTAGCCTTCTTATGGGCTTCTTCGTCTCAGTACGTAAACCATAAGGGTAGTTCAATGTTTCACAGTAAAGCAAGGTTTTAGACCTGAGTTTAGACTCCTATGGTTCAGATCCTACTGTCAGAAGGGAATTGCCATAGCATTTCGGTGCTGGGCTGCCCATGTGGACGGGACAAAGACTGATATGCAAATGTATATTTCCCATCCGTGAAAGGTACAGTGAGCAAAAAGCAATGGCTGCGGACTCTCATAGTAAGGAAAAAAAATAAAAAATCACTGAACAGGTTATCATGCCATGTTCTTTCTAGAGAGGGGTGCCTGCTACCTTTTAAAAGGTCCTTGTAGTGTTTTCTTCTGCACGCCAAACTAGGTTTGGTCCCTTGTTTCTATGCCTTTTGCTGGCTTCAGGACTGAACACCGCCTCTGGCGTCTGAGTGTCTGGGGTGGGCAGGAAGTGAGGGAGGTGCCCGAAACTCACTGTGCTTAGTCACCTAGACCCAAATGCACTCTTGCGTGATTGGCTGGCTGACTGTCAGGCAAGGACAGCCACCCTGCTGGGTGAGTGGCAGCTAGGCTCGAATGAAAGGGAGAAAACTGTTTAAACTGTTTAAAAGGTGAGTCTCTTGGCTTGGAAGGCAGAGTCGACCACTGGAACAAAAGAATTGAAGATGAGCTGGAAGAGGACGGCTGCTGCAAGTACGGGACCGTTGGTTTGTCCGGTGGAGCCCTGCTGCAGATCCGAATCGCCAAGTTCACCTCGACAGAGAAGCCCCTTTAAGGACGACTTCTTTCTTTGAGTTGGTAGGACCAATCAACCCGTAAGCCACCTGGACACCATTCTCGGAGCTGGTTAGGATTAACCAGGGAGAAGGACACCAGTTTGTGTGCTTCAAGACAGCAACCGGAATTGAAGAATTGCCATTTTGCCAGCTTGGTGATCCGTCCCTCTGCAGTGCAGGAGTCCCCCCGACGTCCTCCCTCTTGACCCCACGACTGAGGCTCAGGAACAGCAAGATCTGCAGGAACGGCCAGGAACAGAAGTCTCCAACTGTATCTTTTTCTTCAATATACTGTGGAAACCCGACCGAGAGAATTTAGCTCCCACTGCGAAAGTCCGTGGAACTTTGGCAACTTGCAGGCCTAGTCAGCTTGTGACCCGACATATGAACCTTTCTTCCGTGAACTATTTCTGAGAACCATGGCAAAGACTTTTCCGTTTAAATACCAGAACCGTTTCTAACTATACAAGACACTAGTGCATTGACTTTGGCCTACCTATTGCATTGAATCAACTCCTCTGCTGAACTCAAACTATTTGCACTGCTTTAAAGTAATTGTAATATTTGTTTTTATCTATGTATGCCTTTTTGCTTCTACTTCAATGCTATTTTGCTCCTACTTCAAGGGAGCTTGCATGCTTAGTAATCAGTATTGTATTATTTCTTTTGTATGATAGTGGTTGTTTCCTTTTAATGAATGCTTTATAAATGATTGTGTAATAAATGAAGAAGTGTTTTTGCCAAGAAACCTTGAGTGTAAATGTCTGACAACTTGTTATTGTAGACCTTTGTGTAACACCCTTACAAGCTCACATTCCCACTTGAGATAAGCATGGCTGTTCAGCTCGCTACCAAAAACTGTGTGGTACAGACTTATACAAAAGGTTGGTTTTGCTTACACTTGTAGTACTAGTTGTGTATAGTGGTCCTAGAGGGTACTGCATACAAACGTTGCCAAACAATGGGTATTTCCCATCTGTGAAAGGTATAGTGAGCAAAAAGCAATGGCCGCAGACTCTCAGTGGGAAAATAAAAATCACAGAACAGGTTATCATGACATGTTCTTTCTAGAGAGGGGTGCGTGCTACCTTTTAAAAAAGTATTTTGCAAAGAACTTGGGGTTGGTCACCCTAGAGTTACCTGGTGGAACCCAGACGTGGACCCTCTGCTGACTGTGCTTAGAGAGGCACAGCTCCACCTTACCGCTGAGGCCCAACAAGGCTGAAACACGTGTATGGGGTTGCTGTTGGTACTCTTTGTACTCTTGTTCAGAAGGGAATTGCCATAGCATTTTGGTGCTGGACTGCCCAGGTTGGCGGGACAAAGACTGATATGCAAATGGATATTTCCCATCTGTGAAAGGTACAGTGAGCAAAAAGCAATGGCTGCGGACTCTCATAGTGGGAAAAAAAATCACAGAACAGGTTATCATGCCATTTTCTTTCTAGAGAGGGGCGCCTGCTACCTTTTCTGAAACTGTCAGACTAGAGGGTTGGGGTTTAAAGGGGCTGTGCCTCCCAACTGCACCCTTCTCACGCCCCATGAGATCCTCCCGCATGTTACCACCCTAAGGGAAACTATTGGTTAGCTGCCTCACCTCCCTAGCCTCATGGAAAGGGATTCTCCCCTGGTGACGCCATCTGAAGGATCATCACAGTCTTTAATGGAGATTCTTCAGATACATGAAAGACTAACACAGGAACATAATTGGACGCTTCATTGATAGTACTGGATACATTTTTACCTTCGGTTACTTAGAGTGCTGTTTAGCTGGATGACGATCCCAAGATAGGGCAGGTTGAACTTTTGTTCCACCCAATAGGATTCTCTATTAGAAAGTAGAATGGAAATATACAAACAGATAATTTGGTGCTAAATAGTTGTTTTGAGTTGTTTTTTTATAATTCTTATTGCTACAGTGCTGATTATAGAATATCATGGTGTATGATTTTTATGGTGTGCAGTCATAATCTTGAAAAAATAATAATATCGAATTGCAAAAATGTCTAAACAATAATGCTGAAAAAAAAAGTCGAATTTTTTATTTTTTAATTGACATGTTTTTTTTGGGTTCCCGGGGTAAAAAAAAAAAAGGGGTAAAACAAAAAAAATTTAAAAAGGGGGCTGGAGGAGTGACCCCCCCCCCATTTCGAACAAAAAACAACCAAAAAAATTCAACATTTTTTTTCCGACTTTTTGTTTTAGACATGACTTTCGATTTTACATTAGACTTTAGGACTATAAACCGATTTTTATATCTGAGCGTATGGGATACATTACTCACCGAAATCGTATTTCTGATGCTTGTATCTGCTTAGATTCACATGCTGTGCATAGGCCGACATCTAGCGGAAGCTTTGGAGTATTACAGTTTGTTTTTTCGAAACTCGAAAATGGGCGTCGACACAGGGCGTGCAAGTAATACTATCCCTAGTGTGACGTCCACAGTACCGAAGATCCCTCACGCGTCTAGGATCCTCAGATTGTATTTTTTCTGACATGAGGTAGCGTGAGTACAGATAATCCAAGCAGATAGATAGAAAGGTAAGACTACAAGAAACCATGCGCCTTCTCTCAGAGGGGAGGAAGGGTGGGTCACATGTGAATCTAAGCAGATACAAGCATCAGAAATACGATTACGGTGAGTAATGTATCCCTTCTGAGGCTTGTGGAATCTGCTTAGATCACATGCTGTGCCTAGATTAGCGAGCAGTACCTGAAGAAGGAGGTGGGATGTGAGAAGGGTCATGAGCAAATAAGTGTCTTAGAACTGCTTGTCCCACTTGTGTATCTGCCTTGGAATGGGTGTCAATGCAGTAATGCTGAGTAAAAGTGTGAATAGAGCTCCAAGTAGCTGCTTTGCAAAAGGTGTCAAGGGGTACATTTGCAATGAAAGCCAGAGTGGCCCCAATGCCTCTTGTAGAGTGGGCTCTTGGCGTGAAAGGCAGAGTTCTTTCAGAGAGTGAGTAACACAGCTGGATACAGTTAATAATCCACTTCGAGATGGCACCTTTAGAGACGCGATCCCCCTTTCTGCCTGTAGCTACGGAGAAAAACAGCTGATCTGTTTTCCTTAGCGGTCTGGTTTTATTTACATAGTAGAGGACTGCCCTACGCACATCTAGGGTGTGTAGTTTGACCTCAGCTGAGCTTTGAGGGTCCTGGAAGAAAGCCGGAAGCTCGATGGACTGGTTTACGTGGAATTTAGATATAAACTTAGGTGAGAACCTAGGGTGTGTGCGTAAAACCAGTTTGTCTTTATGGACAGTAAAGAAGGGATCCTGCACTGACAGAGCCTGAATTTCACTGACCCTTCTTATAGAAGTAATAGCTACTAAGAAGGCCGTTTTATAAGTCAGGTGTTTGAGACTGCTTTTATGCATGGGCTCGAAAGTGGGCCCCATGAGCTTAGATAGCACCACATTAAGGTCCCACCCTGGTGGTGGGTTTGAAATAGGAGGTTGAAGTCTCTTTACTCCTTCCATGAAGGCTTTAACTACTGGTACTTTCCACCACAAGACCTTGTTATGGGAAGTGGTGTATGCCGACAGGGCTGCCAGGTGTACTTTCAGTGAGTTAAAAACCAATCCTGCATCCAGCAGGTGGAGCATGTATGCAACAATAGTGGAAGGAGTGCAATCAACTGGGTTGATTTGTCTACTCTTGCACCAGATAACGAATCTCTTCCACTTGTTAAAGTAGCAGTGCCTTGTGTTTGGTTTCCTAGATTCCTTTAGGATGTCCATATACCTCTGTGGTAAATTGAGATGTCCAAACTTTATGACCTCAGGAGCCATGCTGCCAGGTTCATTGAGTTGGGTTGCTGATGCACTGTTTGACCTTGGTGCTGGGACAGTAGGTTGTACCAGGCCGGAAGTTTGATGGGCTCGCACACCGCCATCCTGCGTAAGTGTGGGAACCACGGTTGTCTTGCCCACATGGGAGCAACTAGGATGAGCTTCATCGACTCTCTATTCATCTTGTAGACCACCTTCCTGATGAGGAGTTGGTGGAAAAGCATACGCAAACATCCCTGACCAGTTCATCCACAGGGCATTCCTCTGGGAGTCTGGTTGGGGGAACCTGGATGCAAATCCTGGGCATTGTCTGTTTTCGCTTGTGGCGAATAAGACTATAGTGGGGAAACCTCACTGAGAGAAGACATATTCTACGACCTCTCTGTGTAGAACCCATTCGTGTTCCTCTGGGAGGGAGTCTCTGCTCAGAGCATCCGCTAGGGAATTGCGCTCCCCTGGAACATTTTGTGATGACAGGAAGATGTTCCGTCTGAGTGCCCATATCCAGATTTTCTGGGCAAGCTTGGACAGATTTGGCGAACGAGTCCCTCCTTGCTTGTTCAGGTAGAACATGGCTGTGGTGCTGTCCGTCTGGATTTGCACTGACAGGTTTAGTAGGTAGGGCTCGAACGCTTGAAGCGCTCTGAATACTGCCAGAAGCTCTATCAGGTTGATGTGGTTCTTGGCCACTGAGGGAGACCAGAGACCCTGAGCTGTGTGGTGGAGATGGTGAGCTCCCCACCCTGTCAGGCATGCATCGGTAGTGACTACTGCCTGTACTTCGGGATCGTAAAAGGGTTTCCCCTGTGCAAGATTCTCTCTTGTCCACCAGTGAAGGCTTTGTACTAGTGTTGGCGAAACGACCACTAGATCGTCCCACTGACCACTTGCCTGAGACCACTGTTTCGCCAACCATTTCTGCATGAGACGCATGCGCAGGCGCGCGTGGGAGACCAGGTAAATACATGACACCATCATGCCCAGCAAACGCATTGCTTTGCGTACCGTTATTTGGTGACCGGACTGATATTGCGGAATTTGCAGTAGTATATTCCGAATTCTTTCCTCTGAAGGAAATGTCAACCCCTCTTGAGTATCTAGGATTGCTCCTAGGAACTGTTTGGAGGTGCTTGGCACCAGGCTTGACTTTTTCTCGTTGATTGAGAAGCCTAATTCGTGGACGAGGTCGATAGTCCTTTGAATGTTTGTCCTGCAAATTACTGGGGTTTCCCCCCGTTATGAGCCAGTCGTCCAGATAAGGGTACACCGGGATTGCCTCCCTGCGTAGGTGTGCAGCCGCCACCGCCAGCACCTTGGTGAATACCCTTGGTGCCGAAGCTATCCCGAAGGGCAGTACCTTGAACTGGTAGTGCCGAGTGTCCACCTTGAAGCGCAAGTACTTTCTGTGCGCTGGGAACATGGAAATATGAAAATAGGCATCTTTCATATCCAAGGTTGCCATGTAATCCCCCTTTTTTAGGAGGGGGATTACCTCTTGTAGCGTAGTCATTCGAAACTTTTGTGGCTTGACATACTTGTTGGCAGGCCGTAAGTCCAATACTGGGCGCATTGTCAAATCTTTTTTGGCACAAGGAAGTAAGTTGAATAAATACCCTTGTTTTCCTGGTGTACCGGGACAAGTTCTATCGCGTCCTTTGCTAGCAGATTGGCGATCTCCTCGAGGAGAATCTTCTGATGTTCTAAAGAGTGTACTCTTTGTCGTGGAGGATGGTTCCGGGGACGCTGCAGTAGTTCTAAACAGTACCCTGTGGATACGGTTGACAGCACCCATCTGTCTAATGTGATCCCTTCCCAAGCCTGGGTGAAGTTGGAAATGCGTCCCCTACTGGGGTTGCGTGAGAAGGGACCCTGAACTGAGCGTCACTGCTTTGGTGGAGGCGTGCCGCCTCCTCTACTGGGGCTGCCTCTGCCTTTACCACGTCCTCTCCTATTACCCCTGCCGTAACCCTAGGTAGACTGTTGGCCGTTGTTGTTCCACTGTGTACCCTGCCCCTGGGAATAGTTTGATCCTCTCTGGGAATTTTGGCCGCGTGGGCGACGGAAATTTCCATTCCCTTTCTGGTTAGGGGGTTTATTGGTTAACTGGCCAAGGGACTTGAGTGTCTCATATTCGTCCTTGGCATTCTTCAGCGCGTCCTCGACCGCCTTACCAAACAGATCGGCTTCCACTGTTTTGTCCAACAAAGATGCCTGGGTTTCTGCCTTAAAACCAAACTGCCGTAACCACGCATGTCTCTTGATAACAGTACCTTCTGCTATCAATCTGCCTGCGTTGTCCGCAGCGCCAAAAGTTGCTTTTAAAATGCAAGCAGACACGGCTCTACCCTCTGCTGAAATTCGTGCTAACTGGCCCTTTAAGGGATCTGGTGCAGAGGCTATGGGTGCCGCGACTTCTTCCCACTGATGGCAGTTGCAGCTGGCCAACAGGGTGGTGGAGTTTGCGATCCTTGCCCGATAGGCGGACGTTGAGGCTACTTTCCTGCCAAAACCATATCGTTTTTTGCTCTCCTTGTCTGGAGGAGCTTCGGACAATGACAAGGGTGTTCCAACCCTCTTACGAGTGTTAGTGACAACCAGGGAGTCTGGCTTCAGATGTATAGAAAGGGTCAGACTGGGCTGCCCTGAAACGTTTTTCAACTCTGGGATTGACTGCTCTGGTGAGGTTCGGGTTCACCAGGGACGGGTCTATTCTTCGCTGAATAGACTTAAGGATAGGGATGGTCTGGGCAACAGGCCTCCTTTCTCCCACTAACTCCTCAGCAAAGTCCCTCTCTTCCTGGACACCGTGGGTGTCAATATGGAAATGTTCTGCTGCTCGTGCGAGAACCTCGTTCAGGAGGGGTTGGTTATTGACAGGGGAGTTGGTAACCGGGGCTTCCTTCTCTACCGGGGAATCTACTCTGTAGGTTTCAGGGTCCTCCTCTTCCTCTTCTTGGTCCTCATCATCCCCATAGTAGCCTGTCCCGGTTTGCTCAATGACTCTCTGAGAAAGTCTAGGAGACTTATCCTGAGTAGATTTGCTGGTTTTAGAAATAGCAGCAGACTTGGGCGTGTCTGTCTGTTTAGGAGGAGTGAGTGTTTCACAGGTGTGGAAGAGTGCAGAGGCTGCTTCTTCTGCTGTTTTCCCCCCTCCCCGTGAGTGGAAGAGTGTTTTCCCTGTCCCTTTGTGGTTCCAGAGGTTTTCGACGCCTGGCGTCGAGGATCGGGGGTAGAGTCCCTGTCCTTCGAACGTGGGTCCGCGCTGATCTTGTCTGAGGGCTCCGACTCCTGGAGAGCGGCCTGGGGGTGGAAGTCGTCTTTGTCCTCCGACGATCGACCTTCCGTTAGCCTAGGGAGAGAGGCACTCTTGGCAAGAGTGGATGATTGCCTGGAGTCATGCGGCGATCTTGATCGAGAACGCCCCGAGGACACCGAATCGGACCGTTCTCTATGTGCCTGTTTCCGAGAACTCAACGTCGTCGAGTCTCGGTTGGACTTCGTGTGTTTTGTGTGAGTGGTGTGTGAAGCGCTTGTGTCGCTGGGGGTCTTCCGCATAGCCGCCCTGTCTGACGACCTTCCGATGTCGGGGACCTGAGCTCGGCTGTCTTTCGACGCCGTAATGCCCTCGCCGTTCGAAAGCACGGCGTCGCTGCCATCGCTGAAGGCGCCCTCCGCTGCCATGGCCGCCTGCCTGGTGTGGTGGGCCCAACGCTTCGTCGAACAGTCCTTAAGTGTCTTAGGTTTAAACCTACTACACGCTCTGCAGTTCGCCTCGGGGTGGTCCCTCGGCAAGCAGAGATTGCACGTGGCGTGCCTGTCGACCCAAGGGTATTTGCGATTGCACTTGGGGCAGAATTGAAAAGGGGTACCCCTCCATACGCACCTTGAGGCAGCGGGCTGGTAAGTGTAGGAAATGTATAAGATGTATTATATACCAAGAGTGTAGAGTATGTCCAATCCCCCACTCTCCCTACTTGCAGGGCAGAGGCCTTCTAAGGCCCGGGCCGAGGCCAGAGGCCTTCCGAGGCCCAAATCCGTTGTGCAGCAGCCGACGGTCGAATTCTTCTCCAAGCCGGCGTCGAGTGTCGAAGTTCGACGTTGGGGTGGGGAAAGGATGTACATTTATCGATATTTTAGCAAAAGTATGGCTAAGGCCAGGGGACTCCGCAAAATGCTTCCGACCAGTATGCGGAAAAAAACAATCTGAGGATCCTAGACGCGTGAGGGATCTTGGGTACAGTGGACGTCACACTAGGGATAGTATTACTGGCACGCCCTGTGTCGACGCCCATTTTTGAGTTTCGAAAAACAAACTAATACTCCGCAGCTTCCACTAGATGTCGGCCTATGCACAGCATGTGATCTAAGCAGATTCCACAAGTCTCAGAAACTTAGTTACTTTATTTTATATGGACTGGCTACTATTTATAGTACCATATGAATATTACTGCAATCTCTGACATCTGTGAACTCACACACGATACTGTACCTCTTAGATTTTGAGAGAGACAAGTCATAAATTGTGGTCCAAGTACTTGATATTACCTGTTCCTCTAACTCAGATACTGGCCTTTGCCTTTACCACATTATGGACAGGAGACGACTTATCGGCTGAAAGTAGTAACAGGGTTTGCACAAGCTATGTCCCCTTATCAGTAGGACCTATAAGGCTGATTGTCTCTTAGGGCCTAAGAATCTACAAGCATTCTGCTGGTCTTAAAAATAAAAACCCTTGGAAAGTTAGTTGAGCGTCAGAGTAGAGTTATTCATGGCAGTCACACAGACTTCTGACCTTTTAGCATTAGCGTTGGGGGCACTGGTGGGTTGGCAGAGTCCAACTCTGTGTTCCAACCATGAATGTTTTATACAAATGTGACTGGATGTACAATAAACTTTATCATCACCTATTCTTGGACTTTCATATTCTTGTGGTGCTTCTGATAATAGTTAGGCAGATTAACTGTAAATGATAAAGCTGCACTGTGCGAAACTAATGTAGACTGTTGTCTCTTTCTGAAATACTGATTCACGTATAATGCATTGGCAGGGATTGAAATTAAGATTGGATAAGCAGGAGCTAACCACTACTCCTGGGTATACAGCATTAATCATTTACTGATAGCTACCACTGGGGAACCAGGAGCTAGTACATACATTCTGTAAAATAACCTCCACATAAAATGCAAACCTATAATTTTGTCTGTTATTTATGACTCCTTATGCTTTAAAAATCATATAGATGGGTCCTAGTGTTTGTTTATAGATTGTCCCAAATGCACAGAATTCACATAGGTGTGTTGGTTTGGGATGAATTTGACTGGGGAGCTAAAATTAGCCTGTAGCTGTACGTATTTAGCTAACCAGGCCCTTCTAGGCTACAAGCAGGAGCTAAATCGTTCCAAGCTCCCCTCAATTTCGAACCCTGCCTTAGGTACAGTTAGAGGACAAGAGCTGAAATGATTTTCACAAAGAATTCCTTTGGTACAATGCAGTCATACTTTGACTAAACCATTAGTCTAAGTATCTTCTTCCATATTAACACGAATGAACATGTGCAGAAATGTACAAACCCTTCTCCAAAAGCACATCGTTTCCCACATCTCTAACCTCTGAACCTTGCTACACGCAAAGCAACATTTTAATAAAATCATATGCCTGTGCCTGACCTTTAGAAACATGATTTCTTCTGTGTGCTGGTGGAACAAAGCCTGCTCCCCTCTGGGGAGTTTAGCCTACACTGCTCGTTCATGTTTGCCTATACGAGAGTCAGGCAACTAAAGGAGGGACCCTACAGGCTAGGTGTGGGTCAGTCTTCCTCTGCTCCACATACTGGAGTTGGGAAAATCCTCATAACCGTGACCCAGCTCAACAAAATCCAAATGTCGCATTTGCAGATGGAGTCAGTGAACCATGTTATTGCTAGCATACTAGCATTCGACTAGGGCGGACAACGAGGATTTTGTGGTTCTAGCTTATTACCCTTTTTTAAACTATAATTTCCAAGAAAAAGCAAACATATTACAAACATGGGTATAAAGTCAACAAGAAGTGTCATAACAGTTCAAATAGTAACTTTTGTCAAAAGAAGGATAACCTGCAGTAAATCAATACCCTTATTATGATATCACACATCCTAAAGTTACCATATACAATCAACCCTATGTAAAGTGATCAATCCAATAGACTTATAAACAGGGACAACAAAACAACTCACGCACATACGCACACACAACCAGCACACACACACTTATATCCTTACTTAGCACACACTCGCCTCCACACCAAAAACTGTTACAAAAACCCAACCCTAGCCATATTATTCATTGAATGGTCCCCACATTTCCAAATAAACATCCTTGCGATTCAGTTTTTGCATCATGCATTTCTCCTGGCTGGACAAGGTCGGTAAATCGGAGAGCCAGCCCTCCGCCCGCCGTCAGTTTTTTTCTCGTTTTCCATGCTCTTAAGATTTGGTTAGCTGCCACCATCAGTACTTTATATATTCAGCTGGTAGTGAGGAGTCAGACGAATTGCTCCAAGTTAAAAAGAGGGTGCTGGTGACCCTACTCGATCTCTATTGCTGAATGGGGCAAGCATCCCGCAAGAGGACGTGGTGGTAGGTGTTTTAAGACAGTCTGGGGGGTCGGTTGTGTGCCTGGACTGGGTCCCAGGAGACTAATCCAGTGGATTTTGTATCCAAGGGCAAACGTTGTGTAATGATGGGAGCACCCATCTAAACACAAAGCCCAAAAACGTGTGCATAGTCCAGTAGTTGAGTGTTTTGACGCAGCTACATGAGTGCTCTGTGGGGTGGGTGCCAGAGGTCATACATAGTCGTGGAATAGCTAGACCTGTTGTCCATTTAAAGAACAGAGAAGGGCCAGTGACTAGGTGGTTCATTAGTGATTCGCTATTCATCTGAATAGGTGGACACTCAGTATCAAATAGTTACTGAATTGAACTATCTCACGTGCGTGCCTAACCCGGAAACAATTTTTATTGCGGGTGGAATGCTTCGTGGCAGTGTGTCTATATTGACAGAGTAGCGGTGAGCCGATCAAATCAAGAATGCTGTGGCTTCTAAAACTGAAGAGATACGTCAGGGAACATATGCGCTGTTATTAAATTTACCGCGATCCGAAAAAGTGCGAGCATCACCGGGGAATCCACAACCTGGTAATGGTTGCTGTGATGAGGGGTAGACAAAGCCTGGTGATAAGCTCGTCCCCGTGTGGAGCACGAGCCAATGGCGCTGGGGGGAGAATGTGTAGACCAATCACAGTGGTCCATATAGTTACAAAGCGAATTAACCCAATGACGAGCGGCCGCGAATTAGAAAGTGAAAGCAGTCGCCTGGGTGAGGAACTACTCGTAGTCCTGATGATCATGGGACATGTGGTCTTATGTCTTAAATGGACGGGATTGGGTAAATGTGATGGTCTACGGATGTTAAAATGATGGTAAACATTGTTGGTAGTTAATAGTAACACATCGAATCGTGTAATGATGCACAAGGCCAAGACCCAAACACAGTCATTCGGGGATTATGGATGCGAAAAGTCATAGAACAAATAGTGAAAGCAAGAGGGGAGGTAAGTAAAAGTCTTGCACAAAGTTTTAGAAGTCTTCATAGAAAAGTAGAATCACTGTATGGCCACAAGCTGGGAGGCTTGTGAGGGGCAAAGCTGCAAGCAACTCTGCAAAAGCAACCAAGACAAGTCAACTGAGAACAACTAAGGCTACACAAGAGGTAAGTCCCCTTAGTTTTACAGTAACTTTGGTTAGAAAAAATGGTTCCAGCTTGCTTCTGCTCCTGTGTAGGTCTGCAGATCCTGTTGTTCCTGTGCCACAGTCATAGGGACAAAGAGGGTGGATGTCTGGGGTCTCCTGCACGTCAATGGGAAGGTCAGCGGCAGAAATGGGCAAACTTCAATTCAGCAGCATTTCGCGGTTTTAGCTCCTCGCATCTATAGCAAATAGCACCACCGTGGTCTCTCGGGTACCACTCTGGACTTTCCCCGCATGTGGGGTCCACCACTCTGCTGATGTGGCGCAGGCTTGGTCAGTCCTGCTTCCTGGGAGTCCGGAGCATCTTCCTGGAGCTCGGGTCGGACTTAAAGACACTCACTCGATTCTGGTGTTCCTCTCCCTGGCACTTCGGTTCCTTCAGCAGCAATGGAAGTACAGCCAGCTCCGAGAGGATTTTCAGATTAGCTCGTCTTGGGGTCGATTGGTACCACCAACCCAAGGGGAGAAGTCGTCCTTTGCAGGTCTTCTGTAGTCAAGGCGAATTTGAAACTTCAGCACAGCAGCAGGGCTTCACCCGGCAAACCAACGGTCCATGAGTTGCAGCAGGCGTCTCTTCCTTCGTCCAGTGGTCGACTCTGCCTTCCAAGCCAAAAGCCTCGCCTTTTATGCAGGTTTCACCCATTCATTTGCAGTCTAGCTGTCAATCACACAGCATGGTGCCTATCCTCCGAGGACAGCCCTCCAGCCAATCACCCTTGGGTGCATTCCTGTAATCAAGGAGACTAAGCACAGGGAGTTTCGGGCACCTCCCTCACTTCCTGCAACTGCCAGAAATTCTAGAGCCAGAGGCGGGCTTCACTCGTGAATCCCGCCAAAGACAAAACGAACAAAGGGACCAAACCTGCTTTGGTGTGCAAAGTAAATCTCAAGAAGGACCTTTCCAACAAGAAATGGCAAAAAACAAGACCAGGGCCCTTTTGACAAACTGGGCACCCATTGGTGCCTTACTGCAGCTGTGATTGCAGCCCGCGGTAGAAACACACAATGGTAGTAAAAAGTAAACAACTGCCACCAGCCATTAATTGTAGAAAGGGTAACATAAAAATGTAACATGAGAAATTAGACAAAGGAGAACTAAGTAACCGCTCCAGCACCCTATTGTAAGATAGTGTGTGCTTGGTCTAGAAAGTTACAAAATGTAAGTAAAGTCAATTTCACTTTACTGCTCTTCGAAACAGTAGTTTTGCCAAGAGAAGGTATTCAAACCTTTGGTTAATCTAAGAGACTTCCCTGTGTCACTGCACTTAAGGTGCTTTGTGTCACAATATAAAGATGATGCCTATGTAGTTTGTCAGACTCCAAAGTCAAAAGAAACAGAGTCCAAATGACAGGAAAATACATGAGAGTGGGAAAAAGGTCTCACTCTCTCCACGTTAGAAATTAAATGTCCTAAAGTCCAGCAAAAAGAGCTGGGGATCTCTAAAGTAGAAGGGAATTAGCACATTTCTGAGAATTCTCCCTAACAACGATTGTCACAATCTTTCCCAGGAGGCAGCACAAGAGTCATCCATAGGCATCATCTTAAGGAATGTTGATGCGCGGCGGTGAATCAAATACATTACAGGTCATCGGATTAGATCTCATTGATCCATTTAACAACCCATGTCTCTGTGACAGAAGAGACTAAGTCTGTATACCTTCTGAACTCCCTCTGTCCAAAGTCAAAATTACATCTTCGAGTCAAAAGATATCATCCATCCCTCACTCACTCCAAATATCACAAATCTTCAAAATCCCTCTTGTTATACAACCCTGCCAGCATAGAGTCTTGTTTGCAATTTGCAATACTGGATTTTGCTACAGAGAAGCTCCATAGTGGATCAATAAATTCTGGCCAGTACCAATAACCTATGATACAAGCGCAATTCTAGTTGCCTCAATACAAGGTAATTTTGTAGTTAAGTTGGGCATTTTCCGATCAAATATAGACCACCTAGAAAATGATGGTGAAAACCTAACTCTTTCTATAGACATACATAGTGGCACGGGATTTCCCCTTTCAGCAAAATAAAATGCAGATTTCTTCAAAAAGAATCCCCTGTGGTCATTTTCAAGATCAGGGTATCCAAATCCACCCTCACATACTCCACGCACTAAGATGTATCGCAGGATCCCAGGTCTCTTTCCTTCCCCCAATAAGAAGTCCTGAAAAACCTTATCAATCCACCTAAGCATCTTCTACAGAAATTTCAGAGGGAGGGACTGAATGACAGAGGATCTTAGCTAAGAGCACCATCTTGATGGTGTCCATTTTTGCCCATTCAGGGTCAGGTGATCCCATTTTCGCACATCCCTTTGAAGAGCTTCTATCAATTTGTCTACATTAAATTCAACTATCCTTTTCAGTTCCCGAACAAGGTGAACTTCCAAGTACTTTACATTTGTATCTGTCCATTGACAGTTCCACAATGCCAAGTCTCCATGTGGACAGGAGGCCTCAAGAGGAAAGACCACTGATTTATCCCAGTTGATTGTGTCCTGACAGATGACCTACCGCCTCAAACATACTTTTTAATAGTTCCCTACTACCATTTGGGTTAGTCAAGATCACAGTGATATCATCAGCATAACACAACTTTAATTTCTCTATTGCCTACCCTTCAAGCCTTGTAGACTTGGTTCCTGCCTAACACTGGCCGCTAAAGGCTACAGCGCCAAGTAAAAGAGGAAGGGTGACAATGGGCTTCCCGGTCTGGTGCCACTAGACAAAGGGAATTGAGTCGAGAGTTCACCATTCACCCAAATCCTAGTGCTAATAGATGAATGTAACGCTCCAACCGCTCTCAAAAAAATCAACTCCAACCCCCACTTTAATGTATAATCTAAGAATTTCCAGTTGATGCAATCAAAAGCTTTTTCTGCATCCATAAAAATTAACTGTGTATTTTCCACTTCACTATTTGGGAACCCTAAAATATATATAATAGTTTGGATGTATCATAACCGTGTCGCTGCCGCATAAACCCAACCTGTGACTGGTGAATCAAGCCACCCATATATTTGTCCAATCTATTAGTCAAAATCCCAGTAAAGATTACACTAAGTACAGAGATTGGCCTGTAGTTACGGCGCTTCAAATGGTCTTTGCATGGTTTTGGAATCAGAGTTACAACTGCTTCAACCATGGATGGACATAGTTTACCATCTGACAGGAAGTAGTTATACAGCTCACATGGGAAAGGTGCAAATTGAGAGCTAAAAGCCCTATAGAATTTGACTGGTAGGCCATCCAATCTCAGAGGTGTACCAGTATTAAGCTGATCTATGGAAAGCAAAACCTCTGCCTCACTAATCCGCTGATCTAGAGCGGTTGCATTCTCCTGAGACAATCTTGGTATTTTAATTTGGTCAAAGAAATCATCAAGATCATGCCTTAATGGAAATAGATCTTCGTTGTACAAGGACTCATAGAAGGTCAGAAAATGTTCACAAATATCTGCCCTTTGCACCACTACATCACCAAACTCGTTCAACTCTATGAATATACAATCTTTCCACTATAACTTTCAATTTATTAGCTAAGAGCCGACCACCCCTGTATCCCCTTGTTCCCAATATTTCTGTTTCATGAAGAACAATCCCTTCTCTGCCTGGGGGCGTGGCTTGCAGCCAATGGAATAGGTCGGCTTCTGGGACTGCTCCCGCCCGATCCTACAAGATACAACAAAAATAGTGAGATTCAAGAAGTAAATTAGCCCGCAAATGAGCGACAACGTGAGCGAACCTCTCAGGAGTGTCCAGCTGGAAGGCCGAGAGTGGAGGCCTGCTTTGCGGCGAGATACGGAGAGTGAAACAAAGGGTCCACCGGAGGTGCCAGGAATCAAGAAGGCGCTCACAGAGTGAGGAAGACTGCAGTGGTAGGAGGATTGCTCGAGGGTCCTGTGAAGCCTGAATAATCTGGGAGGAGAAGAGGCGAGCTGACGTGAGACGTGGCTGCAGTAGCGGGTGCAGGATCGAATGCAACAGAGGAAGGAAGCCAGAGACTCGGCTCGTCCAGCTGAGAAGTGACGTGGGGTGCAGGACGACAGTGGACCCTCCGAGACCAGCGGATACTGTGGCCAGAATAAGACAAGTGCTGCGCAATGACCACCCGCCCCCCCTAGAGCGCCAGATCCCCTCCCGGGCTGTGAGGGACAGCAAGCAAGCAACTGGTTAACCATGCCAACGTGGCTGGCACAGAGGTCTGAAAAACACCTCCAGAGTCAAGTTGAGGAGCTGCGACAGCTCCATAGAACATCACCCCCTTCCTTTGAGCAACCGATACACATGCAGAGAGGAGCGGCCTAGTGAGGCGCACAGAGTAACCTTGGCCGGGCGGTGAAGCTAGGGTAACAGCCTCGGTCACACAGGGCCTGCAGCGGCTAGAGAAGGGATAATGAGCTGCCTGCAGGTGCAAACTGCAAAAGGGGTGAATAGAAGAACCCAGGCCGAGCGGTGACACTATGAGAACAGCCCCTGCCCCACTAGGTCTGCAGCAGCCAGATAAGGAGGTACAAAACTGTCTATCGCCGGCAGCTGCAAGAGGGGTAGATACATGAACCTGGGCCAGGTGGTGAAACTCAAGGTACAGCCCCTGCCACAGCTTGATCAGAAGTGGCCAGAGAGAAGAACCATAGACTGCACGATAGTAGCCACGAGAGGTGTGAATGGGAGAACCTGGGCTAAGCTGTGAAAAGTAAGGAGCAACCTCTGCTGCGCTCGACCAGAAGCAGCCAAAAGAGACAACAAGCCGCTCGCTGGAAGCAGTTACTGAAAGGCAATAATACCCTTAACACTAACATTGACATACTAGGCAAAGTTCTGAGGGACAGGTCCTGGAGCCAGACATGCAGGGGGAGCGGCTCTAGAGCGCAACGCACGGGGCACACGGAAGCCACACTAGTCTGGTGGGCCTACATCTGCCCCCTTCGAGAGTACCACATCAGACGAGCCTGCCTAAGGAGATCGCTGTGACAGGTCCTGTGTAACATTGGCCGAGCTCATAGGAACGGCGCCCTGAGCAATATATGATCAAGGGCTCTTACAGAAGCGTCAAATAAGCAGGCGGCATCAGCGGCCAACTGAAGAGGAGGTAAACTGGCTGAATGCCTCCCAAGTCGGCCAAAACCAAAGCAAACCAACCAAAACTGGATGGCTTTGCCAGGAGCAAGCAGCAGGCACCTGGAGGAGGCATGGAACCAGCACAGGAGAAAGAAGAGGGTTCCATGGAGCAGCACAACCAATAGCGGACTTGAAGGCTTCACTGGGGACACAGATTGCAGCAGTTCAAATAGATGTTGGATTGCTGCGCCAGGACATGCAGAGCTTGGCAGAGTGCACTACCATGCTAGAGACGCAAGTGAAGGAGAATTCAGGTGCGCGCTGAGATATGCGTGTGGATGTTTCTACAGCAAAAGGTCAGCCTTCTGGAGAACAGAGTGGAAAAAGCAGAGTGATGGGCCAGAAGAAATAATATTCGCATAGTAGGTCTGCCTGAGGGCAAAGAAGGGGCAGACCCGACAACGTACATAGAGAACATGCCACTCTAGGAGATTGGACCGGGGAACCTCTCACAGTGATTTACAATCGAAAGGGTGCATAGGGCACTGTCTAGCCGCCCCCCTCCAGGAGCGCCCCAGAGACCGATTATTGCTAAAGTCCTGAACTATAAAGACAGGGAGAAAATATTGGCTCATTCCAGGCAAGGTGGGGAAGTAAAGACTGCCTCGGCAGAGCTGGCGGTCTACCCAGATTATACGTTCCAAGTGCAGAAGAACAGAGCACAATTCTCAGCGGCTAAGGCTATGCTGTGCACAGCCGGACTGAACCACATTCTGATCTAGCCAGCACAACTCACAATCATTTACAAAAATAAGACCTGGTTCTTTGACCTCCGGGAGGATGTGCAGGCATGGATGGACAGGGAGAGCATAGGCCCCTGCGGGAAGGATGGAGAAGATAATTGGGGCGGACGCAGGGGAAGCACTGCCCAACCTGAGGCCAGGAACAATTAAGGTACTCTGGATTGCATGTGCTTAACAGCAGAGTGCTCTGATGGAATCGCAATTACACAAGTATCCAGAGACCAAGGGATCATTGAAAGGGGAGAAAGCCTCCCTGTGGAACAGGTCCTAGAAGCTTGTAACTGTTATTCCTTATATATGGCGGGGTTCATTTTCGGTCAATGCTTTACAACAAGAAAGAGGAGACCGTACTTCTGGCTGTGACCACCACACCCCTCAAGTTCTATTTTTTGAGGGCACTTGTTTTTGTGTCCATCCGTTTTGCACCAGCCCCAGGCAGGACTGCTTGGGGCGAATGCAGGAAGTGGACATGCTTGAGCAAGGGTAACAAAGCTGCGAAATTGTTTCTAGTTGGGGAAGTTCAGAGGAGGAAGGGTTTGCGTGCATGTATGGTGAAAAGAAATGGCAGCACAACATTCCGGGAGGGGGCACGACAAGGGGGGGGGGGGGGAGGAGGAGGAAGCCTGTTGCCATACCAGAGACAGTAGTGCGATCAGAAGAAGACTGACGGGAATGGCGGGAACTGTAAACATTCTTACATGGAATGTAAGGGGCTTGGATGCTTATGTAAGAAGAAATAGGGTACACTCGTATCTCAAGAGATGTAAAGTGGACATTGCCATGTTGCAGGAAACACACCTCACGACTGAAAGACAGGCATTGGTAGTGGGCAAATGAAGGGGGCAGGTATTCGGTTCCTCGTCTTCCGCCTATGCCAGCAAGGTGCTGATATGGATAGGACCCTCGGTACCCTTCAAGATTACTCACATTAAAACAGACAATGAGGGGCAGATTTTTTCAGACTCTATATCCCCGGTTAGGCCCCTATCGGGAAACCAATGTAATATGGAGAGGAGACGCTAAATCCAATACTGGACAGATCAGAAACCAAATGCACTAAACTAGCTGTGCCTGCCAGGGCATTACAGTCACTCCTGGATTCTTTTGCTTTGGAAGATGTCTGGAGAGTTCTCCACCTAGACACCAGACACTATTCACACTTCTCAGCGACGCACGCAGTACATATAAGAATAGATTATTTTGTTGTAGGGAGTGAACTAGCACATCATATCATGCATGCTCAATATAGAGGCAGGGTCTTATCGGATCATGCCACGCTTACTTTACAATGGCAATATGTGCCCCCCAGAGCCCCGATACCCATGTGGCGGCTTAGTAGTGAATCGCTGAGAGGACCCCCCATTTCATGACTGCATCAAAGACAGCATTCACTGAACATGTCTTGCACAATCTGGGCAGTGTATCCAATGCGGCAACCTTCTGGGGGGCATTGTAGGTGGTGGTAATGGGGGTTTCCATATCGGGGTCCAGCAGTGTCAAGGCAAACATCACTAGGGAATTGGCCTCTGCTGAGGAACGACTGAGGAAATTAAAGCAGTCTCGAGAGCAACATCCAGACGGTAATGCTAAGGCTAGGGAACTAAAGCCGAAATGCATGGATTGCTGGGAGAGACTGGGCAAACATAGTTTCGCTAAATACACAGAGAGGCAGCCTATAGAGGGAGATGAGCCTGGCCAATTGCTGGCATAGAAAGAGGTTCAACAGGGCCCCATACACTTGATAAACACAGGACAAGAGGAGGTGCTTATCACTTTGGAAGACATACAAAATACAATTGTGGGTTTGCCAACAGGGAAGACACCAGGTTCAGACGGGCTACATAGTGAATTCTATAAAGAATACGCACACAAATTGCCCCCCCATTTGCTCTGAACCTTCAATGACTCGTATGAGGCTGGGGTCCTCCCCACTTAGTCTGAGAGAAGAACAAGTTACTTTCTTACCTGGTAACGTTCTTTCGATGGGATGGTCCGACGACGTATTCCATATCTATGACATGTAATCACCACAGCTGTGCTGCTTCGGAAACTTTTCGGCGTCTGCGTCCTGCGTCGATTCCGTCGATGCGCCGTCGTCGAGGACCTCCTCCGACGTCCGACGTCATCCGATGTGATAAGTAGGACGCACGACGCCCATAGCCTCAGTTGTAGTTTTTCCCCCCAGAACGTGTGACATAAGTCAACTGCCAGTCAGACACAAAGCCTTGCGGAACGTAAGCTGCAATCGCAAAAGAAATTCTGCAGCGGGGAAGGCAGGGTGGGAGTGATATGGAATACGTCGTCGGACCATCCCATCGAAAGAACGTTACCAGGTAAGAAAGTAACTTGTTCTTCGAGGGGATTGGGTCCTCCGACGTATTCCATATCTAAGACAGACGCCCAAAGCAGTACCAAAGCAAGGAGGAGGGAAAGAATTTAAAATCAAAATTTAGAATAGCCAATCAAATAGCAGAGCAAAGGACCGCCTTGCCAAAGGCCAGATCCTGTGCTCGGATGGAATCGAGGGAATAGTGACGTACAAATGTATGTACTGAAGCCCAGGTGGCTGCATCACAGATGTTGCGAATAGGAACACCCCTCTGCAGGGCAGTAGACGCAGCCATACCCCTGGTAGAATGGGCCCGCAAGCCAGCCGGTGGATCCTTACCCGCCAAGCGGTAGCACTCCGAGATGGCCAAAATAATCCAGCGAGACAAAGTCTGTTTCGTCACAGCTTGCCCCAAACGCTTTCCAGCATAACCAATAAAGAGTTGATCATCCACTCTGACCCGGGACATGCGTGAAACATAAAAGCTTAAAGCTCTCCTAGGATCAAGCCTATGGAGCCTCTCCTCTTCCTTACCAGGATGCGGAGGAGGATAGAATGCCGGAAGAACAACCTTCTGGGCCAAATGAAATTCCGTCACTACCTTCGGAAGAAAAGAAGGACGAACTCTAAGGACAACCCTGTCCTTGTGAAATACAGTGAAGGGAGGCTTAACTGAAAGTGCCTGTAACTCACTCTCTCTGCGAGCGGAAGTAACCGCAACTAAAAACACAGTTTTCAGAGTTAACAGCCTCAAAGGGCAAGAATGTAAAGGCTCAAACGGAGCACCCATAAGAAACTTAAGAACAAGGTTTAAATCCCAACCGGGCACCAGGAAAGGTGACGGAGGGAACACATTAGTGAGCCCTTTCAGGAACAGTGAAATCAAAGGGATTTTAAAGTAAGAACACTCTTCAGACGAGCGCTTGAAGATGGACAGCGCCGCCAGGTAACCCTTAACGGTACCCACTTGCAAGCCCCTGTGGACCAAAGAAAGTAAAAAGGACAGAACCATGGGGATGTCACATGCAAAAGGATCCACATTCTGAACTCTGCACCAGTCACAGAACTTACGCCAACGGCAACGGTACAGAGACTTTGTTGCTGGCCTTCGGGCCGAAAGCAACACCTCCATCACGTCCTCAGGGAGGTCCCAATCCTTATACCTCAACCTTTCAGAAGCCAAGCGTGAAGGTTGAGGGATCTGACCTCTGGATGGAGAACCTGACCCCCCTCCCGTGAGAGCAGATCGTCTCGGTAGGGAAGACGACGTGGAGGGCAGATGGATAAGTCGAGAAGGTCCGGGTACCTTGTCCTCCGAGCCCACGCCGGGGCAATGAGGCTCTTCCGGGAACCGAACTTCCGTAACCTCTGCAGCACTTGCGGGATGACGGGGACTGGAGGAAACGCGTACAGCAGCGGGAAGGACCACTCCACCACGAACGCATCTCCTAAGGCTCCTTTTGGAGGAAATTCCCGCAAGCAAAACCTTTCGCACTTCCGGTTGACACTGGAGGCGAAGAGATCCACTTGAGGGGTCCCCCAAAGGGCGAAGCTCTCCAGGAGAATCTCCTGAGCCAACTCCCACTCGTGAGAGATCGCGCTCTGCCTGCTCAGAGCGTCCGCCGTCATGTTTTCGGATCCGGCCAGATGAACTGCCGAGATCGAAACTTCCTGCTGGATGGCCCAGAACTCGAGCTGCATCGCCTCCCTGCACAGAGGAAGTGACCCTGCCCCCCCCCTTTTTGTTGAGGTAGTGCATGGCCACTGTGTAGTCCGTCAGGATCAGGACATTCTTCCCTCGCACAGACGGCAGAAAAGCCTTCAGGGCTAGCCTGACGGCCCTCAGCTCCAACAGATTGATATGGAGTCTGGACTCCGACGGAGACCAACGACCGCTGACTGTCAGCCCGTTGGCATGAGCTCCCCATCCCGTGAGGGATGCATCCGTCACGATCGTCACCTCCGGCCAGGGAAGCCAAAATGGAGCCCCCCTCATCAAGTTGCCTTCGACGGCCCACCACAGAAGGTCCCGGGCGACCGAGGACGGCACCTGAATCGAGTCCAAAATCCTGCCGGAGGACTGCGACCATTGCGTCTTGAGTGCCCACTGCAAAGATCTCATCCGCAGGCGAGCCTCTGGCACCAGAAGAATGCAGGATGCCATGAGGCCGAGCAACCTCAAGAACTCGAACGCTGGGAGCGTCTGGGCATGCTGAAACTTGTGCATCTGCTGAATGTGAAGAGCCCTCACCTGGGGAGGAAAACACAGCCCCAGGGAAGTGTCGAGCACTGCTCCGATGTACTGGAGCCGCTGTGTTGGCGTCAAATGGGACTTCTTTAAATTGAGGGAGAAGCCCAGCCTGTGAAGGGAGCGACAGGTGACCGACAGATGATCCAGGACTTGCTCAGGAGAGATCCCCCTGATAAACCAATCGTCCAGGTAGGGGTAGACGTGAATCCCCCCTTGCCTGAGATGCGCTGCCACCACCACCATGAGCTTGGTGAAAACCCTCGGGGCGGAGGTCAATCCGAACAGCAGGACCCGAAACTGAAAGTGCGAGTCGCCAACCGCGAACCTCAGGTACTTCTTGTGCTTGGGATGGATCGGCACATGGAAGTAAGCATCCTTGAGGTCGAGTGACACCAACCAGTCCTGAAGCTGAAGGGCCTGGAGGACTTTAGAGAGAGTAACCATCTTGAACTTGTCCTTCCTGAGGAGTTTGTTCAAACCGCGCAAGTCCATGATGGGTCTCAATCCCCCGTCTTTCTTCGAAACCAAAAAATAAGGGGAATACCATCCCTTGTTCCTCTCCGCTACAGGCACCAGTTCTATGGCACCTTTCTCCAGCAGGGCTTGAATTTCCTGCGCAAGGAGCGGATCCGGACTCTGCAAAGAGAGGTTCCCCGGTGGATTGTCGCGAGGCCTGTGCCGAAAGGGAAGACAGTAGCCGTGGGTTATGATCTCCAGAACCAACACATCTGAAGTAATGGCTTGCCTCTCTACAAGATGCTGCGCCAGCCTTCCCCCAACCGGCGAACCATGGGACATGGCCTCACGACTGAGTGGGAGCAGCTGCGGCGTTACCTGAGGGCAAAGAGGCAACTGCCCGAGCGGCCTTGGCACCACGGGTACCCTGTCGTCCACCTCTGGTACCCCTGCGTTGGCCTCCTTGACTGCCAGCTCCTCTCGCTTTACTGAAGGATGAGTAATAGCGAAAGGAACCACCCCTCCACTGCTGTCCCCTAGGACGAAAAGGCAGAGGTTGGCGAACTGCAGCGCCCAACGACTTTGCTGCAGCTTTTGAGGTCTGCAACCTCTCAAGGCTCTCGTCAGCCTTGCTGCCAAAAAGGTGTTCACCGTCAAAGGGCATGTTGAGGAGCCGGGACTGCACATCAGGAGCAAACCCTGACTTCCGCAACCACGCAAACCTGCGTATCACGGTGCTCGCCGCCATGGACCTACTGACGCATTTAGCTAAGTCCAAACCCGACTGAACGGACTCACACATGGCATCCTTACCATCCTGGACCATAGCAAGGAAACCATCCCGTTTGTCCCCTTCGGGAATATGTTCAGCCGCTAACGCAACACAGTTCCACAGAGTGTGCGTGAAACGCGACAAGGCACAAATGGAGTTGGCCGCCTGAAGCGCCATACCACCAGAAGAAAACACTTTCTTCGCCCAGCCATCAAAACGTTTGTCGTCCCTATCAGGAGGGATGGTAGGGTACGACGCCTGTTTTGCCGGGGCCGTGGCCGCCTGCACCACCAAACTCTCCGGAGTGGGGTGCCTGGTCAAGTAGCAGGGGTCGCCACTGGCTGGATGGTATTTTCGCGACAAGGATCTGCCCACCGCCGGGAGACTCTCCGGAGCAGTCCAAGCCGCCGCCACCCTTCTCTGTAAAGCCATATGGAACGGCAGAACCGGGTCAGTTGGGGGACCAACATCAAGGATGTCTGTCAGATCATCCTGCACAAATTCCCCTGGGGGAGCAGACCATCCCAAGTACTCAGAAACCCTAGCCATAAGGCGCCGGTACGAGGAATCAGCATGAGAGCCAGGCTCAGGCCTACAAAACTCCACCTCCGGAGAGGTGTCCAGTCCACTGGCATCATGCAGTGACTGTCTCAACTCGTCAAACTGACTATGGCCCGAGACAATTTCATCCGGAACCTGACTAGGAACCAGGCCATCAGAATCCTCATCCGCCTCTGAAATATAGTCCAGGTGGCGAAAAGAAGGCACTCGAGAGTGCTTGCTCTTAACCAGAGCCTTCCTAGGGGGTCCACCCGTGCCCTGGGGTACCTCCGACGCGAAAGGCGTCGATGGCGTCGAGCGAATCGGCGCCAGCGTCGAGAGAACCGGCATCGGCGCCGAGAGGATCGGCGTCGAGGAAATCGGCGTCGACGTCAGATGCAGCGCCTCCAGAATCGGCGGCGTCGACACAGCCCTCGAGGCCGGAGCCCCGAGCGTGTCCCTCGACGACCTGAGCATCAACGGCATCGACGACTTCCTCGGAGACAGAGCATCGAGAAAGCCTGTCGACGCCCTCGACGCCACAGACGTCGATGCCTTCTTCGAAGACCTCACAGGTGCACACGGTCTCGAACGCGTCGAGGACCGGGACCTGGAACGGGTACGTCGAGAACGAGTCCCCTTGTCCGAACGGGACCTCTCCCGTGACTCGTGCCGACCACTCTTGCGAGCGGTGTCTCTCGACCTCACACGACCGACCCCACTCGGGGGCGCGGACGGCTGAGTACCCTGCGACTCAAGAATCGCCAGCATCTTCTTCCCGAAGGAAGCCCATTCCTCCGGCGTTGCACGGCTGGAGGGGTAAGCGACGCGCCGGGCAGAGCCCTCCGAAGAGGACCTGGAAGACGACCGGTGTCAGCGCTTCCGAGAATGCCTCGAAGAGGCTGAGGAGTGGCGAGACCGACTCCTAGAAGGAGACCCACGAGACTTCCGACGATGACACGGAGAGTCACCCCTCGAATCATCCGTCGAAAGCCCCGCAGACTTCGACTTCCGGGGCTTGGACACCCGACCTACCGACAACTTCTTCTTACGTTCGCGTAAGGCTTTGGACGTGAGCGACTGGCAGTCGATACAGTCATCCGTGTCGTGGGCCTCCCCGAGGCACCAGAGGCAGGCGTCGTGCGAGTCCGTCACCGACATCTTGGACCCACACTCCCCGCACTTCTTGAAACCCGGATGCGGGGTCGAAGACGAAGTAGACATCTTCAGAAGGATTTTCACAAACGAACAGGTTCGAAGAACCGAGAAGAACAGAACTCCAAAGAGTCGAGGCGTGTAAACCGAGAAACACGAAGCAACACGTTCGCGGAAAAAACGGAACTGAGGCTATGGGCGTCGTGCGTCCTACTTATCACATCGGATGACGTCGGAGGAGGTCCTCGACGACGGCGCATCGACGTCATCGACGCAGGACGCAGAAAAGTTTCCGAAGCAGCACAGCTGTGGTGATTACATGTCATAGATATGGAATACGTCGGAGGACCCAATCCCCTCGAATCTATTATACCTTTCCTCAAACCCCACAAAACCCAGACTGAATGCAGCTCTTCAGGCCCCTCTTCATGCTAAATTAAGATAATAATAAAGAGTGATACACAAGTTAGTGCAGTCGGACCAGACGAGCTATGTTCCTGGTATAAGTATGGCCTGGAACTTGGGAAACATCATGTAATAGATAGGACAGAATCCTGGGAAACGGTTTGCCATAGCCACATTGGACGCAGTAAAAGCATTTGACTCAGTGAGATGGGACTGGCTCTATGCAACTCTGCATGGATTCGGATTTGGGCAGACATACATCAAGTGGGTCCAACTAGTATACACTAGATCGATGGCTAGGGTTAAAACGGGTAGATGCATTTCAGAGACATGGGAATTAGAAAACTGTACGAAACAAGGCTGCCCATTATCACTGCTGCTTTATATCCTCGCCATGGAACCAATTGCCCAGTACCTCAAGACGGTATATGGGGGAGCAGGTATCGAAATAGATGGAGCTAGGCATTTGTTATCCCTATATGCTTATGATACACTATTGTACATTCAGAACCCTGAAGATAATCTGGAGCCGCTATTAGAGGCCATGGCGCTTTTTGCAAATCTGTCAGGGATTACAATTAGTGTGGATTAAATTAGCATTATTCCAGATAGCGGGACTGCGTAAAATAGACTAAAGTGCGCTGACTGTGCTTGCCCTGCAGTGGAAAGGGCACACGTTTAGGTATTTGGGGGTGAATGTGTACCACAACCCAGCGGAGGAAAACGTATACAACATGCTACAAGCCCTGGAGGGAATTAAGGCCTCCATGAGCACTAAACTACCCCTTTCAATGATTGGAAGGGCGGCCTTGCTGAAGATGGTGGTCCTTCCCAGGCTACTACACTTCCTCGTGACTGTCCCGTTTTACATATCTAGAACACTTTTTTAAGAACCTGGAGGGTACCTGTAGAAGCTTCCTGTGGCATAGTGGGCAGAATAGAATAGCGTTATCAACACTATACAGGCCGTACGCAGAGGGTGGCATTAGGATCCAGCATTTTAATTATATTATATAGCAGGGAAGCTGCAATTTGTAGTAGATTGGCTCACAGATGACCCCTCCCCAGACACGCTGATGTTGCAATCTACTGGGCTGCATTATTACCTAAAGGAAACCTGGTGTCCCTAGGAGTGAAAGTATGGGACAGGGCCCTGGCAGGAATGGGGCTAACAGACCCCAATTCGGCAAAGATCCCTTTGGTCTCAGCAGTGTCATCTTCAACTCCGGTGAGAATGGGCATACGCACGTACTGGGAAGCCTGTGGGGTGGCCACCACAGGGGATTTGTTACAAGACAGTGTTTTCATGATCTTAGAGTTGGCAAGACAGACGGGCATGCATACAGGTCAATATATGCTCCATAGTACTGTCAAGAGAGATCACACGCAGGTGGCCCGAATACAGCAAACTAATGGAGAAACATTTGATGGTGGATGTTCTGTATGATATAGCTGATTGAGGGCATATTATATCGCAAATATACAACCTACTACTGTCTAATAGGCCTGCTTTTCCTGTGGTGATAAGGAGCAAGTGGGAAGAGGATCTAAGGGTACCCTTCACGGAAGCACAATGGGAAGTGATACTGGGATACCACAAAAAGGTGTCACGAAATGCACAACTGCATCTTGTACAATTACTAGTGACGCATAGAGCCTACATGACGCCTCTGGGGTTCTCAAGGTTTCCAGGTGCAGCAGCACAAACATTTTGCAGGTGCAATGCGACAGACGCAGGGATGCTTCATATGTTCTGGGCATGTACAGTGGTTGGGCTATACAGGCAGGTGGTGGCAAACAGACTACAAAAAGTTGGAGTTGCACACGTTGTCCCCGGGCGCATGTTTGCTGGGTCGCTTCTCACAACCCAAAGGCCTGAAACATGTTACTAACATGAAGGACTTGGCGTGTATCCTAGCCAAACGTAGAATTGCTAATGCATGGAAATCGTCCAAAGGCCCTGCAGTGGAGGAATGGTGGAGGGACTTGCATAGGTGCGGGGTGGTGGAAGCTGCAGCATGGAAAAGGAAGGCGGGACGGGACCATGAGGAGCATGCCGTGGGAATCATAGAATGGGAAAATGTGCTACAAGCTCAGTTCACTATAGCAGCCACGAAAGAGGCTGAGGTGGATTGACCCGAACAAGAGCGCAAGGAGCCCCTGCCTGTTGAAATGTGGTGCAATTATAGCATAATAGTGAAGCAGGCGCGGTCAGGGGATGGGAGTTGGGAGAGAATGGGTAGGCAAATGTTGGGTTAGAGTTTTTAGTAAACTATAATGTGACGACTGTTGATATTGCATATGAATATGTTGTGTAACTTTTTCTATGCATCTATGAAAACCAATAAAAACAAATTTAAAAAAAAATCCCTTCTCTGCCTACAGATCCATTTCACATCTCAGAGCTTCCTTGGCTATGTCAATCTTCAACTTAAACTCCATACTTCTTGACAGTTCATACTTTCGTTGCAACCCTCCAAGATCACACTCCAAACGCCTCAGTTCTTCCAAACCTGACTTTCTAATACGAGACGTCCAATTGGTCAAACAGTCACCTTGAAGCTGTCCCAAACCACCAATACATTTGCTGAATCACTATTCTCCTCAAAGATAATAAAGGTCACTAAGTGCTCCATAATTTCATAATCGTTTAATATGAATTACTAACCCCAAATCAATCATAGAATGATCAAATAGCCCACGTTCCCCTATGTTCAAGCTAACAGTCTTTTTAATAAGCCTATCCGAAATTAAAATATAATCAATCCTCGAATAAGAGTCATGGACTGGTGAAAAAAAAATATATATAGGATTCTCTCTCTCCAGAATGTACAACTACCCAAATATCCACCAAGTCAAATCCGAGAAGAACTTTTCAAAATTCCCTGCTTGCCCCCAAACCAGTATACCTGCATGACGCTGAGCAATCTAAATTATGATTAAGAACACAATTAAAATTTCCAACCACTATAATGTTCTCTCTGTGCATATCACGCAACAAATACGATAAACTGATAAAGAAGGAGCTCCCCACAGAACACGGACCATAAACGGACCCAATTGTGACTAGATACCCTTCATAACGCACATCAACAAGTACGACCAGACCATCATCCGTGATCACGCTTTCACAGCCATACCTAACCATCTACGAAACAAAAATTCTTGCCCCTCTAGATTTTGAAGCATAGCAGTTCATTATTAATTTTGTGTATCTAGTATTAGTTAAGAGATTCTTAGACTCTTCAATCAGGTGTGTCTCTTGTAAAAGAAAATCTGCCCTAGCCCTCCAAAACCTCGACATCACCTTTATCCTTTTCTGCAGACAGTTCAGACCTTTCACATTCCATGTGCAAAAAAGCCAACCCATCAATTAGTAGCACATCTAGTTTTGCTTTTTCCTTCTTCCCTTTGTGACGATTAGATGAACCAGCTGCCTATTCAATTTTTACATTTGACAAAAATTCAATTTGTACATTGCTTTAACCACCCCCACAGCAATCTTCCAACATTATTCCAGAGTTACTGCCAGTGAACTCATCGAACTTTCTGACTGTAACCATTTGAACAAAATAGGTATTAACAACTAAGCGAGCGATACGCTTAAAGCACATACACAAATGTATCACACTACAGTCAAAACACACAACAGACAGACCGCTTTAGGAGAGGCATGGTATCACAAATATAACGCTGACACAATGGATACAATTTGTAAAACCTTTATGGAAAATGTTGGTGCTGGAGAAACTCCTACTTTGCCCTATAACTAAGATGGAAGTAGTCTCGACCATCAAACGATAAACAAAACAGTCCTAGTGGAGTTCGACAAATCAAAATGGCCTATACTAGCAAAACCTAATGCCTGCCCTATCTCTTGTACAACAAGTGTAAACGGGAGAAATGTATGCAAAGGAAAAAAAACTGTTCAAAGAATAAATGTAGTTGCACCAGCTCTCCTCCCCATGTTAGATCTCACAGAGTAAGGCTGTGCCTGTAAGCAGGATGACACACTCTGGCTCGGTTTCCAACACTATGAACAGTTACAAACCGTGGATTGAAGCCCGCCTGACCTTCTACGTTAAAGTCTCTTTTCTCGACTTCAACACAAAGTTCACAACGGTCCCCCTCTTTCGGGCTCAGAACTCTCACGTCAAAGTTCAACACAAACTTGCAAGGGGGGCTCCTTTCCCCAAGCTTATTATACTTTGGGTCTCCCTCAATTGGGTTCAGACCACTTTCAGATGTCGAGGACTTTCGAATGTGCATCGCTCTCTTTACAGACAACTGCAGGACCACTTCGACTCAAAGTTCTCGTTTACTCTTGCTTAATTCACTTTTGCTGTTCATTTGTTTATTGCTTCAAACAATGTACCTTTCACAGAGACTTTTGAGTAGGCTACTTCCTTTCGCTGGACCACTCTGTTACTTACTATTGCTGATCTCACAGCTGTCTTCACTTCAAAGTTCATTCACAGATCTGCCTTTCTTTGCGCCTCATCCACACGCGTGCAGCTTTCACTTGCGATGTAATGTTGCGACTTCAAACTATAACACACACCGGTCTCTCAGGTCGCTTGCCAACTCACCGGCTGTGTGCGTCTCTTTCATATTTTTGCCATTTCCAATACACAAGTCAAGGTTAGAACTACAGGCGTGGCCTCGCCTCCCCAACTCTGCAGTTCACCCGGCAAGGTTGCTGGCGTCCTTGAAAGACAATGCAGTCTTCACTTGTGGGATATGGCCTTCTCCACGTGTCTTTCGCGGCCTGTCAGAGGCAATGACCTCCAGCAGGGAACCCTTGTGTTCCGCCTTGCTCAGAATGTGTCTTTAGGTGTGCCTTTTATTCGTGTGAGGAGAGCTAATTGGTATTCGGTGTATGCACTTAGTGTAAAGTGCCTGACTTTGCATGAAACGATTAACGGGACATGTCCAGTATGATGCGAGTGAGTTTGTCTGGTTACTCTCAGTCACCCTCTTCCTCAGCCCAGTGTTTGTGTAAAAAAGGGGTGAGGGAGGAGTTGGGACTTCAGAAAATCCTGAAAAATAGGATGGGGTAGATTAACATAAAAGTGGGGAATACCACGTCTCAGTTCTCAAAAACAGCTTTAACCACAGTTGGGGATAAGACAAAACCTCTCACTTTGCGGAAGATTGTATATCATAAACCAAAAGAAGTTTCACATTTTTAATTTCTAAAAAGGTGCCCAAGGATAGGGTATCTTTTCAAATAGTCACAAAAATACTGACTTATATATGTGTCATATTCACAAAATATAGAACATTTTATTAATCACACATGGTGTTCCTTAAAAAAATAATCATAAAAATGATCATATATCATAAAACAAATACAAAAAGACTTAAAACACCACAAGTGATACATCATAAGTAGGTCCTAAAAATGTAACTCTTTTCGGCTCCACAAGTGTAACTCATTCACACTAGGATCCCTAAGCCTCAATTATTCTGGCTATTCCTTGTCCTTGTCGGTACATTATACATTCCCAATTTGTACAAGTTTCTGTCCCTTTAACACAACAAAGTAGGACATTCTTCAGGGGTGTGTGTTATCTTGTGTCAATTCTTTACACGAAGAGTCTGTATTTCATTACAAAAATATTCTAACTAACATACGAGATGTACCCTGTAAATCAAAAACAGGCACTATGTTACTATTCAGTGTCATTGTACTACTCTATTACATACAGTTACACCCTAATCCCCATATGGGTGTGGGGTATGTTGTAAGATACATACCCTGTTGGCTCAGGAAGTTAATATCCTGGAGTCTTTTATAGTCTTGACTGTTTCAGTTATGCAGATTCCAAAAGATTGTCAGAATTCTAGCCTTCTTTCCTCTATTATCTAGACTAACATATGCCAAAAATTAAAGTTTGACTAATATGTATACCGTACAATATGTGCTCTCGTTAAACTTCGGGTTAATATCTTACCCTGTGATCTCCAAATCTTGGAGTGTCAGATTTTGACCAGGCGAAAAACCCAATTCCCTCTATTTTCATATGGCAATTTTTCTCTATTGAGAAATATAGGTATATTCCTACAACAAAAGAAAAAACACTGTCCTAAGTAACAAGGTCAAAGGGGCTAGATCTTATCACTAAATAGAAAACCGGTATCTCTACCTTAGAAAACACTTACTTTGCTCTCAATGGTTTGGACCCCAAAGGTTGGTTTGTTGGCATACCTTCTTCTTAGTGCTCACATCATTCCTCATGACTAGACTACGCACAATAGTACTCTTTTTGAAAGCCACAATAGGTCTGCCAATATCTATGGTCATGATTTTATTCCAATTTCTAGTGATAATCCCCTTGATTTTATACGCGAGATTACTAAAAGTATTCACAAATACCAAAGGTGTTCCTTTAGTCTTTTTTTCTCTACTAATTTGCTGATCCAGTAGAGCCTCATGGTTGTTATTGAATGCTCTCTTGGCAGCTTTCTTAACCAAGGGACCAGGATACCCCCGATGAACGAGTTTATCAATCAACATGTTGGCTCCATTTTCATAAGACTTGTTAGTACTGCTATTTTTCTTCAGCCGAAGAAATTGTCTGAAAGGAAGATTATTTTCACATATAAAGCATGATGGCTATCGAAATGCAATACTGCATTTCTATCTGTTTCCTTAGTGTACGGCCTGGGACTTGACAAAGTGTGGAATATCACAGAACACACTAATTGCAACACAAGTAATGTCATCTACTTAATAAAATGTCCTTGCCAGCACATATACTTAGGTAAAACAAATCGTAAATGCAAGACTAGGATGATCGAACATAAGAGTTGCATCAGGAATAGAATTGAACAAGCACCCATGGCCAAACACTTTTTGGAAATGAATCATACTTGCAATGATTTTGAATGGTGTATTTTAAATCATATTCAGGGCGAATCACAGGATTTGATCAACAAGAAACTACTTCAATTAGAACAAAAATTGATTTTGTTATCCAAAAGCCATATCTACGGCCTGAATGAGGGGGCGGAGTGGCACAACACCTAAACAACTGTATTGGGTTGGTTCATCGGTAGAGATTGTTGAAACTGTGCATTATCCTGGAATTTGATGACTAATGTTCCAATTATGTACGGGTGAACAGTTTCCTGTATATTGAATTATGGCAAGTTAGTTTGCATGTCCACAATGTTTGTTGTGGATCGATTGATGACACCTTGCACATTGATTGCAAATTGTCTATATGGATATTCCATTCTGCAGCCAGATGGGGGTGAACATTTGTCCTTACATTGAATTATGATATTGTTATTGGGTATTGTAAACATACAAACAACTTTGTACATTGACTATACAATTGCAGTTGCTGAACCATACGCACTGAGACATGTGAGAACGTGAACAATCATTTTGGGGGTTAATCCTTTAACATGCTACCCACTACATCCCATGAAAGAGAGATAGTGAATGTAGGAATTTATGGAATAGTTGTTGGGAGTTACGTGCATGAATAATGCAGGTTTCACTACATTATCCAGAATACCTAGGCATTCTGGCCCCCGTGCGACGATGCACTGACGTCATTGATTCGTAACGCGATGACGTCATCACGCACGTCGAGCCCGTGATTTTCGTGGCACTTTTTTGGAAAGAGAGGCCAGGCCAACTTGATGATCTATAATGAGGCACTGAGTGAGTCAGAAAAAAGTTAACAAGTAAGTTTATTTCAAAAAAGTTTTTTCCAATAATGAGCATTAGATCACAGTTACAAGTGAATATCCCTCTGATTATTATCCTCACAGGGATATTGGTATTTTCCTTTGTAGATCAGAGTCAAAATCCCAGGATTAAAGACCTTTTTGAAGCTGGGCTCGATAGATTTTGGAATCTTTTGATTTGATTCCAGGAACAAACCATTGAGAGCAAAGTAAGTGTTTTCTAGGACAGTGGTTTTTCTTTTGTTGTAGGAATATACCTGCATTTCTCAATAGAGAAGAATTGACATATGAAAATAGAGGGAATTAGGTTTTTCACCTGGTCAATACATCGGACACTCCAAGATTTGAAGATCACAGGGTAAGATATTAACACGAAGTTTAACAAGAGCACACATTGTGCGGTATACATATTAGTCTAACTTTAATTTTTGTAATATGTTAGTGTAGATAATAGAGGAAAGAAGGCAAGAATTCCGCCAATCTTTTGGAATCTGCATGACTGAATCAGTCAAGACTATAAAAAGACTCCAGGATATAAACTTCCTGAGCCAACAAGGTATGTAACTTGCAACATACCCCACACCCATATGGGGATTAGGTTGTAACTGTATGTAATAATAGAGTAGTACAATGATACTAAATAGTAACATAGTGCCTTTTTTATTAACATGGTTTATCTCGTATGTTAGAAGATTTTTGTAATGAAATACAGACTCTTTGTGTGAAGTATGGACACAAGATAACACACACCCCTGAAGAATGTCCTACATTGTTGCGTCAAAGGGAGAGAAACGTGTACAAGTTGGCAATGCATAATGTACCGACAAGAACAAGGAATAGCCAGAATAATTGAGGTTTAGGGATCCTAGTGTGAATGAGTTACACGTGTGGACCCGAAAAAAGTTACATTATTAGGACCTACTCATGCTGTTTCACTTGTGTTGTTTTAAGTCTTTTTGTATTTGTTTCATGATATAGGATCATTCTTATGCTTATTTTGTAAGGAACACCATGTGTGATTAATATAATGTTATATATTTTGTGAATATAACACATCTATAAGTCAGTATCTTTGTGAATGTTTGAAAAGATACCCTATCCTTAGGTACCTTTTTAGAAATTAAAAATGTGAAACTTCTTTTGGTTTATGATATGGAATACCACATCTCACCATCAGTTATCTCACCTCCACTCCCCAAAAAACCCTCACCCAGGTGATCCTCCCACACTTGCACTAGTCCACCCCCAGGAACTGGATCTAAAAGTGATGGCTGTTTCCTGACCACCTGGATAACTAGTCCCCGGGGATTTGCGGGTGAGACACCCTTTGGTTTCTCACACACAAGACCATAAAGAAACAAAGAACCTTTCTGATGAAACAGTCTGAAACACATCAGACTGATGAACAATACTAGTATGTACAATGCACTAGTTGTTCTGAACCATTCCACCAGAGCGCTATGCCCCATTCAATCAGCATTGTGAATGAAAGATTCAAACTTCAAAATTAAAAAAGTGTTGAATTGCCCAAACCAAGGCAGAAGTCCCAAGATTAGATTGCCTTGACTAAACAAGTCACATTTCTGTGTATTACAATAATTTAAAATGCTATTATCCCTACACCCCAAAAGCCTGCAGTTTTGCAGTTTCAATGAATATTCACCACCATCAATAGATTTAGCAATTAGGTATTCACGTTGTAATTATATATCACCAACATTAAAAGCTCAGAGTAAGCTATCCACTAGCATCCAACCACTTTAAAATCTCAAAGCCATTTCATTAAGATAACATACAAGGAGAGTCATTTTACGCTTTGACAATTGGACATTCTACTGCTCTTCATGTCCCTGATCACATACTCGCCCAAATGATCAGGCTTTGTTGATAGATGGCAGAAGACTTAAATAAAATTGTACACCATACTGTTATCTCCCTTCCAGCCGCTCCACCCCTCTTCCTCCCCCCCACACAAAAACCTTCAGCTTTCTCCACTGCAATGTCTTTTTCCTGCATGTATCCAGGCATTCACATGCATAGATTTAGGCTAGAAGTAATCTATTGGGCCTGTCGTCCAGCGCGCTGCCACATACCATGCCACACCGACGAGCAGACGATACCTTTGAAGTTGGAGTTTCCATGTTGCAAGGCCGAATGCGACACCGATTGCACTTTGTATAATGCGGAAACATTACAAAACATTGTGGTCACATGATCATCGTGCAACGCTGCAGGGTACTTTCCTCAAAAGCATTCTAAAGTGCGCTCCGAACTACAGACCAAAAGTAAACATGAAGCAACCATCTTAACGGTGACGGCTCACACAAAGATAAAAAATTTTACCTATAAAGTAATAGGAAAAATTGAAGTAAGTGCATAAACCATAAAAGTATGAAAAATGAATAAACTGAATAAAGTGAGGAATATCTGGAAACAAATTGAGTTATTAATATACAGGTGTCCCCGAGGTTTATCTTTTGTTCTTGGTCTGTGAACTCCTCTGTGCAGCACAAGCAGACTCTTCCATGGGCTCTTGCTCTAAATCAGTCAAAAATGCTTCTGTACTTCTGTGTTCAGTAAAGGAGTGTAGCTGCCCATCCAAAATGACTCAAAATATGGAAGGTTGAACCATATAGTATTTGAGATTCTTGCTTCTCGCTCTCTCTTTTTCCTTATCAAATGCGTTCCTCTTCTCTAGTACATCCCTGATAAGGTCACCAAAAATCATGATCTTGTGGCCCCCCCAGGAGAGATCACCAATCTCACAAGCTTTTTTCAAAATCTCTTCCTTAATGAGGAATCTTAGCAATTTAACAACAAAGTGCCTTAAGTTTACGGCCAAGTGTACGTTTTTGACCTACGCTCCTGTGAGCCCTCTCCATCTCCAAGGATGTTTTTGGGTCCAGCTTAAGTATAGAAATCAAAGTTTTCTCCGTCTCCACATTCTCTGGGAAAGCCAGCGATTCTAATGTGGTTTCTCCTGGAGAAATGTTCCTGCTCAGATAGTTTGAGAGCCAATTTATCATAGTTGGTCTGTCATTTTCTTATCTGATCTGCCATCCTCAGAGCTTTTTCATCTACTGTGCTGAGATGCATCTCCAAGGTATCTATTTTGGAGGTCAGCTCCACATACCTCTCTTCAGTATTAAACATCTTTGCCTTGATTTCAGCCATGTCCAAAGTCACTTTGGTTAAAAGGTCCAATACTTTGTCATCCCTCTTTTCAGGGGTGTCTTCTCTGCCCTTCTGCCTCTTCGATGGTTGGGATGTTTCAGCAACACTTGGGTCAGACATTGTAAGTTGAGGCAGGAGCACAGCCTTCAAACTACCATTCCTGGAGCTGACAGTACTAGAATCGTGTATTACCCTTTTCTGTGTACACTACTACCATTTTGATAGGTTGTGTGTGCCTATTGGTCAAAGATGAACAGACACGTGGCAGGTCTCTAGAGAAATTGTACTGGTGAACAAAGTGTATTAGTTATATCACAGCATTCAGGAATGGGAGTTCTGAGGTGTGGCAAGTTGCACCAAAACTGAATACCAGGCAATTTCATTTAAAGAAGGTCTGTACCAAAAAGCCTTTTCTCTACCTGGGAAGAGTTTGGGGGTCTTGAGGGTATCCGCCAGAGGAGCTTGCTGCCTGGAATAACTTGCACGGTTTCCTGGATTTCAGGCATATCATCCGCTTCATCATTTTCCAATTTCACCTCATCATCATACTAACAAAAGAAAATGTGTTTCAGTTAATTTAGAGAATATAAAGAGACCATGCAAAACACACATAAGTAAGGCCCTCTTCAACTGGGAAGTTATATTATATTAAACTCTAGACATACACCAGGGACACTAGCAGAACTCCAGAGATGAATGAAGATTGGAACGGGCATAAAAGGGTATAGCATACACGAGAAGTGACCTTGGCAAAGACAATGAGATTGCACAAAAAGTGACTCCATCCCAATATGACCCCCAGTGTAGACATGTACGTTTTGTTGAACTGTTTAATGTTGCAAAATAGGCCAACCCTTCTATAAAAACAAATTTTCCTGGGCCAGCTCTAATATGTATATCTGTATTGGAATGTGGTTACCAATAATGAGGAGGTGTTCACAATATGTGACATGACTCAGAGGCACACGTGGATTGCTCAATCTGCATATCAATTGGATGAATTTCAATTTATATCTTATAACAATAGTTGGAGAAGAAAGCCTGGAGGTTATAAAGGAGAGTGCATTTGGAGTGTGCACTGCATAAAAAGATTAACAAATTGTTCAACAGGTGTACGTCTCACCACCTCACCAACTTTTAAGACCCTTCTACACATCAATTCTCCCAAATGCTGTCTTCATTTACCTCCTCACTTATCATGACTTTTCTGTTAGACTTTAGCTTTTTCAGTTTGTGTGCAACTCATATGGCCGTATGGCTTTTTTTGTCATGATCATCATGGGCACCACATTCCGTCACAAAGTTCAGCTGACTGCATTTCAACCGCGGAGCTCTTTCCTCCCCAAAAGGCTCAATACTTATTCCCTCAATGCTCATCATATTCCTTTATCATGCCATTCTACTGGATACCTGCCACCCAATGCTATCATACATCTTCACACCCATTTGATCGGATTCTTTCGCCATGCTCTCTGCATCATAATGTTTCATCCTGAGCAGCACATTACACCTTCAAACCAAACAACCTCATGATTTACTTACACCCCTGTAATAATCCTATTTTTTGATCCTTTGTGCTCATCATATTCCTCCACAACATGGGGCTTGTGATACCTCTTAATCCCTGTGTGCTCGGACTTCTTTGCCCCGTGTGATGATCCTTCATACCGTCATGCTTACGATATTCCTTCACCGTATTGTGCGCTTACCCCTCCCTGCCGTGCAACCTCTACTTTGCCTTCATTGTGACCCTCAAATACCTGCTCATCCTTTGTGCACCTCACATTCCATCTCCTCCTTAGAACTGAAGTCACCTGAAATAAAGCATGGAGCAATGCGATTTGGTGGAATTGCTGTGCTGGTTTCAGAGTAAACAGTATCCTACAGTACTCTATTTGGACATTTCTCTCCCCAAATCACCCCCCGCCCCGCAATCCTGCCAGCCACTAGTCATCGGATTAAGATACAAGATCACAGAATTGCCAATAGGCACTAAGAACTCTGTTTGCTTCACCTAGTGGAACACAAGTGTTTCAAATACCACACTAAAACACAAAGGGAAATAAAAGGAGTAAAAAAATTAGAGGGGAGAGAGGAGACAGTACCACAATTCACTGTAGGTTAAAGAAGAATCCTCCCATAGACGGAGCAAACATTGAAAATGTCCTCCCCACTATTGTAGCAGGGGACTCGCACAAATGTCTCTCCAGCACAGACAGCGGCTGAAGGGTGCACCTCAGTAAAGTAGGGTATGAGAAGTTGGCACGTTGATACTGCCAGTGATGATAGTGTGAGGCTCTTCAAAATTAAATTTTACACTGCAGACCCTTTGGTTTATAGCACTTTCCTTACACTGGTCCAAAGAGAAGAGCCTCATCACCATTCCCTAAGGTCAGATCACTGCTTTCCAGGACAACAGTATATTCTGTTCATCTGAGAAGAGTCCTAAGAAGCTGGTACAATTGATAAATTGACACATGCCCTACTCTTCCTGTTCTGCCACATTTAAAAATATTGCAACAAATTAAATTAGACTATAAAGCATTTCTAAATGCAGAAGTGTGAAGGGCAGGAGTACAATCAGCTAGCTGCTAACAAAGGACTCCAAGAGTCACCATCAACACAAGAGTGTTCAATGAATGTGCTGCAACATTTTTATAAAAAGAGCAAGGAAAAAGCATATGTTCATAATTGCCTTTCAAGGAAACTCAAACAATACAATTGCAATTTTCAGCGGTTCAATAAAGGTTTATAGATTCCCAATGAGGTAGCTGGGTCAAACCCAGAGTACACTTTTAAAATCAAGGAAACTTTTTTTTTTAAATTGAAAAACAAGTGAAAATGTCAGCAATGCTTTTCAATTCAGACTTGCAAACATTTTCCCATGCACTGGAACTTTTAATGAGTAAATCTTGATGTTTGTTTTCAGGATACAGTCATTTCCATTAAGCTGGATTTGAAAACTAGTTTCATCTGAGAAAAAGGCATAGTAAGCCTAATATCGTCTATTTGTTTTTGCATCTATCTTTCGAATACCATATATGTCTATTTCTTCTTCCAGATTCAAACTTTACTTTGGACCTCTGCAGCCATATTGGTAAAATGCATTACGGCATGGCCGTCCAGGGTTACTACTGAGCAGATGCGGAGGGTGCGCGCAAGGGGAGTCCAAAATTAGCATCCAAGGCAAACCCAGCAGCACTCGTTTCCACAGAGTGGGAACCACAGAGCAGCCATTGCTCACACGTCTGGCTAGGCAACTCCAACATTCCACCTAGACTGATTTACCTAGCCTTTAAAATTTACCAACTAAACAGATTGCTTCTTCTTTTGTATGGGTACTTCACTTTTCAGACCTTTATTATCCTCCCTGATAACTCTTCCAGTTTATAGGACTATTGCTTAGCTTTGTGAGACCCTCTTTAGTATCTGGCAATCACACCATGTTTAATCCGATTAATCAGAGAATAGGAGTCCATGTGTGTGCTTTCTGTCTAGCCTTTTTTTTAGACATAGTGCTAAAATGTACAACCTAAGATATGGAGCAGGTTTTCAATCTTTTGGCAGTGATTGAATCTTGGTTAATGCTCAGGTGTGGCCCAGATTATGCGGTCAACATGCCAACTGTCTTCAAAATACTTGGCACTGATATTTGATGTGGGGGTCATCCTTCTATTCAAAGTGGGGATTAATGGACGGGGGCTGCCAAACGTAAATTTTGCCAGAGCTAGAGTCCTGGCAATGCACAACAGTCGGATAGATGATCTTTTTATATACTACTGTAATCATTTGCATTCAAAAAATGGGCTCCTGGTTATGGACCTATTCTACCCAGGAGGGTTACTTTAAGACAAAAATTACAATTGAATAGGTACAAAGAAGAGTGCTCTAATGAAAACACACTGTTTCACCCCTTATTACCCTCTGCATTAAAGGAGAAAAAGAAAGAAACTCACTTTCTTTGTTGTTTGGAGAAAATAATAGTTTGTTTATCTATGCAGTTGAAAAAATCAACATAGAGTGAACAGTTCTCCAAACAGCATAACATCACACGGTTTAATGAAACCAACCGTACAGGCTTATAGGATATATTTACAAACACATGGGGTCACATAGTTTGACACAACAGTCGTGTAGGTAACGCAAACTCAATCAAAATACATAGTTTGTTATGGTGATTCATATACTTCAGTATAAAACAACACAATTAGACAAAGTAAGCAACAACAGAAAAAAAAAAAAAAAAAAAAGGGGTTCGTGAATTGACAATTGGTAGTGGACAGTGACAATGCACTGTTGTTCGGGGTGCGTCTACACCAAGGTGTTTCGGCCGTTTAGGTGGACCAATTATGTCCCAGCATATGTACGGCCTTCATCAGGACGAAGTGCTGCACGGGGTGGAATAGGTGCTGCAGGGGAAAGGGAAAAACTAGTCAGGGGAGTGTGTTCGAGCGTGTATCATTTAAACAAAGGAATAAATCCAATACTGGGAGGCCCCAGCTTACCTGTGGATAATTATTTCCACTGGCACGAATTTCTAGTATTACGCCAGGCGTGGGAAGGATCTTAGTGTAATCCTATTAAAAAGCAAAGAAGGGCACTCAATAGTGATCTGGTGTCTTACAGATACTTAAATAACAAATGAGTTATAGGTCAACCAATCTTACCTCACTTGTGAGGATCTTGGAGTGGGATGGACTCTGATTTTAAATATGCGGTCCTCGCGCGGAAACCTGAACACCTAAATGAATAAGGGGCATATTAGTGGGGGTTCCACTCAGGGAACAAAATGCCTGACCTAATGGTGGTGTGTCTACAAAGATCTTACCTTTGTTCATGAATCACGAATAGCGGGCCAGTGGAGAGCGCTGTAGAAATGTGCTGACTCACTCCGGGGCTCGAAAGGGGCCTGGCGGCATAGCGTTAGTAACGCTGTTACTAGGAGCCTTTTCTATTTATACGGCGGCCATTTTGGATCGAGTGCGTCCGAAAATGACAGATAACTCAGCCATTAGGGCTCGGATTGGAAAAATACACTAATATCAGTCTTGGCCATGGTGTTGCCAATCTAAAAACGTAATTTGGAATGTAAATTTGAAAAATGATATCTATGTCGGCCATGTTGGATCGAGTGCGTCCGAAAAAGACAAATAACTCCACCATTCATGCTCGGATTGAAAAAATAAACATTTATCAGTCTCAGCCATGGTGTGGCCTGTCTAAAAAAGTAATTTAGAAGTGTAAAATTGAAAAATGGTTTCCATGGTAACCTCAGAAGCCTTGTTGAAGAACAGGGGGTATTAGTGAAACTAAAGGGAAATTAAAGTAAATTGGAACACTGAAAGCGCTCCTTGTGCTTGAAATGACTGGCAGGGTAGTGACATGACGTGATGTTGACATGCTTTTAGTAATGGAAAACAAATCCACATAGTAACATAGCACAATTTGTACACATGTTCGACAAGGGACAATTTGTATACAGGTTCGAGTGGCCCAGTCAACTCAGTGTTATGCATGCCATTCGACATTGTTGGAAATCTTTACAGCTGATAAACACTGATAGGCATCTTAATTCATTCATAGCCCTTTGGTAGAGATTTCATGGCCAAGACTGATATTAGTGTATTTTTCCAATCCGAACCCTAATGGTGGAGTTATCTGTCTTTTTCGGACGCACTCGATCCAACATGGCCGACATAGATATCATTTTTCAAATTTATATTCTAAATTACGTTTTTAGATTGGCCATACCATGGCCAAGACTGATAATAGTGTATTTTTCCAGTCCGAGCCCTAATGGCTGAGTTATCTGTCATTTTCGGACGCACTCGATCCAAAATGGCCGCCGTATAAATAGAAAAGGCTCCTAGTAACAGCGTTACTAACGCTATGCCGCCAGGCCCCTTTCGAGCCCCGGAGTGAGTCAGCACATTTCTACAGCGCTCTCCACTGGCCCGCTATTCGTGATTCATGAACAAAGGTAAGATCTTTGTAGACACACCACCATTAGGTCAGGCATTTTGTTCCCTGAGTGGAACCCCCACTAATATGCCCCTTATTCATTTAGGTGTTCAGGTTTCCGCGCGAGGACCGCATATTTAAAATCAGAGTCCATCCCACTCCAAGATCCTCACAAGTGAGGTAAGATTGGTTGACCTATAACTCATTTGTTATTTAAGTATCTGTAAGACACCAGATCACTATTGAGTGCCCTTCTTTGCTTTTTAATAGGATTACACTAAGATCCTTCCCACGCCTGGCGTAATACTAGAAATTCGTGCCAGTGGAAATAATTATCCACAGGTAAGCTGGGGCCTCCCAGTATTGGATTTATTCCTTTGTTTAAATGATGCACGCTCGAACACACTCCCCTGACGAGTTTTTCCCTTTCCCCTGCAGCACCTATTCCACCCCGTGCAGCACTTCGTCCTGATGAAGGCCGTACATATGCTGGGACATAATTGGTCCACCTAAACGGCCGAAACACCTTGGTGTAGACGCACCCCGAACAACAGTGCATTGTCACTGTCCACTACCAATTGTCAATTCACGAACCCCTTTTTTTTTTTTTTTTTGTTGTTGCTTACTTTGTCTAATTGTGTTGTTTTATACTGAAGTATATGAATCACCATAACAAACTATGTATTTTGATTGAGTTTGCGTTACCTACACGACTGTTGTGTCAAACTATGTGACCCCATGTGTTTGTAAATATATCCTATAAGCCTGTACGGTTGGTTTCATTAAACCGTGTGATGTTATGCTGTTTGGAGAACTGTTCACTCTATGTCGATTTTTTCAACTGCATAGATAAACAAACTATTATTTTCTCCAAACAACAAAGAAAGTGAGTTTCTTTCTTTTTCTCCTTTAATGCAGAGGGTAATAAGGGGTGAAACAGTGTGTTTTCATTAGAGCACTCTTCTTTGTACCTATTCAATTGTAATTTTTGTCTTAAAGTAACCCTCCTGGGTAGAATAGGTCCATAACCAGGAGCCCATTTTTTGAATCTATTTAGCACAGCCCGTGGCTGAGGGCAATTCACTGACTCATTGCAGAGTCACAATCAAGACAAAACCATCGTTCTGAACAATTCCTCTCTATGGATAAAGTCAACGTAGTCTCGTACACCGATGACTACTTCAAACAGTTACTGGGACCCGCATCCACGGAGGGTGAGATTACTAGGGGTCTGACAGAAGACCAGCTTGAGATATTGAATCAAAAGAAAAAAAGAATAATACGTACAGAATTACATGGAAAGTTTATGCTCGAGTACTTAAGAGCAGGTATAATACCCGAAGGACTACAAGTACGTAATATACCCAGGGTTTTTACAGACAACCCAAAGTTTACTAAAGATTTCAGTGGAGTAGGAAATAAATGTAGCCGCGACTGGCTGATTCTGGTCATTGATACCGCAAAAGAAGAATGCGATAAGCAAGGCGCAGAATTGTTAATTTTGGAAAAAAAGTTCATTGATGATAAATCAATTCAGGACGCAAAGGACAAGCTTGAAAAGCTTGAGATTGAGATCGCCAAATTCAAAAACTTGACTTTGGACAGAAAGGTAAACAAGTTCAAAAAAGATCTGGCAACCTACGCAGAGGAGAGGACCTATCCTTATTTAAAACCAACTTACTACACAGACCTACAAGCGAATCAAGGCTATAACCGCAGAAATAGGTCAGTGAATTTTGCAGGTACCTCATCGAGTGGAAGTGGAAGCTCCTCCAGTTTACCAGGCTCCTCAGGGCAACAACTACCGCAACCTTTTTTTCCCAGGGGGGGCCAGAGGGGAAGACCCAGGAGACACCCAGCACCATCTGGACAGCGAATGCGAACGCGACAATGGTACCAGAACCAAGGATCGAACATGGCATACCAGTCTTCGTCCTATCACCCAGGTCCATGACCGCTCCTGAACTGACTCTGCTTGGAAAAGGTCTATCTTTTGTCCCCTCACAAAGAGCACGTCCTTTTGAACTGGAGCTGGAATTACGGAGATTTTTCAGGAACATACGCTTAAAACACTTCTTCGAAGTATATCTACCTTCGACCAGGGATTCACAGCCTGAACAGTCCGGAAAAATAGCAGAGAACGCTACTGGCCTAAGAGAAAAATCAGATTTTGTCCCCCCCCAGGGATGTACCCCTGGAGAAATAATAACTTTTGAGAAAGTGGTCACTAAAACTATAATGGCTGGTTTCAGAAAGGACAACTACTACAAAGACAATCTCAATAAAGAAGAAAGAATAGCCATGAGGAATTTGGAAACCGATAAGTCCATTACAATAAAACCAGCAGATAAGGGAGGAGGGATAGTCGTCTGGGATACCGCTGACTATAACATCGAATGCCTACGCCTCCTTGACGATCGAGCTGCTTATCAACCTCTGGATCATAATCCCACAAAAGATCTTCAGGAAGAAATTGCCAGCCTGACACAGCATGCTCTAATGCAGGGTTGGATATGCGAAGAAGAAAAAAGGTTCTTAAATAAAACAAACCCACGCGTTCCGGCATTTTACATTCTGCCCAAAATGCATAAGAATGTTAAAAAACCCCCTGGCAGACCAATAGTGTCTGCCTGTGAATCACTTCTGGAACCACTATCTGTTTACACAGACCATTTTCTAAAACCCTTCGTTCTGAAGATGCCCTCCTATTTAAAGGATACAACGAGCACTATCAATCTGCTAAACGATCTCACATTGAGCACCGACAGTCTACTCGCCACAATGGACGTAGAGGCTTTATACACATCGATCCCCCAACTTGATGGTCTAGAAGCCATACGAGAATGCCTGAACACTAGAAATGATACTGAGTCCGCCCCGACGAATTTCATTTTGGAGTGTGCCAGACTTGCGATGTCGGAGAATTTCTTCCTTTTCCAAAACCAGATCTACAAACAGATTAAGGGTGTCAGTATGGGAGCCACTTTTGCCCCTGACATTGCTAATTTATATATGTCACACTACGAAAGCAAAAATGTATTCTGTGAAGAGAACCCTTTCCTAGGAAACATCTCCTTATGGAAACGATTCATCGATGATATTATCATCATATGGAAAGGGACCCCTCTGGAATTACAGAACTTTCATCTCTGGATAAACTCAAGAAATCCCAACATAAAGTTCACAATACAATGGGATCACCACCAAATCGACTTTTTAGACCTACATATCTACAAAACAGGCGACCGGCTGAAGACAGAACTTTTTCGGAAACCCACTGATCGTAACAGTCTTCTCCATTTTCAAAGCTACCATCCTATGGGCTTAAAATATAACCTACCTTACGGGCAGTTTTTAAGAATACGGAGGAACTGCACAGACATGGAAAAATTTCAACTGCATGCAGAGGATTTAGGAAAAAGACTAATCAACAGGGGTTACCCACGAAAGGCCATCAGTCAGGCCCGAAAAAGAGCCAAAAACACACCAAGAGATATCTGTCTGGAAAATAAACCCAAGAAAGAGTTGAACAGGATGGTATGTGTCACAACCTTTGGACCACTAAGTCCATTGCTTCAGAAAACCATAAAAAAGAATTGGCATTTGATCAAACATCCGGGGACACTGGACAAGGTCCCATGTTTTGCATTCAAAAAGAACAGAAGCTTAAGAGACGCATTGGTTCACACGTTCATAGAACCACCACGAGCAATACAAGCCACATTATGGGATATGCCTCCCTTAGTGGGCCACCACAATTGTGGCCACTGTGTAGCATGCCCTTTAACTCTACAGAAAAAAACTTTTGAACATCACGGAGTAAAATGGACCATGAATGATTTCACTAACTGCAACACGAAGGGAGTGATCTACGTGATACAATGCCCTTGCAACCTGATATACGTAGGCAAAACCATACGGGCCATCAAGATGCGAATATCGGAACATCGGTCCTGTATTAGGAACAAAGTTGCCGACAAGCCACTAGTAGAACATTTTACCAACAAAAACCACAAAGATACAGATCTACGATGGTTCATTCTACAAAAAGTAACACCTGCAAAGCGGGGGGGAGACTTAAATAAAACACTGACGCAATTAGAACAGCGTTGGGTCCACAAACTAAACACTGTGCACGCAGGTTTGAATATTGCGGTAGAATGGAAATCTTTTCTGTAGATCCCAAACATTGGCAGCGTCATTATGTATATGCACCTGTAAAATGCCTATGACCTGCGGTCAAGAAATGTAATATGAAATCTCTACCAAAGGGCTATGAATGAATTAAGATGCCTATCAGTGTTTATCAGCTGTAAAGATTTCCAACAATGTCGAATGGCATGCATAACACTGAGTTGACTGGGCCACTCGAACCTGTATACAAATTGTCCCTTGTCGAACATGTGTACAAATTGTGCTATGTTACTATGTGGATTTGTTTTCCATTACTAAAAGCATGTCAACATCACGTCATGTCACTACCCTGCCAGTCATTTCAAGCACAAGGAGCGCTTTCAGTGTTCCAATTTACTTTAATTTCCCTTTAGTTTCACTAATACGCCCTGTTCTTCAACAAGGCTTCTGAGGTTACCATGGAAACCATTTTTCAATTTTACACTTCTAAATTACTTTTTTAGACAGGCCACACCATGGCTGAGACTGATAAATGTTTATTTTTTCAATCCGAGCATGAATGGTGGAGTTATTTGTCTTTTTCGGACGCACTCGATCCAACATGGCCGACATAGATATCATTTTTCAAATTTATATTCTAAATTACGTTTTTAGATTGGCCATACCATGGCCAAGACTGATAATAGTGTATTTTTCCAGTCCGAGCCCTAATGGCTGAGTTATCTGTCATTTTCGGACGCACTCGATCCAAAATGGCCGCCGTATAAATAGAAAAGGCTCCTAGTAACAGCGTTACTAACGCTATGCCGCCAGGCCCCTTTCGAGCCCCGGAGTGAGTCAGCACATTTCTACAGCGCTCTCCACTGGCCCGCTATTCGTGATTCATGAACAAAGGTAAGATCTTTGTAGACACACCACCATTAGGTCAGGCATTTTGTTCCCTGAGTGGAACCCCCACTAATATGCCCCTTATTCATTTAGGTGTTCAGGTTTCCTCGCGAGGACCGCATATTTAAAATCAGAGTCCATCCCACTCCAAGATCCTCACAAGTGAGGTAAGATTGGTTGACCTATAACTCATTTGTTATTTAAGTATCTGTAAGACACCAGATCACTATTGAGTGCCCTTCTTTGCTTTTTAATAGGATTACACTAAGATCCTTCCCACGCCTGGCGTAATACTAGAAATTCGTGCCAGTGGAAATAATTATCCACAGGTAAGCTGGGGCCTCCCAGTATTGGATTTATTCCTTTGTTTAAATGATACACGCTCGAACACACTCCCCTGACGAGTTTTTCCCTTTCCCCTGCAGCACCTATTCCACCCCGTGCAGCACTTCGTCCTGATGAAGGCCGTACATATGCTGGGACATAATTGGTCCACCTAAACGGCCGAAACACCTTGGTGTAGACGCACCCCGAACAACAGTGCATTGTCACTGTCCACTACCAATTGTCAATTCACGAACCCCTTTTTTTTTTTTTCTTTCTGTTGTTGCTTACTTTGTCTAATTGTGTTGTTTTATACTGAAGTATATGAATCACCATAACAAACTATGTATTTTGATTGAGTTTGCGTTACCTACACGACTGTTGTGTCAAACTATGTGACCCCATGTGTTTGTAAATATATCCTATAAGCCTGTACGGTTGGTTTCATTAAACCGTGTGATGTTATGCTGTTTGGAGAACTGTTCACTCTATGTTGATTTTTTCAACTGCATAGATAAACAAACTATTATTTTCTCCAAACAACAAAGAAAGTGAGTTTCTTTCTTTTTCTCCTTTAATGCAGAGGGTAATAAGGGGTGAAACAGTGTGTTTTCATTAGAGCACTCTTCTTTGTACCTATTCAATTGTAATTTTTGTAATCATTTGCAGACTTTTAAAATATGAAAAATGCTTTGACTTTGCCTTCTTAGAAGCCGTCTCCCATATTTTGCGAACCTCTGGTTAAAGGCCTCACTATCCCTACCACAAGGATTTCCCTGCCTAAAATAACTAAAGGAAACACTCTAATAAAGGATATCTGTCCCTCACACTTATTATAACAAATTAAATGTATAAGGACATGCAGGCAGTTCAAAACAATAATGATTGTAACCACAGTGTCTAAGAATCTGGGGCAATTCCCTTTAACCAGCTTTCTGCTTTACAGTACAAGAAAAGAAAATAAGGAAATCCTTGTCTGCAATAAAGTTCAAACAGTTCTTATAAAGAGCAACTTCGCAGTTCATCAATAGCAACAAGAATTGTCTTGGTCAGGGTTATTTGCCACAACTGATCATTTTAAAGAAACACGACTTCTTAGCAGCTTTACAGAGCTCCTTTCTTCAGTAGCATAAGCACATAAAATGTCCACTTTGTAGGACTTCAACTTCCACCTGGTTTACTCCCATGCGAGGTCTACTACGGTTTGCCACCCGGGTATACTTCCCTGACCGAACAGTGTTTGACTACAAGTGCTTTTGTGGTTAAGGTCAACTGACAAGAGGTTCACAACAGCTTTGCCGTATTGAACACATTGCAGCTTCAAAATTCATAACATCTCTTCAGGTAAAACAAGGTTCAGATTTGTGCTCTTTAATACTCTTCTAGAAATAATGCTCCTCTCCTTCTGAATATCTTTCGCAGACGAGCAGCCTCTTTTTGTCACTCGCGTTTCCCTACTACAGTGGCAAACAAACATTGACAAGCATAGGGTCTTTCTCTGCCTCTCTCTTGGCTTTGGCAATTTGAGTCTAAACCAACATTTACCCTTTGTTGTATAAAATACGGGCAATAGGTTTCACCACTTCTAGATCTTTTGTTTGCCTCTTTCTGTTGTTGGCAATATTGGTCAATTTGTACATGCCTTGACTTCAGTAGCTTTTGGCATAGGCAATACTTGTGGGTATTACCTTCAACAATATTTCCCCATCAGGTGGTTGGATTTTCCATAGACCTACACATCTAAAGTTATAATCAATTGGCTTTGTTTTGCACGACTTTCACTGCTACTCAATGGTTCGGTATTCAAGATCGCTTTGGGGGCTGCTTTCACTTACACACGAGTGTTGTTTGCTGCTTTGCAATTGTTCGGTATTCAAAATTAACTTCAGGATTACTTTTACTCATACGCAAGTGCTGCTCTTCAACGGAATCTCTGCCTTAGATAGGCAAGTGGTTAAGGAGCGCTCCAGGGTCACTACGAGCATGTGGACTCACTGAATAAGCCTTGCGTCTCCTGTACATTCGCCTCTCACAGGACTTCTTCTGTGGCTCCTCGTGACCCGGCAAACTGCTTCCTCGAGTCCGCCTTCATCCACGCCACCTGCAACGGGAGTCCCTATTGCTCTGGAGATCCTCTGGTGCATGCCTGCCACCAGAGACAGTCTTCTCTGTTGCTTCCGAGGCCCTGTGGTGCATGCCAGCCAGTAGAGACAGCCTTGAGGCCCTCAGGTGCATCCCAATCCCCTGAGACGGCCTGCTGGTAACAAAAGCTTCCCTTGCCTTCGCTTCCCACTGTGCAGCCTCTGGACTTCAATATTCGAGTGTCCCAGACCCTTGCTGGACTGGCAGCTGCGTTCTGCCGAACAGTGGTCCCAGCGTCCCCTCTCTCTCCTAGCATCTGTTTGGGCTGCAAGCATGTACTATGCTGCTTCGGCTGTTTGCGCTCCTTGCTTCTCTGATTCGCTGCTTTCTTATGGCCTGCACCTGAGTGGGCTCTTTATTTTTTAAACTTCTCTTTATTGTTTTAATAACTTGAAGCAACATACAAAGAAAATGAAAAACCCCTGTGACCTTGCCCCCCCATCCTCACCCCCCCCCAACTTTGCCATGGCGCCCGCGTCACCCCCCTGCCCCCGTCCCTTACTCAACCAGCATCTTAGATATGCAAGTCCAGGAGTTTGAGTCTGTGGGGCCGCCACTGCTCCCGGAAGTCTCCCCTCAAATAGTCCAAAGTCTTTTCCCATTCTGCCGCAAAGTCCCCAGGTTGCTGTTAACCGCATACGTAGCCCACTCTAATGATACAATCTCCCATATTTTCCTCAACCAGTCCTGCTCTGTTGCGATCCTGGGGCTCTTCCATCGTTGTGCAATGAGAGCCATCGCTGCAAGTGTGAAGACAACTTTCGCTTTATAATGTCCTCTCCCCCTATTGCCCCCGGACTGTTGCCTCCTACCCAATAGGATCTCACGAGGGTCCTGACTCGTACCTCCCCAAATGCCTGGTCCTGCGCCCGAGAGAGAATCCCCGAAAAAGGTCTAATATTAGGGCAATCCCACCAAATGTGAGCCACCGTGCCTTCCTCGCCACAACCCCTCCAACATGTCCCGGGAGCTGTTGGGAATATCGTACGGAGGCGAGCCGGGGTATAATGCCAGCCGAATAAGTATTTGTACCAGGCCTCCTGAAGCGGGGCAGCCCTGGCCACCTTCGGGATCAATTTCCAAAGCCTCTCCCAGTCCTCCCATTCCATTCCTGTCCCCAGCAGCCCCTCCCATCTAGACATATACGGCCATTTCAGAGTCAGACCAGCATTCTCCAGAAGCCTCTAAAGGTCCGAAATCAACCCTCTGGACCCCTTGTGCGTTAGGAGATATCATTCGAACTGTGTCAGATCACAAATTGCCGCCCTCCGAACTTCTGTGGACATCACCCAATGTCCAAGCTGAAAGTATCTAAGCCGTTCCCCCTCGGCCACCCCGGACTACCATTTACATTCATCCACGGATTTCATCTTCTGACCTTGAAATAAATCCCGATGACCCTGTTTGTTTGTTTTATTCACTTTTTATGTGCACCAGACCCGGGGGTAGGAGGGCGCAGCAGTAAGAAAATGCAAGGCTTACACGGCTACTAAATATACAGGCATAGAATATTACAGCAAAATGTACAGGAATAGCGTCAGCAGGTCAAAAAGTGGGTTAAGAATAAATTACAATATATACATATTTGTAGCGTCATCAAAAAGTAGGATGAGAGTAAATTACAGTATGCATTTGTTGACAGAGTCATGTACAAGGATTGCAATGGGAAGCGGAAAGTGTAAGGCAGGAGATGGTCGCAGTCTGGAGGAGGGGACACTATGGGTCAGAGGAGATGATATGTTTGATAGCGTTTTTCCTAAAGTGTGGGTAGGGTTGGTCTGCTCTCAATGTTGTGGCAGTAGGTTCCAGGTTTTGGCCGCCCTCACTGGGAAACTGTTGCTGCCACCCGTGGTAAGCCTGAATCTGGGTACTGACAGGCAGTTGACATTGCCAGTTCTGGTGGGTCTGAGAGAAGTTCTTCTATGAATCTTGTCTATGAGGTAGCTGGGGGCAGCGTTATTTAAGGCTTTGTGGTTCAGAGATATCATTTTTAATTGTATTTTGTTGTTGGTGGAGAGCCATTTGTGGTGACGTCGGATGGAGGAGATGTGATTTCTTTTATTTATGGCGAGTGCTGCTCTCAGGGCGTTATTTTGTAGTGTTTGTACTCTACGCGTGGTGCTTTTGTTGGCGCCACTGTATAGGGCATAACAGTAGTCAATTCTGGAGAGTATTAGGGCTGTGGCGAAAATCATGCAGCTGTCATTGGAGAGGAATGGCTTGCCAGCTCTCATCAGCTTGCAGGTGTAGGCCGTGGTGGAGGCCAAGGATTTTACCTGTTTGTCAAAGGACATGGTGGAATCAAGGTAGAAACCAAGGGTTTTTACTTCCTTGGAGACTTTGATGATATTTCCGTCTATATTGAATGAGGAGAATTCCTGGCCTAGTTTTTTAATGTTAGCATTAGTGCCCATGATTATCAGCTCAGTCTTATCATCGTTCAGGCAGAGGCCGTGAGTGGCCATCCAGGCCTGGATGATAAGGTATACCCTGTTCACCAACTCCGAGTCCTTACTGTGATCCCCAGAAAGCGGGAGGAGAATCTGTGTACCATCTGCATAGTTAGTGTAGGTGATACCTAGATGGTCCAGATCATCAAACAAGGGTTTGGTGAAGAGGTTGTATAGAGTGGGCGAGACACAGGAGCCTTGGGGAACCCCGCATGTGATTGGGATGGGGACTTTCGTTAAGGAACAACTCAATCTATCTAATGGCCTCAGATGAGAAGTGGGCAGCCGAGTCCAAGTGTTTGCAGAGGATTTTATGATCCACAAGATCAAATGCCAAGAAAGATCAAGTAGGAGCAGAAGTGCTGTTTTCCCTTTGTCTCTCAGCTCATCGATTTGGGATTTCAGGTCAATTAATGAAGTTTCCGTCCCATGTAGTGGACGGAAGCCAGATTGTCTATCACCTAGGAGTTTATGCACTTCTAAGTGTTTTTGAATCTGGATATAGGCAGCTTTATCCAGGATTTTAAGTAAAAAGGGTACCGTAGTAACGGGGCGGTAGTTGGTGGGGATAAGGGGGTCTAGTGTCTGTTTCTTGAGGAGTGGGAGCACCCACAAGTGTTTTAGGTTGGCTGGGATGGTTCCTGAGGTAAAGGAGGCGTTGATTAGTTTGGAGATGAAGGGGGATAAGTCTCTGGCAGCATCTTTTATAAATTGTGGTGGGCAGAGGTCACCTTTGCAATTGGATGGTTTGAGTGAGAGAATTATTTTTTCTACTTCCAGTGTAGACATGTTTGTGAAGTGAAATAAATTGTTATTGCGAGCCGTAGGTGGAACATTGACCGGCAGGGTGTTGGACGAATGCTGGAGATTCAGTGTTTCTTTTTTGTGCTGAATTTTACCTTGGGAGCATATTCATTTTATTTGCTAGTGCCTGTTGAATGTCTGTACACCAGGATTTGTCCTTGGTGAGGATATCGGGAGTGGCTATTGGTGACTCTAGTTCTTTTAGAATGGAAAAGAGTTCCTTCATGTTAGAGTTTGATTTAGTATGCGATCATCGTAAGAATTGTGTTTGGCCTGGCAAACTTCCTTCTTGTATTGTGAGGAGAGAGATGATAGCTTGGCTTTGTTGTCATTAGAGGGGCATAGTCTCCAGTTGGTTTCACTTTTCCTTTTCAGGAGGCGTAGGTCTCCGAGTTGTGGTGTGAACCATCTGTTTAGGTGGGATTTGGGTTTGCTGGATCTGAGTTTAAGGGGGGCAATTTTATCCAAGGTGGTGAGCATGATGTTGTTGAATTCGTGGACAAGCGTGCTAGTATCTAGATTTTCTTGCAGAGCATTTAGAGTGGGTAGGATAGCCGGGATTACTTTCTCTATTGTGATGCTCTTTTTGCTTCTGGTTAAACATGGTGGCGCTAGTAAAGGGGCGAGGCAGCGGGCCTAGCGGTGGTTAAGTTAAAGGACACCAGTGAGTGGTCTGTCCAAGGTAGAGGCATGATGGATGAGATAGTAGCTGTGCAGTTGTGTTCCGCTATCCAATCCAAAGATTTCCCCTTCAGGCGGGTGGGTTGGTTGACTTTTTGAGACAAACCTAGTGCATTAATGGAGTTAGCTATGTCTGTGGCGTTTTTGTCCATAGGGTCATTGAAACCTAGGTTTAGATTCCCCTAGTAGGAGTAGTTGAGTGGAGGGTTTGTGGTTGTTGGTGAGTATAGTGTGTAGATCCTCTTCAAAAGCACCAAGGGGACCTGGAGGTCTGTAAATTAGGTGAATGGTGAGTGACAATTGTTTATCTGAAGTTTAACCGATAAGGATTCACAGGATTGTGACGAGAGGTTGGGGGCAAGTCTAAGAGAGACATGTTTTCGATATAATGGCGAACCTCCATGTGCGCCTTCTCTGTCTATTCTGGATTCCCCACTCTCCCATTTCAGGAATGCCCCCTTTTCCATCCCTGGGGTGAAATCCCCATTATTGAAGATGGGGTGAACGGCGACGGAAAGGTAGTTATCCCTAGTTTCTCCACCACCCCATCCCAAATTTCAACCAATTCCTTTGTTATGTTGCTCATATATAGATGTGCCGGTCTTAACCTACGCGGGAGCCATAATACCTCTCCCAGGTGGTGCCGAGCTACCGCTCTATCCATTTTGACCCACTATTTAGTGTACTCCGCTGAGAACCATTCACGGATTAATCTGAGCTGCACCGCCTCTTATTAGCGTGGAAAATTCGGTAAGGCTAAGCCCCCACCATCTTCGATGCTGTCAGTAGTTGTTTGGCCAAGCGCTGTTTCTTACCCTCCAAGACAAAGTCCTTAACTGCTTCATCCAGTTCCTTAAAAAAGGGAGCTGGGACAGGCAACGGAATCGCCTGAAATAGGTATAACAACCGTGGGAGTACCAGCATTTTGAGCATTGACACTCTTCCCAACCACGAAAGCCTTAGGGAACTCCACTTCCTGAGGTCTTTTTTAAATCGACGCCAGCGTGGGAGTGTAATTCGCCCCATACCATCCTGTCAATTGGGGGGTGTGCCTAATCCCCAGGTACCGTATTCCACCCGAGCTCCACTTAAATGGGGAGGATGCCCTCAAGACCCTTGCCTCATCACCCTTTAGTGAGAGGTTCATTATTTCGGATTTCTGCAGGTTCACCCGCAGACCAGAAATTTCCCCGAACTTGGATAGTAGTGCCATACACACCTCTATGGACTCCCCTGGGCTCGTCAGAGTGAGCAGCATGTCATCGGCGAAAGCCGCCACCTTGTGCTGATGCCCCCCAAAAGGAATGCCCTGGATATTCTCTGCCTCCTGTATCGCTACAAGCAGGGGCTACAGGTACAGGGCATACAGGAGCGGTGAGAGGGGGCACCCCTGCTTGGTACCGCGTCCGAGTCTGAAGGGTCGTGACATGCCGCCATTGACAAGTAAATATGAGGTGGGTGTTCTATAATTCGCCTGTACCATGTTGATGAACCTTGTGCCTATGCCCATCCTCTCCATGGCCAGAAACAGAAAAGACCACTCCACCCGGTCGAACGCCTTCTCTGTGTTACGCTCAACTGGTATCCACGGGGACGCCACCCAGCCCTGGTTGGATGATTTGCACTCTCGAACCCTCTCCCGGACCCTTGGTAAGGCCTCTGGTTAAAGATGGGTCTGCAATATAGGAGAGCTGGATTCAATACCAGATTGTCTTTATGTTTTCCCACCTCCCTTGGCCTCAACTCCTTCCTCCCCCTTGGGCCCTCTCCTCACCTTAATATTGTAAAAGGTGGATTCTCCGTCCTGCTCCTCGTGGCAGGGGCGCGTAGATGTGGGGGGCGAGCAGCGACGAAGTTACTTCACTGGTGCAAGCCGCCCCTGTGGGAATCCAGACCTGCTGCGCTCCGTAGGTTTGTTGCTTTAGAGTCTTTATATGCAGTTCTTATGTTCCTCTTAGTTCGAATGATAATGTCTTGCTTCTTTCCTTTTAGGTATGGAAAGGTGTTTTGGTGTTGTCATGCAGTTTGAAGATGAGCATGGGCCGGTAGGCGAAAGCGCAGTGTGCGCGATGCAGTCCGGTGAGTAATGCGCGGCGCTGTTTCGCCTTTTATATTGATAACCTGTCTTTTCTCTCCTTGCAGGTTGCGATGTTCCTCGCCGAGCGCCGTAATATTCCAGCAATGATACTGACCAGGAGATGACTACCCAGGTAAGAATTGTGTGGCTTTTATAACCGGAGCGGCCAAGCGGCTGCTAACTCACATGAGCTCCTTGAATCTACACGATGCCTGGAGAACACTCCACCCGCAGGAGAGGGACTACACGTTTTACTCCACGGGACATGACAGTTCCTCGAGAATAGATCTATTCCTCCTGATGGATGGGCAGGGTTTCTGATGTTAAGATCCTTGCGCGCACACTCTCCGACCACTCCCCCGTGCTACTTCAGATCCAGTTGGGTAATGCCTCTGGGGCTCGCCCCGCCTGACGTTTCAAATCCGACGCTCTATCAGATATCGTCTTTAGGGCTGAGATACTAGCCGACATAAACCTGTTTTACGAAAATAACAATGTCTCTGATACGTCCGAGGGGACCTGTTGGGAGGCATTCAAAGTTTATATCAGGGGAATGTGTATCTCTAGAGAAGCAGGGGTCCTCAAGGCCATAAAGCAGGCCTTAAATCTCTCCGAAACCAAGCTTAAAACTTTAGAACAAGAGTAAGCCTCCAAGCCAGCACCTGCCACCCTATCGAAGATTAGGACGGAACTGGAATTATTTGAAGCACATGCCCTTAGTGAAGTAAGATATTACACCCGCCCTGCGGCTGCCCGAAGATATGGCGAGGGGGACAAGCCGGACAGGACCCTGGCCAGACTGGTCTGGTCCGAGGTAGGCAGGACTCGTATAGATAGTATTGTCGATGAGAAGGGGGCGAGACACTGGTCAGACCAGGCTATCCTTGACACTTTCGCCAGTTTCTACGCCAACCTATACGGCCCCCAACCAGAGCATACGGCCCGTGGCCTTGACAACCTACTAGAGTCCATCCCTATGACCTTGATCTCTCAAAGCACCAGGGAACTGCTTGATGCCCCGTTTTCATTGGACGAGATAGTCCAGGTGATCTCGGATCTCCCTAAGGGCAAGGCCCCGGGTCCCGATGGACTCACATCTGAGTTCTATCAAGAGCATGTTGCCATATTAGCGCCGATACTGCATGGGGTTTGGACTGAATCACTCCGCTTACACACCCTCCCCTCCTCTTTAAGAGAAGCATTAATCACCGTCCTCCCCAAACCAGGGAAACCTCCAGACGAATGCGGTTCCTACAGGCCCCTGTCCCTCATTAATACTGACATGAAGATCTTTGCTAAAGTAATTGCCAATAGGTTCCTTCCATTCATGCCTCACTTAGTCCATGCCGACCAGAGCGGATTCGTCCCTGGCCGTTCTACGGCACTCAACATCCGGCGTCTATTCAACGTACTGTCTAGAATTGATCCAAATGCGGACGCGGTGGCAGTCACATTAGACGCCCAAAAGGCGTTTGACATGGTATCATGGCAATACTTATGGGCTGTCTTGGCGAAAATGGGAATAGGGCCGAACATGATCTCCTATATAAAACTGTTGTACACGGGACCATCGGCAAGGGTGCTATTTAACTCCGTCCCCTCTTCCCCCTTTGAATTACACAGGGGTACCCGACAAGGCTGCCCATTCTCCCCCATCCTTTTTGAGCTTGCCATTGAACCTATGGCCGATCGACATACTCATAAGGGCGTTCGGTTGCAGGGTACTCCGGAAATCATTTCATTGTACGCGGATGACGTACTCCTCTACGTCAGACAACCCTCCACATACTTGGACCCTATCATTCGAGATATAATAAAAATAGGCACCTACTCGGGCTTCACCATAAACTACTCAAAATCCGAAATCTTCCCTCTCACTAAAACAACTCAACAACTGTCCTGCAAATTCCCCCTACGCTGGTCCCCGGCTGGGATCAGGTACCTTGGGGTTCAAGTGTCACTGGCTAAAGTTTCCCTGCTGGTAGACAACTATGAAGCAACGGCGCAGCTCATTGAATCCAAGATGCTCAAGTGGCATAATCTCCCTCTATCCCTTGCGGGCAGACTCTCCCTAATTAAAATGATTGCGGTACCTAAGCTCCTCTATATTTTTGTAAATGTGCCAGTGTGGCCAGGCAAGCAGTATTTCAAGAGGCTTCACACAGCGTTTGCTCAATTTCTCTGGCACTCCGGGGCAGTTCGCAAGAAGTGGCAACATATGACCCTGCCTTACGAGAAGGGGGGCTTTAATGCCCCCGATTTAACTCTCTACTGGAACGCTGCACAGGCCCAACATGCTACCCATTAGTACACACACCCAACCCGCCCCCACATGTTAAATTGGAAAAAATGGCGGTGGACGGTACCCACATCATGACCCTTCTATTACACCATGGATTTCGTGCGGATGCCCCATGGGACTCGCTGGCTACCACGATTAGGGCATGGAATAATATCCTTCCCCCCAGTCCGGTACAGCGCCCATACTATAAGTGGCTCCCCTTGTGGCAATTTCCCGGTCTCACCCCTACACATGACCAACACCTCTCTCAACGGTGGGAAAATCTGGGATATCGTGCCCTGGCCGACCTGTACCAGGATGCCTCATTCATAACCCCCCCGAACTCTGCGCCCTGGGCACCCCAGCTCTGCGCTTGACTTGTTGCAGTACTACAGGTTGAGAGCAGCCGTACGGGCAATGTGGCCCTCCTTCCCAGAGGAGCCTCCAGACTCACCTGAACTCCATTACATAGCAAACTCCACAGGCTGTAGGGGCACAGTATCCTCCCTGTATAAAATGCAGATGGGCAAACTAGAGAATGCTTCCCCGGACCCACGGGCGGCATGGGCCAGGGAGCTCGAAATGGAGATCACTGACGAAATGTTGGGGCAAAATGTGTGCACACACGCGCAAGGTATCACTCAGCGCTAGGTTCCGCTCCATTCAATACAAATTACTCAACAGGCTCTACTACACGCCATACAGAGTTGCAAAATTCACGCTCACCACGACACATACATGTCCGAAATGCAAATCAAATGAGGCAGACCATGTTCATATGTTTTGGTCCTGTGCTGCGCTGCACAAGTTTTGGGAGAAGGTGACAGAGGCGCTCTGCGAGATAATAGGCTCCCCGGTAGAGATGGACCCATTAGCCTTGCTGTTTGGTATTTGGACGGGAGAAAATGTAAGGAAGATGTCGAAGTTCTTGAATGTAAGTGCTATTGTTGCCAAAAGATGTATATTACAATGCTGGAAGCGCCACACCTCCCTCCCCCCACTCTCACCATGTGGTTGAGTGCCCTCACGTGGGTACAAACATGTGAGGAGGAGTACATCGGATCCTTGCCCATGACATCCTGCCCTGGAAATGTGTGGACTGAATTTTGTAGTTACCTGAACAGCCAAGAGGGGGTCGAGTGGACCTCCGCCCCTTCACCGGCACCACCGGACTCATCTTGATACCTGACTCTTGCGTACTATCGTACTATTCCACAATGTTCACCCCCTTCAAAATGTGAAGTTCATATTATTTGTGATGCAATGCATATTGATACTGTTATGCTGTTTTCTTGCTTACATGCTAACTGGGCTGTGTCTGTCTTAAGCACCTGCCAATGAACAAAAGTTTAAAAAAAAAATAAAAAAATAAAAAGTTGTGTGGCTTTCTTCATTCGGGAGGAAACGTGAGTAAACGCTTACTAATGCTGTCTTTCTTTCTCCTCATTCCAGGTTATGGTATTCCAGGATACACGCGGTGCCGGATGATGGAGTTTGTACCTTCAGGTGAGTGGAACTGAAGTCAGCGATGGATTGAAGACAGGATACTGTTCTAGGTAAGTTTCGTAGTGTTCTTTCTCTCTCTGCAGGTCCTTGGTTTCAGGTAAACTGTCATCAAAGAACTGGACATGGTGAGCGTTACGCTACCCACAGCAGAATAACGCAAAGCATGTTCTGCTGTATGGGTGCGGTTTAAATAGTCTCAGGTAAAGTAGTCCAGGTAAAATAGTCCCAGGCCTGCCACAACCAAAGTAATCCAGCTAAAGTAGTCCCAGGCCTGCCACACCCAAAAGACTAGACTGCATAGCTTAGTTCCTTGTAACTGAGCTATGTGTGTGCCTCCATGTTGGCTGGACCCCCCCACCCCAAGTTAAATAGTCCCAAGTAAAAAGTCCCATTCTAATGTAGGTCTTCATGATGGTTATGAGCCTGGCGCCATTGGCGCCAGGACTGACTCCAAGAGGGTTGTGGATGAGGTTTTAAGGCCTTTGACCTGGTCCTAACTGGAAGGCTGACTTGCCAGTGAGGGCAAGGGTCATGACACTCGGCATCCAAAGCAAGGAGAATCGCCAGGGTGGGGGTCTTCTGCGTTTTCTCGACAAGGTGCGCCATCCGTCTGACATTATCGGCTGTTTGTCGTCCCTGCACAAACCCTGGCTGATATTGATGTATCAACGTAGGGAGGTGCATCTCCAAGCGCCTCACCAAGATTTTAGTAAACATTTTCGCGTATAAGTTTATTAGAGCTATAGGCCTATAGGAGGTGCGTTCCTCTGGTTCCTTGCCTGCCTTATGTATTAGTGTAATCTTAGCCTCCTCCATTGAAGGGGTTATACAGCCCGCAGCGCCAAATCAGTTATAAAGTTGTGCAAGGTAAGGGGTCAGTATGGCAGAATAGGTTTTGTAAAAGGAGGCGGGAATCCGTCTGGGCCTGGGGCCTTATTACTGGGAAGTGACACGATGACAGCCCGCACCTCATCCGCCATGATGGCCCATCCTAAATCCTCTCCAACATCCCTGGAGAGGCGCAGCAGGTGCAAGGCTCCCAGGAAATCCCTCTGCTGCTGGCACACCGGGCCCTGAGACGTGTATAGAGCTTCATGAAATCGGGCTAACCACTCCCTATTCTCCTCAGTTCTGGTGAGTCTCTCCCCCCTTTCATGGGCGAGATCGTATTCCGTTCCCTGCTGCCCCTCAGTAGGCGTGCTAGGAGCGAGTCTGCCTTATTGGCCTTTGTGTAAAATTTCTGCCTGACCATTAACATCGCTCTCTCCGCCTTTTTGGTCCTCAAGATCCTTAGTTGCCCATCTGCCAACCGAAACTCCCTATAGGCTTTCCTCGAGGGGACCTCCTTCAACCTCACCCTTGCAGCCTCCACCTCCCCTTCCAGCTGTGTCTCCAAGAGCCGCAATTGTTTATTCCTCTCTGAGTGGGCTCTTTAAGCCGGTATCCCTCAGGTGTGGGTCACTCCTGCAACATTGTACCTTGTGAGCCCTCTTCCTCATCCCAGTACTTAGGGCATTATGGGACTTGAAGTCCATAATCTTAAAGTCAGTTTCTCTTAATTCCTCTGTCTTACAATAAGCCATTAAAAGAGTGAGGTTTTAGGGAAAGTTAAACAGGGGGGTTAGCCCTTCTTCCTCACCAGCTTCTCCCACATGTCATCTACCCGCAGAACACCAGCCCCAGGATCAAGATCAGGAAGTGTCTGCCTTTCCCTGGCCACATGAGAAGGGTCTCAGGCCAGGTTTTTGGGGTGATTCATGGCTGATTTATCACACACCCTTGCCCCATTATCGCTGTTCTTTCAGCCTCTATTGGAAATTGAGAAAGGAAATCAACATTGCCTTGTTCTTTTCCTTTTTGATGCACAACAGAGAAACCATAGGGCTGTAGATCTAAAAACCAGCACATGACTAGCATTGGTCTCTTTCCTTAAACTTAACCATTTAAGAGGAGCGTGATCGGTAACTAATCTAAATGTTCTAACCATTTTAATAGTACTTCAAGTAGGTCACGGCCCATTTGAGGGCAAGGGCTTCCAGTTCCAGAGTAGTATAATTATTTTCTCGGGCAAACAATTTCCTACTAGTCATGTTCTAGAATGTTCTATTCCATCATGACTTTGAGACAGTACTGCTACCAGACCAATATGAGAGGCACCCGTTTGCAGAATAAATGGTCTATTAAAGTCTGCCACCTTTAGAATGGGTTTGCTACACAACATATGTTTTACATGGGAAAAACAATGTTGGTTTTATGGATGCCACCTATGTTTCTGGGGGTCTGCGTTTTTAAGTTAGTCAGTAAGAAGGGCAGAAATAGAAGACCAATTTGGGATAAACCTACAATAGTAACCAACAAGGCCTAAAAAGGCTTGTAATTCCTTTTTAATCTTTGGGGATGGAGTTTCCATGACAGCCTTGACTTTGTCCAATTGTGGTTGAATTAGTCAATTTCCGACAAAGAATCCCAAATATCTTACAGCAGACCTAGCCAGATGACATTTTAGGAATTTTCTGCAATTCCTGTTTTTCTCAATGCCCAGGTGACTTGGTATAAACGTGACGTGTTCTGGCCAAGTTTTAATGAAAATAATGATGATATCAATATAAGCCCCACAGAATGATGAAAGAGGTATTAAAACTTGGTTCATTAGTCATTAGAAAATAGCAGGAGCCCCATGTAACACAAAAGGTAGCACTTTAAATTGAAACACGCCAAAAGGTGTAGAAAAGGAAGTCTTGGGCTTATCTTCTGGATTGATTGGGATTTGGCAATAACCTTTGGTTAGGTCAATGGTCGATAAATACACAGCATCCCCCAGTCTAATCATCTATTCTGGGCAAAACTTGGCTCTTTGCTCCAGAAGGAAACAATTAGGAAGCATGCACCCAACGGGAAACAAGAAGCTTAAGGAGTAACCCATGACCCTAACTTAATCTCCCCTAACAAAAGGGCAGGGTGAGGGACACCCCAACAACCCTTGTCCACACAGAGTTGGTACACAGAGGAAACGCAGGTAGGTAAGGATGCCCAAGGGATGGTCAGGGAGAGACCAGAACCCTCTATCCCAATCATCGCCAACCTAAGGCAGGGAACTCGCCTGCTCCATCCATGTAGACATACCATTATAGTGACACAGAGGAAAACTGCCACTCCTCAATATGCCCGCCAACTAAGCAGACAAACTACAATGCCATACACAAAGGATAATCATTGAGGTTAAGCACCGAAACGCAAAGACGAAGAGTTATGGAAAACCTGCTAACCCAACTCTAAAACCTCAACTTTCCGCATACTCTTCCCATACAGAAACTCACAACCAAATCTCTGCACAGCCTTCCGCACACACTTCAACACATTGCAACAACAGACTAACAACACAACTTCTCACAACAGCACATGGGAAGTTACGCTGACCCGAAAACCGCACTTGAGCTCAGCAAACAGTACAAACTGAACTGAAGCTGCCAACAGGAAATCAAAACTCCCACTACACCCTACTACCCCCCACTCACCTTTTATTCCACCACACCCTCTGTTTCAGATGTGCCAGAGCGCCTGGGGACCCCTCTGGTGGTGACGGTGTGCGATACAAATACCTTTAACATTAACTTTACTGAAATCAATAAAGAATCTCCAGGAATTGTCAAGTTTGGCTACTAACACAATAGGGGAAGACCAGGGACTTTGTGATGGTTCAATAAAGTCTGCTTTTAACATAGCCTCTATCTCCTCCTGGATCATTTGCTTTCTGCTCTCAGGAATTCGATAGGGTTTCTGGTGAATAACCTGCCAGTACGAATAATAATGATATATTCCTTTTACCCTTACCGGTTCGGTTCGGAATACATCAGAGAATTACTCTAGAAGGTCTTATGATTCTGAGATAATTTGGGGGAGATCAACTGATCAGTCTCACCCTCTTCAGATAGCAAACTGTTTAACATGACAGAAGTATTTCTCCATGGATCTTCCTTCCACTCTTTAAGTAGGTTGATGTGATATATACGAGTTTACATTTTTCTGTCGGGCTGCGAGACCTTGTAATTATAAGGTCTCATTTGTTCTAGAATTTCACATGGTCCATGCCATCTATGAAAGGATTTAATTCTCAGAAGATGGAAGGAGAACCGACACATTTTGGCCTACTGAAAAGGATCTCATTACTGCCTTCATATTATAGCATTCTCTTTGATGTTCCTGCGCTCAGGTCATATTGGCTTGTACTATATTCCCAACTGCGGTCATAAGTTCTTCCAGTTGTTGGAATAGTAGCTCTTTCTCTTTCTTTCCAGGTCGCACTTAACATGTCTAACACATCTCTGGGTTCTCTTCCATACAACAGTTTGAAGGGGGAAACCCCAATAGATGACTGAGGAGTTTTCTGAACAGCAAATAGGGCCCATGGAATCATAATATCCCAATTTTTCCCATTGGTCTCAACTAGTTTCTTCAAGATGTGTTTCAGGCTTTGGGTAAATCTCTCCACTTGCCCATCAGTTTGGGGATGATAAATTGAAGTTTGCAGGGTTTTAATCTGAAGTATATGTTTTACTTCAGCTATTAGCTTACTCATAAAGGTTGTCCCATGATCAGTTAGAATCTTTTGGGAATCCTGTTCAGGAATAAAATGGAAGTAAATGTTTCAAGATCAGTTGTGATGTATTGTTTCGTAAAGGGAAGGCTTCTGAGGTAATGGGTTGCATAGTCCAAAATGACTAATATATACTTATTACCTAATCTTGACGTTTCTAGAGGGCCCACTATATCCATCCCAATTCTAGAAAAGGGAACATCAATAAAGGCAAAGGCTGTGAATGAGCAGCAGGGGGTAAAATTCTAGTGCTAGTTTTTGGGACACTTTATATCTGGATACATTCCTGGACAATAAAACCCATTTATAATTTGAGCTTGTGTTTTGGCTGATCCTAAATGTCGTCCTGTTAAATGAGCATGAGCCATTTCAGATACAATACTCTTCTGACTCTTGGAGATCACAAGTTGAGTCCTGGGAATGCCAGAAGAATCGACATCACCCTTATATAGTAGTCCAGCCTTAAGGAAAGAAATTGACCATTCTTTTCCCTCCCTTCTTCCTCACATGTTACCTTATTAAAGGTCTGCTAGTAATGGATCATTAGGTTATGCAAAAGCTAAGTCAGGAACAACCTCTTCGTCCTTTTCTAAATTAACTTGGATTATCGGATCATGGTCTGCCTCCCCAAAACTTTGAGTGCCTCTTCCAGTTTGGTCACTATATTTAATTTTCTTTGGATTTGGAAACATGGCCCTTTACAATATAACTCGGGCAATCCGGTCTCATGCTTTAATTTGTTAGGCTTTCTTTCCATAATTTTGTATTAATACGGATACATTACTCCTGCCAATACATCAAGGCCATAGCGCCAGTCTACGCCTGACTTAGCGGCAAGGCAGATGTACCTGGGGGAGGGATAAGAATTACTTCGGTAGGAATCAACACTCGTTCTCCTGATCGAATTAACTCCCCTCTACTACTTTATATATATCGAAACATATTGATTGTTCAATAGCAATAGTGGGAGTGGAGGCTCTTTTGCTGAGTTTCGCAAATTTCAGGGTTCCCCAATTTGCCTCGATTGATTCCGATCCCAGTCCTGACACCATATGTGAGGGGTCAGAAATGTGAGGTGGACCACTTTGTAAGGTTTTCGCAACAATTGCCATTTTATTATTTTAAGAAGATTGGATCAAAGCCTCACTACTCTAACAAGTATTTCCCTGCCTAAAATAACTAAAGCAAACAACTCTAAGGAAGGATATCTGCCACTCGCACTTAAGACATAACAAATTAATAAGGACATGCATGACAGATCAAAACAATAATGATTGTAACCACAGTCTTAGAATCTGGGGAAATTCCCCTTCCCCAGATTTCTGCTTCACAGTTCAAGAAAAGAAAATAAGGAAATCCTTGTCCTTAAAGTTAAACACAGTTCTTTGCAAGTTCAAGTGTTCAACAAACAAATTAAACAAAAAGCCTCTTCTACCTTATATAACTTGGCTTCTTCAGATATGAACAGCAACAAGACTTGTCTTGGCCAAGATGATTTGCCAAAACTGATCATTTTAAAGAAACACAACTTCTTAGCAGCTTTACACAGCTCCTTTCTTCAGTAGCAAAATCAACTAAAATGTTTGTCAAGACCACTTTGTAGCAACTTCCACCTAGTTTACTCCCATGCCAGTCCTATTACCTCCAAAGTGTTGCCATCCGTGTACACTTCCCTGCCCGAACAGGTTTTCACAAAAAGTGCTTTTGTGGTTAAGGTCAACTGACAAGAGGTTCACAACAGCTTTGCAGTATTTAACTAATTGCAGCTTCAAAATTCATAACAACTCTTTAGGTAAAACAAGGTTCACATTTGTGCTCTTTAATGCTCTTCTCCTTTTGAATATCTTTCCCAGAAGGGCAGCCTCTTTTTGTCACTCTGGTTTCCCGACTAAACAGCAACCAAACATTGACAAGCATCGGGTCTTTTTCTCTACCTCTCTCTTGTCTACACCAACATTTACCATATGTTGTATAAAATATGGGCAACAGGTTTCACCACTTCTATGGTATCGCTACGCACTTGTGTCTCAGATTTTACTGAGAATTACAGACATTCACTTTCAGGTACTGCTTTGCAAGACTAGTCAGTGAGCCTTACAGAGTTCCAGATACCTATGGTGTATGACATCCAGATTCATGATGAGCCTAGGCAGGCAGCAAGGACCTGCTTGCAACTTCACCAGAGCCCACAAAGGAAAAGAAGTGAAACCCGGCAGCCTGCTTCATGGCACAGTCCTTCCCAAAGTCTGGGGCAGATCATATGGACTATCAGCTCACTGACTACCAGAGGCCCACATAAAATTGGGTACTGCACGGATGTAGGCAGTCTGCAGCCAGTGTATTTCCATTTAGAACCGTTTTAGAACAGTTTTAAATGTTCAGCTCTACTTCACCATTCTTCTCTGCATATATTTAAACTAAATGAGGAACAGATGGGGAGCAGATGCAAGTGGATCTAGGTCACCTGGCCTATGCCCCGCCAACCTGGTGCCTTCCAAGGTTGCCACTCTCCCCCACCCCACTTAGCAAGCCCCGCCCACCTGGTGCCTTCCAGGTTGCTGCTCTTTTTCCCTATTTAAGGAGCCCTCCAGCCTCATTTCTTTGCATATGGGGAGCAGGTGTAAGTGGATCTAGCCCCGCCCACCTGGTGCTTGTGAGGTTGCCGCTCTTTTTTCCCCACTTAGCAAGCCCCACCCACCTGGTGCCTTCCAGCTTGCTCCTCTTTCCCTACTTACCAAGCCCCGCCCAACTGGTGCTGTCCTGGTTGCCACTCTTTTTCCCTACTTAAGGAGGCCTCCAGCCACTTTTCCTTTGCAGATGGGGAGCAGGTGCAAGTGGATCTAGGTCACCTGGCCTAAGCACCACCCACCTTCTTAGCCCTGCATCTTCCTTCCTGCTCTTAACTCTTAGATAAAGGGAGTCCGAAGCCAATGGCAGACTGAAAGTGAACCCCATCTTACAGGGGCACCCCTAAAATACATTGGGGTGCCTCTGATCACACACTCACCAGAGTAAGTGCACCCCTCTAGGGAAAAGGACGAGTCTTCATCTTGCAAGGATAACACATGTAATCTGTACAAAAATTAGGATTGGGGCCACGCGGCTGGGGGAGAGCAGAGAACTCTGCCCTTCCGACCAGCATTCTATCTTCCGTGGCTGGCTCCTGCAGATTAGTGCCAAGCAGGCGCCTTTATATACTCTTCAACTTGGTCACTGGATACCGGCATAGCCCATCCAAAACTGTTGCTCTTCCTTAAAAGGGATGCTGCAGTGTTAAGGAGAATTCTCACAAATGTGCTAATTCCCTTCACCTTAGTGACCCCCAGCAACTTTGCTGGATTTTGAGGACTTGATTTTTTTACCTGGAAAGAGGGAGAGCCTTTTTGCCACTCATGTATTTTGATGTGTGTTTTCCTCTTGTGTTTTTTGATTATGGAGTTTTAGATAACTCCATAGGCATCGTCTTTTCATGTGTGTTACACAGCACCTTCACTGCAGTGACAAAGGGATGTCTTTTTAGACTTCCCAAAGGTTTAAATACCTTCTCTGGGATAAACTGTTTCCCAGAGAATGTAAGGTTAAATTGACTTTACTAGTCTTTTTAAATTCCTAGACCCAGCACACACTATCTTCCTATAGAGTGCTGGAGGGGTTAACTAGTATCCCCCGTGTCTCGAAACTCATGTTGCAGTCAAATGCTACCCTTACCTATCGAAATGGCTGGTGGCAGTAGTTTTACAACGAACTACCATGATTTTTCCTGCCCGCTAACACCGGTAGCTAAATATCGCGGGAGCCATGTTTTTCAAGAAGCCCCTTTCTTTAAACAGGTCCCGGTCTTCTTTTTTCACCATTTCTTTTTGGAAAGGTCCTTCTAGTGATTCTCTCTGCGTGCCAAACTAGGTTTGGTCCCTTTGTTCGTATGCCTTTGGCGGGCTTCACAACTGAAGACCGCCCCTGGCATCTGAGTGTCTGGGGTGGGCAGGAAGTGAGGGAGGTGCTCCTTCATACTGCCACTGTGGTTTGGGGTACAGCCCCCCCACCCCATTGTCCCTGTCCTCCTTCACCCCATAGTGCCGCCGTTGTGGCATTCCCAATTTGTTGAGTATCTCCTGTTCTTTCGCCCTGAGCCGGTGCCTTCACTGGTGCTTGAACGACAACCTTATTTAGTTTCTTTTCCACAAGTTTTGCCTCATCCGTTTGCCGCTTCTGGGCTGTCTCCCTGTCCCGCTCCTTGATTCTCTTACAGTTGTGGACTATTATACTCTGCTCACCCTTTGGCTTCAATTCCCACAATTTTTTCTAGTGCCTTCTGGACCTCTTTTGGTAGCCCCCTCTTTACAATAAAATAAAAGCAATGGTACTTCTCAACTCTTCACATTTCCAGTAACTAAAGAATAAACCTAACTGGGTCCTCTTCATCTCCCATTGTGCACTGCATTAACCAAGTCTGGGGTATCTGGGAACATCCTTCTTAGGGCAGCCCATACCCTTGCCCTTACCTTATCAAAAGCTGCTCCATGATGTTCATTATCTGTAAAACTTACCCCAGCCCTTGCCCATATGTCCCCAGCCTGGTCCCCAACTATGGGGACCAGTAAACTATGTCTCCTAGTGCTAAGACTACCCCTGCTGTTTGTTTGTCAAATTTATAGATCCATTTACTAGCTCTGTCTATAAGCTGGGGGAGAGCTTTAGTCAAATTATTTTTGTCCATTTGAGGCCATGCGTTATTCCTACTTCTTTAAGTATTAGAGGCATCTGCATATATATTTTATTTTCTACCCCTTTAGTATTCTTCTGATCCTGAACTACCATGATTAAATCTGGTCTATTTCTTGGTCTGTCCCTCCTCACTGGCTTTTGTGGCAGGGACGGGTTTCTCGCCACCTCCTCTCCTTGATCTCCTTCTTGCCCTGCTTCTACATTATTTCTGTCACCTTGATTTTCCCTTCCATTTACCCTTGCTTGTTCTAATTCTTGTCCCAGGACCGTCAATACCCTCTGCCCATCATCTTTTTCAAGACAAACATTTCTTATTGCCCCAGGGTTAAACCTAAACAAAAACATCTCCTGACTTCCAATCCCTTGTTTTCTGTACCGGTACCCTTATTTCTGGTGATACTTCTTCAGGTTCTTGTAACCTGACTAACCTTTCCCGCAATGCTCTTAACTTGTTGTTTATGTCTACTCGTGGACCCTCTGGGTACACCAATGCTACCGGCATATCAACGCTTGTGGATGGGTTATATGGAAGTGCAAAAGCTCTTGAATCCCCCCCTAGTCGTTAATCCTGATAATCCTGTTGACGCTCTCTCTACCTCTGGAGGCTTATAGACTGGGTTTTTATACCCTACTGCAGGTTTAGGCGTTACAGGGTATATCCCCTTACACTGGATCTCTTTTTCACCTTCCTGATCTTCCATATCCTCAATTGACAGAGAGCTAGAATCTCTACTCTTTTTTGGGACTTGTTCCCTTCATATTTTGTTGCTACAAAGATGGAAATGTTCTCTAGCATGCTTCTGTTATGGGAGCCCTGCTCTGGCCAGGAGCAGAACGCCCCCCCTTCCTTTGTTTCTAGTATCAATTGTTTATTTATTCTGTCACAATACAGTGGCAGAACTCTTTGCATGTTTTTTATTGGAGTTTCTTTCTCCATAGTGTTGCGCGCATCCCTAATGCTTCACTTAAACCCTATTGCTATGCATGCATCAGCTTTGTACACAAAGATACAGACCAACCCATTTTTTCCCCACCCCTTTACACTTTCTCCACTCTGATTTCACACATACAAACACACCGCAACTCATCCACCTTCCTTCCTTTTTTACCACAAAAGACAGCAAGAGAAAATATACAAAAAAGAAATGACTAAAATCCAGGCCCATTCCTTATACCAAGCCACTACTTTTGTAATACCACTTATTGCTTCTATCGTCATAAAAGAATAATGTGTGGTAATACCTTCCTCAACCTGTTATGGCTGAGGATCCCTTACCTCCCAGTGCTTATAAGCTGGGGATCCCTTTCATCTCAGTCTTTTATATGCTGAGGTTCCCTTTCCATTATAAAAAGTAGAAAAACAGAAATACGTGACAATTTCAATACATAACCCACCTATTATCCAATTTACTCCTTTACACACCACCTGAAATCCAATCCAATCTATTACTTATCACCAGAAGTCCTATTTCATACTGCATCACCAAAAGTCCTAAGCCATAATACATCACCAAGTCCTACTTCCATCTATTCCATTGACCTTGTGCATCATTTGTATCACCATAGTATCATTCACATCACCAAATATTTTGTTCACATCACCATATCATACATACACATCACCATATGATACATACATACATACATGTTCCCATTTTGTTATCACTTGCAGGAGTATACTTACATGGGCGTTGTTCACTTGAGTTTTTCCTCCGTTTACGAAGTCCCCATGTTAGCCTGTCTGTCTGGAGCCACGCACTGCTTTGGTAAGCAGAAAGGATTTCTTTTTAAAATGGCTTCTACTAAGTCGCTCAGGAAACATGGGTTTTTTGATTTAGGGGTCTGATCACTATAGTTGGGTGTGGCTGACTGACCTAGGGCTTTGCAAAGTACAGGGGTAAAAAAAAAGTGTCACTTAGGAGTTACCACTGAAAGTGAACCCCATTTTACAGGGGCACCCCTTAAATATATTAGGGTACCCCTGATCACGTTCACACCTGAGTAAATGCACCCCTCTTTGGAATTAAGGCCATGAGTCTTCATCTTGCAAGGATAACAAATGCAATCAGTACACAAATGAGGATTGGGGGGGGGGAAGAGCAGAGGACTCTGCCCTTCCGACCAGCATTCTGTCTTCCATGGCTGCCTCCTGCAGACTAATGGCAAGCAGGCGCCTTTATATACTCTTCAACTTGGTCACTGGATATCGGCATAGCTCATCCAAAATTGTTGCTCTTCCTTAAAAGGGATACTGCAGTAGCCAGTGTTGCATGGCCAAGTTACAAGCTACTTAACATACTGCTGATTCTGCAGGAATACATTGTAGCTCTTGTTGGCATCATTATCTATATTACAAACATTCATACATAAACACACCTTCCCACCATACTCTCAACACACTCAATATGACATGCATTACTCACCGTAATAGCATTTCTGATGATTGTATCTGCTTAGATTCACATGCTGTGTATATAGTCCGACATCCAGTGGTAACCGCGGAGTGGTGCCTCTTGTCTTTCAGGAATCGAAAGGGGACGTCGACATGGGTGTGCCTGTAACACTATTCCTAACGTGACGTGTAGTGTACCCAAAATTCTGCATTCGTCGAGGTCACTCCGATTGTATTCTTTCTGCCATTAAAGAGAACAATGACTATTGTGAGTGAGTACATAAAAGAGAGAAAGTAGTAAGATGTCTATTTTCCTTCCACCCGAGTGGGAGGAAGGGTGGGCACATGTGAATCTAAGCAGATACAATCATCAGAAATGCTATTATGGTGAGTAATGCTCGTCTTCTGATGCTTGCTAATCTACTTAATCACATGCTGTGCATAGACTAGCGAGCAGTACCCGGAGTTGGAGGTGGGTTGTGAGAAGGAACAGTAGTGAAAAGATGTTTTAATTCTGCTTGTCCCACCTGAGAATCAGATCTAGAATGAGTGTCTAGGCAATAGTGTTTTGTAAAGATGTGTACAGAACTCCAGGTTGCTGCTTTGCAAATGGACTCTAGGGAAACATTTGCAATGAAAGCCGCAGTGCCTCGAGTAGAATGTGCTCTAGGATTGAAGGGCAGTTCTCTCTTAGCAAGACAGAAACAGAGTGTGATGCATTTGACAATCCACCTTGAGCTGGCTGATCGAGACAGGATCCCCTTCTCTACCAGCTGCCACTGAAACAAAAGATTGGTTTGTTTTTCTCAGTGGTCTAGTTCTTTACAGGTAAAACATGACTGCCCTGTGCATATCTAATGCACGTAGACTTCTTTTGGCCACGTTAGTTGGATTCTGGAAGAAAGTAGGCAGTTCTATTGATTGGTTCACAAGGAGACGTCTTCACTTGTAGGCGCAAATCGAGGGCGAGTGCACAGAACCACTTTATCTCTAAACTGTAACCAAAAGGTCTAGAACTGCAAGGGCATGTAGTTCACTAACTCTCCTTATGGAAGTGCTAGTCACTAGAAAGGCTGTCTATTAGGTAAGATCTTTGAAACTTGCCTGATGCATAGGCTCAAAAGGAGACCCCATAAGTCTAGTCAAAACCACATTTAGGTCCCATCCGGTAGCTGGGTTAGAAATGGGGGGGATGAATCCTTTTAACCCCTTCCATAAAAGCCTTAATAACTGTTATTTTCCACCACAACACTTTCTGTTGTGACGTAGTGTAGGCTGAGAGAGCAGCTAAGTGAACCTTTAGGGAATTAAAAACCAGGTCTGAGTCTAGCAGGTGAATCAGGACCAATACAATATGAGTAGGAGAGCAGTCAATAGGATTGATGCCATTGGAATTGCACCAGATAAACTGCTTCCATTTACTGGAGTAGCAGTATCTGGTGTTCGGTTTTCTCGCGTCCTTAAGTATGTCCATGCATCTCCGAGGGAGCTGTAGGTGCCCGAACTCTATGATCTCAGGAGCCAAGCCGTCAAGTTCAGGGTTTGCGGACATGGGTGAAGAGTCTCCCCCTCGTCTTGAGATAACATGTTGTACGGGCAAGGCAGTTTCATTGGCAGAGATAGGGACATCTCCATCAGATGGGAGAACCAGGGTTGGCAGGCCCAAATGGGGGCCACCAGTATTACAGCGACTGGTTCCTGGTGCATTTTGTGCACTATCTTGTTGAGTAGGGTAGTCGGTGGTTGGGGAGTAAACACATTTCCCTGACCATGTTATCCTGAGACCTTTGTTACACTCACCTGGTATCCACGGGGGCGCCACACGATACTCCATGGAGGTCTAAGCGCTATCCCGGATCCCTCTCTGCTTGGTTATGTACCAGACGTTGGGTAGCGCCTCTAACAGGAGAATGGAGGGTTAAGATACTGGTTCTGTGATGGGTGGACTCCCACCTCCCTCTGGTCCAAATCCCCTTCCTTGGGGTTATTGCTCACCTTAGGTTTTTGTGCGTTGAACTCTCCGTCCTGCGTCTCTGGGCAGGGGCGCGTGGTTGGTGCGGGCGTTCCATGGACCTAGTTGCTTCACTGACCCGTGTGCCCTTATGTCCTGTCCAGACCGGCTGTGACTCCGACTCTGCTTGCTGTCTTCCAGGTGAGTTATAATGCCTTTTCTGTCTTTATTCTGTCTCTTTCTTTCCCTCCGTTTTCTCTGTCTCCTCTGCGTCTTGCTCCACTACGCTGTTCCCTAACAATGTCTCTTTTTGTTTTCACAGGGATGGTTGCAATCTTAGAGTTGCCGCACCGGTGGCTAAGACCGCAGTGAGTTATTGATGCGGCGAGTGCTGCACTGTTTATTGGTGTTAATTGCTAACCTGTGTTCTCTTCCCTTTTTTGTACAGGTTGCAGTGATGTTCTGGAGTGATGAGCGATCGAAGCACTGCTTGCCCAGGTAAGTGCTTTGTTAACGCTGACCTTGTTCCTTCTCCCTTGCAGGTTGCGGTGAAACCAGGAGATGGGCGAGGTAAGAGAAGCGCAGGATGGATTCAAGACCGGTTACTTCACAGGTTACTTCAAGTGTTCTTGCTCGCTAAAGCTTTTCTTGTTCTTCCAGGTTATTAATGGAATCCAGATCTAGGGATTCAGAATCCGGCTGCCGGAGAAGTAGATGAGCAGGAGCTGGACACAGTGAGCGTTACGCTGCAGGAGTGCAGAATAACGCGAAGCGTGTTCTGCTGTTTGGGTGTGGTTTAAATAGCCCAGGTAAAGTAGTTCCAGGCCAAGTAGTTCCAGGCCCAGCCACACCCAAAACACTAGACCGCATGGCTTGGTTCTAAAGAACCGAGCTGTGTAATAGGCCTCCATGTTGGATTAAGGTCCAAAACTGGTATTGCTTTATTCCTGATAATGGGCCTGGTGCCAAAGGGGCCAGGACTGACTCCATGTATGTTTCTGATGGAGTTTTAAGGCCCTTGGGGCAAGTGTGAAGGGCTTTAGCCCCACTGATGCCAGGATCAGTTCTGGGGGTAACTGGAGGCGTAATCCTGGCATTGAGCGTTCTCCAGAGTTGCAAACAGGTCGAGCTCTGGGAAACCTCATTCTGCGAAAACATTGGAGACTATGCCTTTGTGTAGTCGGCATTCGTACTCTACGGGCAGTGGAAAGTCTCTGCTGATCACGTCCGCTAGAAGATCGAGTTCCCTGGAATGTGTTGAGACAACAGGAACATCCTGTGTTTGAGAGCCCATATACAAATGTTCTGGGACAGCCTGGATAGCCCTGGAGAGTGTGTGCCCCCTTGTTCAAGTAATACATGACCGTGGTGCTGTTTTTGAGAACCAGGACTGTCTTCCCCTGTAACTGTGTCTGAAAGACTTTCAGTGCTTTGAATATGGCCAACAGCTCCAACAGATTTATGTGGTTTGATGCTACTTCTTGTGACCACACGCCGTGTGCCCTCTGCTGAAGGAGGTGAGCCCCCCACCCCGAGAGAGATGCGTCTGTCGTGAGAGTGGTTTCTACTGCAGGGGTGGCGAAGGTCTTCCCCCTTCAGGAGATTTTCCGTCGACCACCACTGCAGAGAGAGAACTAGGGCTGGAGAGACAACCACCAGATCGTCCCATTGGCCACTGGCCTGACACCACAGGCTATTGAGCCACTCTTGCATAGGACACATGCGCAGATGCGTGTGAGGAACTAAATAAATGCAGGAGGCCATCATTCCTAACAGTCGCAGGGCTTTGCGTACCGGCACCTCTCGACCAGCTACATATTGAGGGATCTGAAACAGCATGTTTTGAACGCTCTCGGAGGGGAAGAGGAGGCAGTCGTCTGTCTGAATTAGAGCCCCTGGGAACTGTTTGACTTGACTGGGGTCTAGGCTGGACTTCTTCTCGTTGATGGAGAATCCCAGGCTGAATAACAGCTCTATCGTCTTTTGTGTATTCAACAGGCATGTTCTGTAGGAATCCCCTGTTATGCGGCAGTCGTCGAGGTAAGGGTGAACCGGGACGGATTCTCTGTGCAGGTATACTGCTGCCACTGCCAGTACCTTCGCAATGCCGAAGGGGAGTACTTTAAACTGATAGTGCTTGTCCTCGATCATGAACTTTAGGTATTTTCTGTGTGCTGGCAACATTGAAATATGAAAGTATGCATCTTTCATATCCAGTGTTGCCATGTAATCCCCCTGTTTCAGCAGAGGGATTACCTCCTGCAACGTGACCATGCAACATTTTTGAGGTTTGACAAATTTGTTTGCTGGGCGCAAGTCTAGCGCAGGGCGCATGGTGAGATCCTTTTTGGGTACAAGGAAGTACACTGAATAAATACCCTTGTTCACCTGTAGAAGAGGGACGACTTCTATGGCGCCCTTTTCTTGCAGGATCTCAGCCTCTTGCAGCAGGAAGCGTATGTGTTCCGGGATCAGGCGTCTTGATTTTGGCTGTATACCATGCATGAAGGAAAGTTGTTAAACGTCCCCCGACCGGGGAGGCATGGGAGGGGACCTAGATCTGAGGGTCATTTCTTTTTTTTTTAAACTTTTGTTTATTCATTCAGCTTGGTAACACAGATACAGGTGAATAACAATAGCGCCTTCAGAAGCAAAACAGGGCAATCGGCACATTACATACAATACATATCAACAGGATACATAAAGGAAAGGGTATCAACATATGCACCTGGGGGGCCCATAGAAGGTCGAACCGAAAGTAAACGAAAGACAGCTCAGGGGCCACCTGAGGTTGGGTTAGGAGAGGGAGCTGGGGATACGGGAACTGAGTCGGTGTCAGTGGAGGACATGAACGAGCGGAACTTCTGCCATATATCTCTAGGCCTGGAGCAGGCGGGTTGTTGAATCGCCCAGGATTCTTCAGTGTCGGAGGCCCACGTAACTGCTCTGAGCCACTGCACGTGGGTGGGGGGGGGGGGTAGGCCGTAACCAGCAAAGTAGAATTGTACGCACCGCTAGTAGCATACAGAGACCAGCCAGTTTCCTGGAGTCGCGGTGGAGTTCAGGGAAATCATGAAATAGGCATTTCATCGGAGATGGAAGGGAGGGGGATTCAAGGATGGTCGATGTAGTGGAGCACACTGAGGTCCAGAATTGGGTGAGTTGAGGACATGACCAGATCATGTGGATGTAATCGGCATCCTCATAGCTGCATCTAGGGCACCTAGGGGAGGAGTCGCTAGAGATGCGATGTAGCCTGGTCGGGGTGTAGTGGTACCTGTGGATCACCTTAAATTGGATCAATTTGAACCGGGAGTTGAAGGACACCCCATGGATCCGTGCACACATGTGGGACCAACGTTCATCGGTTATCTCGAGGCCGAGATCTGTCTCCCAGGAGCGCCATAGTTTGGAGAATGTAGGGGGTGTCCTGGTTTGGAGTAAGGTGTATAGTCTGGAGATTTTGCCCCTCATTGGGTCAGGTGAGGACAGTTCGGTGATTGCAGGTTCATCAGGTGGCAGTGTTGGGAAGCATGTGTACTTGTGTTTGAGTACTCTACGTAGGGAGGAATACTGAAGCCAGATGGAAGGTTTCCGTCTAAGGGGGGCCGGGAGGTCAGGCCATTCTATAAAATTACCTTGTTCGAATATATCGCGCAGCAATTCATAACCCGTCTCGGCCCATGTGCGAACCACGGAGGGAGGGACTCGTGGGACCCCAGGGAGGAAATTCCAAATTGGAAAGTTACCGTGAAAGGGATGGGTGATGCCCAATATTTGCCAAGATTTGGACAAGGCCAAGGATGTGCATGTCGCTGGGTCCAGTGAGTCTGATACCGTCGGGATTGGCATGAACACCAGAGATCGGATGTCGCGATCGCTGACTGACAGCCTTTCCAGTCTAACGTGGGGTGGGGGGTCTGATATGTTGAACCAGTGTGCAGTATGTTGGAGTTGAGCCGCCAGCCAGTACTTGAGGAAGTCTGGTGCCCCAAAGCCACCAGCTTCCATTGGGGCAGAAAGGGTTTTAAGCTTAAGGCGGACCGCACCGGAGTGCCAGAGGAAGGAATTAAGGGAGCGTGTCAATGACTGAAAGAATTCAACTCCCGGCCACAGCGGAATGTTGGCAAATCTGTACAGGAGCTGGGGAAGTCCCACCATCTTCAGTACCCCTATCCTGCCTGCAAGTGAGATCGGAAGTCTGTTCCAGCCCTGTATTTTTATCATAAGGTTTGTGAGGTATGACTGGAAATTATCTTCCAAGACCCGTTCAGTATGACGTGACACCACTACGCCCAGGTAAGTGAATCTAGATTGGGCCCATGCGAATCCCATGGTATCGGGGGGGGGAGCGTGCTGGGTGTGAGCGGAAAGAGGGTTGATTTAGAGCAGTTCACTTGAAGACCAGAGATCCGTCCGAAGAGAGCAACGTCTGCAAGTATTGGGGCTAGATTAGTTTCGGGGGAGCGGATATAGAGAAGAGCATCATCAGCATATAGGGAGACTATATCTGAGGAACCGGCAGTACGTAGACCCCTATGCGCATGGTTCTGGCGAAGCATGTCCGCAAACGGCTCCATTGCCACAGCGAAGATTAAGGGCGAGAAGGGACAGCCTTGTCTGGTGCCCCTAGCTATTTGGAATAGGGGGGAGCAGCGGTCCTCAGTGCGAACTCTGGCGATGGGGTTGGAGTAAAGTAGCCTGACCCAGGATACAAAGGTGGGACCAAATTTGCATTTATCGAGTACCCGCCAAAGGTAATTCCACGAGACGAAATCGAAAGCTTTTTGCATGTCTAGGGTCGCGGCCACCGGGTGTACGCCAGGGTTCACTCTACTTATAATATTGAAAAGACGTCTCAGATTTAAGGAGGTGGAGCGGCCCGGGATGAATCCCGCTTGGTCAGGGTGGATGATATGTGGCATGTAAGGGACCAGTCATAGAGCGAGTAATTTTGCGAAAATTTTAACGTCACAGTTGATCAGTGAGAGCGGGCGGTAAGAGCCGCATTGAGTGGGGGATTTGTTGTGTTTTAGTAGGACTGTTATGGTGGCTTCGCGGAGTGAAGGGGGGAACTGGCCCGCCTCCAACGATTCCTCCCAGAGAGCCACCAGGCGGGGGAGCAGGAGTGATTTGAAATGTTTATAAAACTCGACAGGGATACCATCTGAACCTGGGGCCTTACCCGAGGATAGAGAGTCAATAGCATCCGAGAACTCCTCAGGGGTGAATGGATTCTCGAGGGATCCGATGGTGTCGGGAGAGAGGACCGAGAGTGGGAGTCCATTAAGATAAGCATCGATCTCTGCATCGGTGGCATTGGCAGAGTGTGCATATAGGGATTGGTAGAAGGAAAGGAATTCCGCATTGATATCTCCAGGGGAGGTGGCCATGGATCCATCGGGTCTCTGAATTCTGGGAATGGGTGGGGAGCCAAACTCATGGCGGAGGAGTCTAGCTAGGAGACGGCCAGGGCGATCGCCCTCCCCATACCTCCTCGCCCGCCCGGGATTATCAAGAAACCTCAGCTCGTGGTCCGCGAGAGTGCGGAAGGTGTCCAATTCAGTGCCGATTAACGCGAGGGTTACAGGGGTTGGATCTAGGGAATACTGAGCTTCCAGTGAAGATAACGTGGCCTCACTCTCGGCGATCTCCCTGCGAATAGTTTTGAGGATACCATTTTCCTTGGAGAGGGCAATGCCTCTGATATAGACCTTAAAGGATTCCCAGAGGGTGGCTTGCGAGGACACGGAGTTGGTGTTGATCTCGAAAAACTCCTCGATCGCCGACTCCATCTCAGAGCTAAAAACCGAATCGAGTAGAGAGTGCGGCTTCAATTTCCAGTATCTGGATCGATCCCGATCCGGGCCCCAGCATAGTGTAACGGTTACAGGGGAGTGATCGGATAGGGTCCTGGGGAGGATTGTCATGCCAGATACACTCCTTATTAGCCCATCAGAGACCAGCCATCTGTCAATCCGAGAGAAGGAATCGTGAACCGTAGAGTAGAAGGAATAGGAGCGTGAATCAGGGTAGAGAAGCCTCCATGCGTCGAATAAGGACAAGCGGGGTAAAGAGGAGAGTGTAGTGTAAGCCGCTCTGGAGAGTTGACGGGGTCTGGAACCAGATCTGTCCAGAACCACGTCGAATATTGTGTTGAAATCGCCTCCCCAGAGAATCGGTATCAGAGGGAAGCCATCTAAGAGTTATAATATCAGAATAGAATCCGGGATCATCAATGTTGGGACCGTATATATTCAACAGGACTACTTCCTTATTCTGTAGAATACCATGGAGTAGAACGTATCTGCCCAGGGGGTCGATAATCGTGGCGATGGGGTTGTATCTGAGACTTCTGTGAATAAGGGTCATGACCCCGCGGCTCTGGGTAGAATAGGTGGTAAAGTACCTTTGGGGACCCCATGTTTTAGCAAATTTTTCGCAGTATTCTGTGCATGCATGTGTCTCCTGAAGGAAAAGGATTTTAGTCCCATGTCGCTCGGCTTGAAGTTGTAGTAACCTCATTTTCTTATAATTACCCAATCCCCGTATGTTCCAGCTCCTAAATGTCAGGGTTTCCTCACTCGACCCTCCAGGGATAGTCATAGAGAAATACGGGTGGGTGGAAATGTTCTCCCCATGGACGGTGCTCAATGCGGATCAATTTAAAACGCCGACGGGGCCGTGATGCCTCGGGCTCTGCCTTTTCTGCGAATACCAAGCTGCTTTTAACATTTAACCCCAATCCCCCCTCCCCCTCCCACATTCCTCCCCCAAACGAAGCGATGAATAACCCACACCCAAACAACCAGAACAAACACGATGGCATCAACGCCTGGGGGGCCTGTGTACCGGCCTGGCGGCGATGCTCCGAACCATAAGGCAATTTTAGGATAAACATAATGCCCACTAATATTACCTGTTCCCACCCAGGGGAGGGCCCATGGGTGACGGTGGGGGGAATGGACATCAGGTGGTGAAACAAGAGAACAGGAGTGAAAGTGTATATATAACCGATCCACTGGACCGAGAAGCGTATTAGCTCAACTACGAGAACTGAGAGAGAATCCTAAGGAGAGGTGAACCAGGGGGAGAAAAGCATTTGAGGGTATCTAGAGCCCATCAGGGAGAGGGGTGGGCCGAGCAGGAGATTGCCCAGCAACCCGGCCATATTGTGGTAGGTCAGTGAATCTGGGGGCAACAATCACAGTGAGAAACCACAGCAGTGATACCAACATTTTTGTCAAAAGTGTGAATGAGGCATTACATAGGAGACTTATCAGGTAATAGCGGAGTGACAGAAATTCAGACAAGAATTAAGGCAGGATTAAACGGCGCAAATTCAACAATTAGGGCGAGCTGTTGCGAGCCAGTAACAGTGACCGTCACGAGAACATTTCAGCCGGGAAAGTGTTCATCAATGAACCTGGATGCCTCCTCGGGCAGCGTGAAGAAGTAAACCCGGTTTGTGTGTTCGATACGCAGTTTAGCGGGGTATAACATTGCATATTTAACCTGGAGGTCGCGTAGCCTCTTCTTCACTGCAAGGAAGGTTTTTCGCTCACGTTGAACTGCCACAGAGAAGTCTGGATATAGGTGGATCCTGGCTGCACCTAGAAGAAGGTCCCCCTTGGCCCTCGCCGCCCTGAGGAGTGCATCGCGGTCGCAAAAGTTTAAGACCCTGGCTATGATCGGGCGTGGGGGTGCTCCAGGTTTGGGTTTTGCCATAAGTGAGCGGTGGGCCCTCTCGATCGCGAACTGCGGGGAAAGTTTAGGGGAGTCAAGGAGTTGGAGTAGCATGCCTTCCACGTAATCTTCCATGGGTTCATGTATATCATCCTCTGGCACCCCGATTATGCGGAGGTTGTTGCGCCTCGAGCGGGATTCGAGGTCCTCGTTCTTCTTCTCCACCTCCGTAATGCGGGCAGATAGCGAGGAGACCTCCGCACGGAGGGAACCCAGACCGTCCTCGGCGGAGCCCACTCGTGTCTCGATCTCGGCAACACGACTATCAGTCCTCTCCATGTGTGCTTTGATGGATGAAATCGTGCCGTTCATGTCATCGAGTTTACTGTGAATTGTGGTGAACCCCTCTCGGATAAACTCCATCATTTTCTGGGAGTCGGAAGGTTCCAGTACCGGTGAGGGGGAAGATTCCAGTGATGACGTCTCAGCTCCGGGGGTCCCCGAGGGTTTCGTGAAGATATTGATTGAGGATTGTTTCTTGCCGGTTCGTGTCGACATGTTGCCGGTAGGGGGGAAAACTTAAGTATAGAGGAGAGAGGGTAGGGTCACAAGGGGAGACGCAAGGATCGTCAAGGAGACGTGTGAGCGGGAGGCCCAAGCTGAGCACCAGAAAGGAAGGGGTATGGCGTCTCCGATGGGGGGCCCCGCCGGAGCGCGAGGGAACCGGTGAACTCCGGGCGGACCCAAACACCCCGCCGAAGAGTCTGTAGGGGCGGTCAGGGACCGAGTGGTAGTGACCAGTAGTAGAGGCAGTAGTAGCTGGAGTCGTAGGTGTTAATATGGTGTAGGAGACCACCACAATACAAGGCAGTGAGACGGGACGTACTCGGTGCAGATCACTGAAGGCGAATGAAGGGACCCCAGATCATCTTTCGAGATAGGCCCACCAGTCGGGAGGTTCGGTGGGAAACAGTTGATGATGTCTCCGTGTAATTAAGCGAGCCGGCTACCACCTCCTAAAGGCTTGAGGGGGGGTTGGTGGCTGGGGGGAGAAACCAATGGAGAGGAATGCCACTGTGAGAGGCAGTAAAGCGGTCAGTGGAAGGAGGGCATCACAGGCAACCGGGGCCCCGGAGCAGTGGCACTTGGAACGTTGGTAGTTGGTGGCCACAGCGCACTCCGGTGTGGGAGGATGAGCAGCCGAAAGGAGCTTGGCAGGGGTAAACTCCCCAGAGTGTCACAGAATTAATTTATCAGGTCGGCGAGATCTACCACCGCAGGCCAAGGATCCGGGTAGAAACGTTCATAGTGCGGTAAAAGTTGGAATGAAGAGGACCCGGGGTGCACTCACCTCGTGCCAGGGGGCTCAAGAGATACCCGTGGCCCCTGGGATATAAGAGCCGTGGGGCCGAGGTCCAGGGCAAGGGGGCAACTCACCGTCCAGAGCAGGGACACCAGAGTCCCAATGGTGTACAGCACGCCCTCCAGGATGGGGCAGCGGAGCGAAGCGCCCTGGAGTCCGGAGTAGGGGGGCACCCTGGTGTAGAGGATGAGGCCAGCGGTACCCGTAGCCGGCGGGGGGGGCGACCGCCCAGAGCAAGCAGAGCGCCCCACCCCCACAGCAGGCCGCAAGCTGCCTGTCACCGGTGCGGTCCCTCGAAGTCAAGAGCGGGGCCGGGGATGCACCCGCTTCCGCCCAGCCCACGGTGGAAGTTCGGCAGCACGCCGCCCAGGATGGGGGGCAGCGGAGCGGAGCGCTCTGGAGTCCGGACCAGGTGTCCACAGGATTCGTAGGACGAGGCCAGCCGCCCTCGTAGCAGGTGGGGGAGGGCGAGCGCGCAACCGAGTGAAGCGCCCCTCCCCCTCAGTAGGCCACAAGCCGCGGGGCTCCAACACGATCCCTCGGATCCAAGTGCGGGGTCGGGGAAGCACCCGCTCCCGCCCAGCCCGCGGCGGGTCGTAACTCCGCAGCAGGAGCGGCACCGTGGGCGGCGGTTGAACCGCGGGTGCCCCGACTCTTCAGCAGCCCCTCTGGAGTGTCGGATGATCGTAGCGCAGGGGCAAACAGGAGAATTCCGACGAAAGGGTGCCTCACAGAACGGAGCCGAAAATCAGGCGGCCATCTTCGCTGAGCGCAACAGCGCCCCCCCCTGAGGGTCATTTCTAACCTGAGGACGGGGAGCCTCTGAGAGTGGAATTCCGGCCTCTACGCTTTCCACTGCGTTTTCCTCCAGGTGGATACGTGGTGGTGGTGTTGGATCCTTGTCCTGAAGACCAGTTTTTTCTTGAACCATACTGGTTTTGAGGGGAGCGAGATTGCCCGCAAAAGGAAGGAGAACCACCCACTTTTTGTTGTGAAGGTCTTTGGGTAATCTGGTTTAAGATTTTGAGAGTCTTGTGCTCCTTCTTAGCGGTCTCAAGCGCTTCGTCGACGGCCTTGCCAAACATTTTGGTCTCCTCAACCAGCTTGTTTGTTAAGGCTGCTTGGGTTTCAGGCTTAAAACCAGAGTTCCTCAACCAGGCATGCCGTTTGAGAAGTGTACCCTGGGCCAAGGTTCTCTCCGCTGTTTCAGCAGCATCCAGAGTGTTTTTTTAGAATGCTGTGGTTGATTTGATTGCCTTCCGATACAATTGCGATAAGTTTAGCCCGCATTTGTTATGGGACCTCTTGAAGGCTCTCTTGCAACAAATTCCAATGCACATCTGAGTAGCTAGCCAACAGAATGGTGTTATTGGCTATTCCGGTGGAGAATGTAGCAGCAGTCGTGACCCTTTTTCCCCAGTCCATACAACTTCTTGCCCTCCTTGTCAGGCGGTACCTCCCCTGTAGATAGGGGGACACCTGCTCTCTTCCTCGTAGTCGTAACTATCAGGGAATCTGGAGTGGCGTGCCCTTTAATGTAAAGGGGGGTCTGTAGGAGAACGGCGAAACAACTTCTCTACTCTGGGATTAACCTCCCTGGTTTGGGAGGAGTTAATAATGAACGCGCCAGACGTCTCTTGATAGAGTTCAGTAAGGGAATGGCCTGACTGGCAGGAGGCTTTTCCTTCAGTATGTCCTCTACAAAGTCTGAATCCTGCACAGCCTCCTGTGTGATGATTTTAATATGTTCAGCCGCCTTCTTCAGGATGGCGTTAAACGCCATTTGATCATCCACAGGTGAGGCCTGACGGGCTGGGGTGGTAGGATGTGAATCCATACACAGAGCGTCAGGGTCCGGGGTAGGAGTAGGGGATGGCCACTTTTGATCATCAACTGGATGGCTGTCTTCCCAATTGTCCATGGGATCAGCAAGATCACCCATAGGGTCCCCCAAAGGTCTCATCATCCTGTATATAGGTATTGATAGGCACCTCGTCATCTGTAAGGTCAAAAACATTATGTTCATGAGGATCCTCAAAGGTCCTCTGAAACATAGCCATAGGAATAAAAGGAAGTTCCTCACAATGCCTCTTGCGAGCAAACCTCTCTGTGAATTCAACACACTTCTCCAGTCTGTCCATACACCCCTCAAACTTCCTTCTGGTCCAAGATGATGAACCAGAGGAGTCCAGGGGAGGAAAAGGATCTTCTTGACGAATTTCCTCTGTAGAACATTCAAGATTTTCCTTCTAAAGTCTTGGATAAAGATACAGGGCTTTCAGAGAACTCTTTTCGAGGCTCCGGGCGTAGTGGCGTGTCTTCAGACGCATCTCGATCCGTTTCGACAGTTCCTTTTGTTTAACCGCCAAGGCGATCCTTGCGATACTATCACTGATGCTCAAGGCTTTAGGGAGGTGTGGCGGTAGAGCTGGTGGCTGCGTGGTGGATTTCGGCACCACTGGGACTTTAGGCGGTGTTGGAACCTTCTTCTGAAGCGTCTCGACAGCCGCTTGTGATTTGGTGCTAGCCTTTACTTTTGGATTGCCCGGAAGCATGCCGCTGACGCGGTTGCGGGGAGGGCTGCCAATCATGAGGATCAGCGGGCAACGCCAAAATATCGCACATGTCCGTTGGCGCTTTGGAGCGCTTCGACCTAACCACCAGGTGCGGGAAACGGGTACGTCCCTGTCGTCGGGATGTATCGTCCCCATAGCAGGGCTCACGTTGTGCCTATCGGGGCTGGGGCCGGACGCTGGAGAATGAGAACATTCTGCAGTAAAGTCAATGGCCTCCGAAACTGAGCCTTGGTCATTGCTAGTCCCTTCGTCACTCGGCGGCTGTGGCGGCGGGGGAATTGCTTTCTGACTGCAACATACTGTAGGCCGCCTACCGCTACAAACTGCGCTCCTTAAGAGTCTTAGGCCATAGGAGTTTACAGGTCGCCTCGTTGCAGTCGAGGGGAAGACTATTGTTGCACCTATGGTGCTGGTCTTTCCACAGGTATTTCGCCTTAAAGTAAGGGCAAAATCTAAATGGAGTACTGTCCATAGCGCAGGAAATAGCTAGCGACGACAAACCCAAGGGAACAAAGAGAGGGGGAAAAGGAAAGGCATTCTTGAAAAGAATATGACCACCCCGACCCCACTCTCCCCACTGTAAAGGCCGGCCAGAAGGCCCAGCCACGTGGTTGGCAGCGCCGACTAGCTCAATAGCCGTCGAAATTCCGTCATCAGTAGTCTTCGGCTGTGGCACAGGAGTAATCAGTCGTCGAAGGGAATGGCAATAGGAATAAACGACCAAAGGTCGAGAGATAGAATAATAACGCAATTTTTTTATGAAGAGCTTAGCATTAAGGCGACCAGATAGCTGGGTGGAAAAAAACAATCTGAGGGACCTCGACACAAGAGGGATTTTGGGTAGAATACATGTTACGTTAGGGATAGTGTTAAAAGCACACCCATGTCGACGTACCCTTTTGATTCTCGAAAGACAAGATGCAATACTCTGCAGTTACCACTGGATGTCAGACTATATGCACAGCATGCGATTCTAAGCAGATTAACAATAATAAGAACATTATATTTTATCTGGACCAGTAATTCTCCTTAAAACTCTGTTTTAACATAATTCAGCATTGTATCTATGAGCCCCAGCTTGCCTGTGTAGTGATATACAGGGAACAGCTGCTCAGTTACCTCGGGCTCTCTGCAAGCCTTAGCCTCAGTGACGCAACACTGCATGAGCTCTGCGATCCCTTTTTAGCACAGGCCACATTCCTTTTTGGAAGAGAGCCTGCTTTGAGATTTTAAAACTACACAGAATAACATTTGCAAGTGTTTTCAGCTAATGGTTATTTGAACCTTATATTTAAATACTGTTTTCATTTAGTGGCCACCCATATCTGTACATGATTATATTTGCATGAAAAAAGCTTTCTCAGTGCTATAGTGCTTAGAAGTCTTGCCTAATTGTAAAACACTTGATGGGTGCAGGAAGGTGCTAGCTCCTCCCCAACAAGACGAAGAAAAGGGCAATTCTTGTTTGGACCTGTTCGGACCAGGATGACCCAGGGCCCAACCTCCTGCTCAGACAGCAGGTAATCATGCACCAACATGTGTCTACTCTGTGTCCCCATAGGCTACCTCCACCTCCTCTGGTCCCCCCGTGATGTTCCCTTGTGCCCCCCACCCTTCTCGCACACAGGTGTTGCCTGTTTTTCTTGATTCTTCTACCCTGCTCCCCCTGCCCCTCTCCAGCCTACTTCTGCAGGAGTCTGTCCCGATATATTCTGGTTTCACCATCACCGTCTTGTGGCCAATGCTAAATTTGACTTTTATGGACTTCATTGATTCACAGTGCATCACCCTTTCTCAACTCTCATGCTGGACTTCCTTTGCATCTTGTACTTATGGTGGCCTTGAATCATGTTGTTCCCATCTTCATCTTGTATCCTGGCTTGCAACATTATGTGTTACTACAGACTTCTGCAATAGCATTCGCTCTCCACTCTTGCTTCTCCACTCTTTTTGACTGCTTACTCTCTTGTTCTCTCCTCTTCTCCCTGTCTCCATTTTCCTATCTCCCCCTCCTCACCTTACTTTCTTCTATGCACTTACTCTATCAGAATTGTCCTTGGACCTAGTATGATAGCAAACTCGTCTGTCTCCTCCCCCCTCTCCTTTTTTGTTCGCCCCACCCCCCAGCACTATCTGAAATGTCATCAGGCCTAGTACGACAGTCGCTTGTTTTGTTCCTCCCCTCCCTTTCTGCACCCCTCTACCACGCCTTTTGTTTTTCTCCGGCTCTACCAGAAACGTCATCAGGCCTAGTACGGTAGTCGCCTGTCTTTCTTCATTTCCTTCCCACTCCCTTCCTTATCTATGTCTTAGCTCTTGCACTATCTGAACTGTCGTCAGGCCGAGCACTATCGTTCATTTCACATCCTTACTGTTCATGGCCTGTAAGAATGTCATTGTATTTCCCCGATTCCCTCCCTTGTCTTGAAGCGCTTTGAAACACATTGTGTATAGGCGCTATATAAATAAACTATCATATCATAAAATCCATTCCATCTCACAAGATATAGCTGGTAAGAATCGGGTGGGCTCCTAACCATAGTATACGTGCAGACACAGAGACTTTGCCTACTGCGCTTACCCAATTCTGATTACCATAAATACAACTTCGATGACAAATCCTAACCACTGAATACTAATGATTTCCACATTTGAGTGCCATTTCAAGTTTCATCTCATACCATTGTTTGTCATTAAAGACTATGGAACATATTGTTAATGGTTTGCAAGTTGTATAGTTCTCAGAGTTACATTAAGCACTGCAGGGGAAGGCACAAGTGCTATTCACAGGTACTAAATAAATCTATTATTGAATATTAATTCATATGGTCTCTCTCTCTCTTTGTCCGTCTCTCTCTCTATCTCTGGAATGACCAGCAGACCTCAGGCAAAGACCCACTCATCCTGTTGAAGCATAGAAGTCAAAGTTAAAAAGATCAGTGACATTATCTCTTACCTAGTTGTATAAATATTCTTAGGTTGAGGCTACATTAAGAGTATCTGTCACTCTCTTGAGCATGAATAAGGAAATCCTATTAACCAAACAATGGCACATAAACCTAATACATCACAGTTGCTTCTGCAAAACAAGCCTATTTTCTTCCAACACAACCAAGAAACGCACAACTTGGAAAGGGTGATATTTCCTATTGTGAGCTTACCTGCACTTTGGCTGTTCTGGGAGGAGTTCTACTGCTTCATCGCAGAGGAGTTATCTACTAATCATAATATTTCCTCAGCTAGCCAGGCAACCTCTTCGTTCAATGTCTATTAGGAGAAGATTTCAGACCCAACACTGGTGTGGGGTTTTGCAAAGCCAAACTAGTGGACCTGCAAGCCCTTTTCACACTTTGGTCTGAGCAAAATCTCACTGGGTTGCGCACGTTGAGCAGTAAGGCGTAGACTTATGAGATCGTGGGTTAGGTGGCAGCCATAGTTATCAACAAAAGTTGACATGCAATTGAATATCAACATAAGTATAAAAGTACACTTTCAAAAGACCACATAGGCCTTAAAATACAACAACTCACTAAGCAAACAAATATTGAACATGAATATATACACAGTTTGTAACTCCCACAAGGGGCTATTCCCCACTTTACTACACACAGTGAAATAAAGAAAGCAAAGCACATCTAATACTGTTCGAACTAAAGTCAGAGGAAAACACAAGGAAAATGGTTAACGGTCAATACTGGGTACAGTATAAGGTAATGCCTAAATGCTTTAAAAGTCGTTTCATAGCTAACCAGCACATTAACTAGCGTTCCAGTGGGACCAGTTCATAGGTCAGTGCAGGGAAGGGGGGTAAAGTTAGTCACATTTCCACTAAAGAAAGATTTCGCCAAAGTCAATCTGTAAGCTCTTTAGATCACAACACATCAATTTTAGTGAAAGGGTTTCCCACAAAAGAATGTCTGTACTGTAGGGTCCGCAGGAAGGAATCCTAGACCAGCCCGCCACGGCCCGGTATTGATTGTTGTAGGGATTGGAAAGGTAAGTAACAGGTAAGTAACTTGTTCCTTCTCCAGCATGGGGTCTGGCATGGATTCACATGCTCATGAATATAAGAATAAATAGCAGTAAACATGTTATGAAGAGGCTGGCGCAGACAGGTAAGTGATATTAAGGTTTTATTTAGTATATAACGATGGAAGAAGACCCCCAACATTAAGAGGCTCCTCTCCTTCAGCTATTTCTCCAACTGACAACATTAGAACACTTAGAACACCTCAACAAGGAACGCTGTCATCAACATTCCATGACATCATACTTGGGATGCAGCACACAGGAAAGAAACACTATGGAGGGCATTCTCCACAACACATCTCCCCTTTTTTTTTTTTAAACTTCACTTATATAATCTAAAATCCGATCTCAACAAAATAATCCAAGGGTGTCATGATGATGACCACAATAAACAAAAAAATTGGTCCAGTCTTCGGCACATACTTATATATGCCCTCTCTTGACCGCAGCAATTCCGTCTTTATTCCACACTTGTCCTCCAGCCACACGTACGGCCCCTTTCATGAACGCTACAACTCTGACTGGATCCGAATAAAGAGATTCTCCTTTCCTCTTGACAAATCCTTTCTTGATCCTAACCCAATCTCCACATTCTACGCGCAGCTCTTTCTTACCTCTCTTCAGGTTTTCACGCGCCACCCATTCAGACTTCTTCCTCACCAATGACTTTCTTACTTCATCAACAACCAGATCCGTTTCCCTACTCCTACCCAGATATGGCGGACACGCCATGGAATATGGCTTCCTGCCTCTCATAAGCTCAAACGGGCACAGACCTGTTGTTGAATGTGGCGCCATCCTTAGGGCCCAGATCCTATTATGTATCATAGCCAACTTATCCAATCCGCACTCTTCCCCCATGCGAATACTCTCCATCACACACCTATTCATCCTTTCAACTACTCCGTTGGATTCGGGATGATACAATGAGGTCCTTTTGTGATGCACTCCACATTTCCTTAAATAGTTGGTGAAGTTCCCCCCTACAAATTGGGGACCATTGTCCGTCAACAAACTCTCCGGCAGACCTTCATTGGAAAATATCTCCTGCAAAGTCTTTATCATGCTTTCTCCGGTGACATCTCTCACAATTTTAAAATTCACCCACCGAGAGAACAGATCCACCACCAGAACTATGAACTTTCCATGTCCATAACCCAATTCCACAGGACCAAGGATATCCATGGCGAGATCACTCCATATCCTAGACGGAAGACCCACGTCCACCAATGGTTGCTTCTTGGCTACAGATACCTTCCCACTCTTGACACAAAATTGACAATTTTCTAAACAATTTTCTATTTCCCTGTCAAAACCCGGCCACCAATAGTCTTCTCTCAATACACATTTGGTTTTGGTAACTCCTATGTGACCGCTGTGTGCCAGCTCTATCACTCTCTTCCTCAACCCAACCGGAACCACAGCCCTTCCCCATCTGAACAATACCCCACGATGACCGATAATTCATCCTTCACTTCCCAATACGGCCTCGCGCCCTCCGCCACTTTCACTTTATTGGGCCATGCAGCAGAAACAACATACAGAATTATTTTATTTATGTTTTCATCGCTCCTCATCCCTTCCAACCACTCCTGTTTGGACACTATACCATCTGTGTTGACAAACACTAATTCCATTTCTTCATCTTCCACAATACCAGAATCAACTACTCTCATCCTTGATAAATTGTCAGCCAATATATTGTCCTTCCCGGGAATGACCATCTTGAAACAATGTGTCTGCATTCTGGTGACCCACCCTGCGGGAAACCTTATCAAGGCCCTTGTTCTCGAATATAGCTTTAAGTGGTTTGTGATCTGTCCGAATTACGAACTCTACACCCCACACGAAGTTTCTGAATCGTTCCACAGCCCAGAAACATGCCAATGCCTCCGTTTCGAGAACAGAATACCTCACCTCCGCTCCCTTGAGACCCCTCGAGGCATGGGCTATCACCTCCTCAGACCCCTCGTCTTGTTTCTGGGACAAAACAGCACCTAGACCACATTCACTCGCATCCACTGTGATGATGGATGGCTTTCTTGTGTCAAAACAACTTAAGGGTTGGGCTAAGTTTATTTCTTCTTTTATTCCATTGAATTCCGCCTCGCACTGACTATTCCACACAAACTCAACACCTTTCCTCAGAATCTTTCTCATCTCATGCACCTTGTCAGCATAATTTACCACAAATTTCTGATAAAACTCTGTCATTCCTAAAAAAGAGCGTAATTCACTCTTATCAATCGGTCTTTCTATCCTCTTTATGGCATTCACCATCTCTTCCTTGGGTCTGATACCATTCCCCGACACCTCATGTCCCAAATAGTCCACTTTTGTCACAGCAAATTTGCATTTCTCTTCTTTCAGTGTGATCCCTCTTTCCTCGAATATCTTCAACACCTTACACAAATTCCTGCCATGCTCCTCCAATGTCACTCCACTCACCAACACATCATCCTGAAAACAGAAAACACCCTTCACCCCCTTCAACAAGCGATCCATGATTTTCTGGAACACTGAGGAAGCGGATGCTAACCCAAAGGGCATCCTCCTAAATTGAAATACGCCTTCATGTGTCACAAACACCGTAACTTTCCTACATGCCTCCTCCAACTCCACCTGATGATAGGCTGACGTCATGTCCAGTTTAGAGAAGTACCAGCATGGTTAACAATTCACCCATGTTGAGCAGTGGGTGCCTGTCCACCAACACACACTTATTCAACTCGCGCATATCAACGCACAGCCTCAGATCCCCTGAACTTTTCTTCACAATGACGACCGGGGAAACCCACTCGACCCCCCCTGCTCTTTCAATCACACCTGACTTAAGGAGTTTCTCCAACTCCTCCTTTACTCTGTCCCTTAACATAAAAGGGACAGGCCTGAGCTTCGCCACGGTGGGAACACTGCCTCTTTTCAATAATATCTGATGCTGAAATCCCTTCACTCTTCCCAATGTCTCGTCAAATACCTTCCCATGCTCTCTCACATACTTGCTATACGTGAAAACACTTCTGATACTTGTAAAACTTGATCAGGATGGCTGGGGTCTAATCTGATTCCCAAATTCTTTTGCTCTCTCCATCCTAACAAGGATTGACCCTTCTTTGTCACATATACTTTCCCTTCACAGCATCGTCCTTTAAATTCAAACTTACACCAGACATACCCCAGCAAATCAATCTTTTCTTGGTTGTACCCCCCTGGAGTTATGTCTGGCACAGATAAGGTCGACACAACCCCTTTCATTTCGTCCTCAAATGCGCTTCTGGATATCAAAGTGATCTTCGACCCTGAGTCAGCCATCATCGACACCTTACATCCATTCACGGTCAAAACAGTATATGGGCGCTCACAATCATCCGGGATACCATCCCTACTAACAACATTGACAGTGTTCACAATAACGTTTTGCAATGCCAGTACGGTGTCATCTTCTGATGACCTCCCTCCTTCCTCTTCGTTCACGTATAGAACCTTCCTTTGATTCATTCGGCCAAATTGATAGTTCTTGCAGCACGTCCCAAAGTGTCCTCTCCTTTTGCACTTATTGCAGATTGCCTTCCGCCCTGGACACACCACTGAAGATGCAAAATGTGTCGTACTGGCACACCTATAGCACAATCTCTCATCCTTTTTATCTTCTCTTTGCGTTGACTCTTGATTTCTTCTTTCTTCTGTATTACTCCTCTCCTTCTGTTTGTTTCTTCCCTTCCTCTTGTTCTTCCCTTCACTCACATTCAATACTTCCGCTTTAGAGTCTCCTCCTTCAGCCTTTGACAGCTTGGCAACACATGCCAGCGAATGTTCTACACGTTTAGCTAAGTCCAATACCTCGTCCAAGTTCGGCTCACCCTTCAGCCACAGTTCCTCGCGTATCTTATTTGACCGACAATGCGTCATGAATTGATCACGGATGTGCTCGTCGAAACTTCCTTGAAATGTACACGTTAGGGCAAGATGACGGAGAACAGTCACATAGTCTTCAACAGACTCCCCATGAGCTTGTATGCGCATACGGAAATTGTAACGTTCCAAAATCGTGCTTCTTTTTGGGTTGAAATGTTTGTCTAATCTCATCAAGGCTGACTCGAAATCATTCAAGTCATCCCCGCTTCCATCACTTGCTAGATGAGGGAGGGTCTCAAAAATTCTTTGGCCTTTGTAACCCAAAAAGTGAAGTATTAACCCCAATTTCCTTTCGCTGGAATATGCCGTTCCCCCGGCTGTCTTCATATAATGCATAAAACCCTTGCGCCATTGGGGCCAAGCAATTTTCGCCGCCCCTGGCGTAGGCATAAATATGGGTGGTCCAGATATGCCAGGCAAAGCTGCCATGTCTTCAAGTTACAGTCCTAGATCAGAGCAGTATTTTTTTTTCTCACTGCACTTCTAAATTAAGTTCTTGTGCGCTTGTTGGAGAGAGGAATCTAATTCTTCCACAGGAGATGCAGGGGTCACTTTCCTATAGAGGGATCTAATCTGCAGGGTTGACACAAAAGGAATTTTTCTTTTTGAGCCGGGACCGCCTTTGCTGTCACTGGAACCCCTTTTTGCTGCCACAGTTCAGCTTCCACCCTCTCAAAGGACTTGCAGTAGCACTGTACCCAGAACGGTGCTGTAATTGAGCCGTGGGGCACTGGCCCGTGCTGGGATCCGCGGCGTTGTGAGAAAAAAATTAGCACTTGGCAGCGGTTGCAGGGATATGACGGCCGCTCAACACCAGAGAAAGGCGGAGCAACCTCCCCCGTGCCGATGGTGCTTCGTCAGCACTTTATTTGACGACAGTTACAGGGGTTAGGCGGCCTCTCGATGCCGGAGTAAAACGGAGCAACCTCCCCTGTGCCGCTGATACTGATCAGGGGCCGCTCGCTCCTACGTTTCCGCCACGCCTGCTCCAGCCGGAATCAATCTCTCACTTGTGGAACTTGTGGAACCTCGACGGCCGTCCTGTCGTTCACACTGGAGGGCCGCTCAACGCACAAAATGATGCGGAGCACCCCGCGGCGAACCGCGGCTCCTGCTGACTTGGGGTGGGGCCGCCGCTTCTCCTCACCAGGACGCTGGGGCAGCGCGGGTCGTCCCTCTGCGGGTCACTCAGCGCCGGGCACGGCGGAGCGGACTTCAGGAGCAAAACAGGTACGGCTGGTTGCTGGGGGTCTCCTTTCGCCCGTCCGCTGTGGCCACTTCATCCCATCCTCATCGCCATTGTTATGAAGAGGCTGGCGAAGACAGGTAAGTGATATTAAGGTTTTATTTAGTATATAACGATGGAAGAAGACCCCCAACATTAAGAGGCTCCTCTCCTTCAGCTATTTCTCCAACTGACAACATTAGAACACCTCAACAAGGAACGCTGTCATCAACATGCTGTCATGATGCCTGCCCCCAGAGCACCGGGACAGGCCCAGCACCCCCGGAAGCAGGCATCATGCCCTCGGGAAAAAACCCAGCGGCCACTAATAGGGGCTCTTTGGACTTTGTCCTGGCGCCTTTGGCGCCAGGCTCATATTGGACATCAGTCCTGGCGCCAAAGGCGCCAGGCTCATAAGAGAAGGTGTTTGGTGCACTTACCTGACGCAGACCATGCTGCATAAAGCCTCAAGCCAAATAAGGCTTAGGAGGGACTACTTTATTAAAGGAACTATTTTACTTGGGTGGGGACCGTGGAAGAATACTTACCTGGGACTTCTTCCAAGGCTATTTAAACCACGCCCGGACTGCCACACGTGCTTCGCGTTGTTCTGCATCTAGCAGCTGGACGCTCACCGTGTCTGCTCCTGCATCCTGACTTCTGCCACGCCTGCCAGCATCCTGAATCACCTGCAAAGGAAGGGAACAAGAGAACAGAAGAAGGAAAAGGCCTTACCTGCTAAATCTGCATCCCAGAGACATTTCTCCGACGATCCTGAAAAGGAAGACATTTATTTTTAAAAGCACATCGCATCGATCGCTGCAGCGCCTCATTCTACTCACCTTAGAGGGCGCTTCCATGTTCTGCAGCGACCATCCGGATCCGCAGTCGCGCCCCAGCGCCTAGGAGAAAAAGACAATAACGAAGGTGAGAAAAAGAAGGGAAAAGGGAAGCTAAATCTCCATGTTAAGACTTACCTGCTGGGTCATTCCCTTTTCATTTCGGGTCCGCGCCGCATCCAGGCATTTTCGGACCCCGGCCCCTAAGGGGAAAAAGACATCAGCGTTAATGAGCGAATGAAAAGACATTACCAAGACGCTCATTAAAGACTTACCTGATTTCCACAAGGATTTCACCTCTCATCTCGGGTCGGTGCCTGTTCCCCGGCATTCCGTACCCCGGCCCCTATGGGGAAAAAGACACTAGCATTAGAACATTAATGCATGGACACAAGGGGAACCACTTATCAAAAACTTACCTGGAAGCCAAGCAAGTTTGGCTCTCACCAATCCGAAAATCCAGTGAAGTAACTGGATACCAAAGCGCCCCCGCATCAGAAACCACCAATCCGAAAATCCAGTGAAGTAACTAGATACCAACGCGCCCCTGCATCAGAAGCAGGATGGAGAGCTCGTCCTTCCAGACCCTAACGTGAGACGCCACGGGGAAGCACAGAAGGGTTTTGAGGAGGGTGAGAGGGGTAAGTGGGAGGCCGACGCATTACCCCGCAGACAGCTAATCCCCTATTTCCACCTACAGAAGGATACTTCTGCGAGCCAAACAAGCAAGATTTGGGGGTCCAGTCCAGTCTGTCTTCCGAGTCCTGCGCATCACTTTAGAAGAGGTCACAGCAGCTCAAACCAGGCCGGCGCCTCCGTGGGAGTCAGGTGAGCGTTACAGAACGCGAAGCTTTCCTACAAATTCCCACCCAGGCGCTATGGAAACTTCTGAGACTGATCAGTTGGCCCAGTTACTGGGGGAATTACAGGCCGAAGTACATGCCGCTCGTCAAGAGACTAATGCCCTCAGGAGGGAATTAATTGTATCAAAGGAAAGAACTGATGACCTGGCCAGACAGCTTTTGCAAGGTCAAGCTGGACAAACTCCTCTACCCGGTTCCGGAGGGAACCCCACTCCTGTGGTTTCCAGTAACCTGTGCAGATTAATCTACCTGGAAACATGCCGCTGGCCCCACACGAACGCTTTGCTGGGGACCCCAAACGATTCGCCGTATTCATGAATCAGTGTCGTTTGCACTTCTTATGCAGACCTGGGGTCTTCCCTAATGATCAGACCAAGGTAGCCTTTGTATTGTCATATCTCAGCGGCTGTGCTGCCGATTGGTCAGTTCCACTGGTTACTCAAGATGACCCAATTCTCCGTGATTTTCAAGGATTTCAAGCAAGCATGGAAAGGTTATTTGCTCGACACTCTCAGGGGCAGGTTCTGGATGACGAACTTCTATCCCTGCGACAGGGCAATCAGGACCTCCTATCCTACATTGCAACCTTTAATAGACTAATTGTGGAAACTGGGTGGCCAGAGGATAAAAGAATCACGTTATTTTATCGAGGTCTACGCGGAGAACTTAAAGACGTCTTGGCCCAGGGTTGTAAATCCGCCCCAAGAATGCACAGAATATATAGACTTAGTGGTCCAATTGGATCACAGACTTCAAAACAGAAAAGCAGATCGGTCCAAGTTTGAGACCCCGGGTGTTGGTCAAGACCCACGCTAACCCCAAGGGTGCTGATGTCTCTGAGCCTATGCAAATTGGAGGGGTTAAAGGACCTTTAACTCAAAAGGAACGTGAAAGGAGGCGGCAGTTAAAATTATGTCTTTAATGTGGGAACTCTGGACACTTTCTACGAGATTGCCCAGCAAAACCGCCCAAGAAGGTGGTAGGCGCCGCTGATAAAAACCATGAAGACTCTGTTTCGATAAACGACTCCGCCCGACAAGTGTAGGGGTCCGCTTGCCGAGCTTGAAAACTAACTCTCAGACCTCGCATTTCATTGTGCCAATGGTTCTCGCAGATCCAGAACAGCCTAAGCGGTTGCATGCAATAAAGGCATACATCGATAGTGGGGCTATAGGAAACTATGTGGATCGTGAATTGGTCTCTAGGATTAACCTCCCTCTGCGTCCTAAAACCAGCAAAGATGTCATCACCACAGTCGATGGAACTGAAATTGCCTCTGGACCGGTAACACATTCCACTACTGAGGTGACTCTTATTGGTCCGGACGGCCATCGGGAGGCAGTTGTGTTTAATGTAATCAAGGTTCCACAATTTCAGGTTATTCTTGGAATTTCTTGGTTAGAGACACATAATCCTCGAATTGATTGGCGAGCTAAGAGAATAACCTTCCCGGATTGTGCACAAACCTGCTACCCAGAAAATCTGAAGATTAGTCTAGCATCTGTAACCTCTGCCTCCATGCAACTACCTCCGGAATACCAAGACTTTCAGGACGTCTTCCAAAAGGAACAGGCCAACACGTTACCTCCCCACAGATCGTACGATTGCCAAATCGATCTGGTGCCTGGTGCACAACCCCCTTGTAGCAGGATTTATGCCCTTACCGAACCTGAGAACCTGCATTTGAGACAATATTTGGAACAATACTTAGCCAATGGTTTTATTCGCCCGTCAATGTCCCCGGCATCCTCGGCTTTGTTCTTCGTGCCCAAAAAAGAAGGCGACCTTAGAACTTGTATCGACTACCGCGCATTGAACCAGATAACGGTTAAAAACCGTTACCCTCTGCCTCTGATCCCTGAACTCCTTGACCAGGTGAAGGTCGCTTGCGTATACACCAAGTTAGATCTCCGGGGGGCTTATCATCTGGTGCGAGTAAAGGAAGGCGACGAATGGAAAACCGCCTTCCGTACAAAATACGGATTATTCGAATACCAAGTGATGCCTTTCGGGTTGTGCAACGCGCCTGCTGCCTTCCAATTCTTCATGAACGGTGTCCTTCGGGAACTCATCGATGTTTGTGTTGTCGTATATATCGATGACATTCTTGTGTACTCCTCTTCGGAATCTGATCACAGAAAGCATGTCCGGGCCGTCCTTGAGAAATTGCGTCAGCACAAACTGTTTGCTAAGCTGGAAAAGTGTGTTTTCCATACCACCGAGGTAGAGTTTCTCGGATTCATCCTGACTCCTAATGGGGTCCGAATGGACTCACAGAAAGTGGAGGCCATCCTCAGATGGCCATCTCCTAGTTCGGTGAAAGGGGTCCAAAGCATGCTTGGTTTTGCCAATTTTTATCGCAGATTTATTCCGGAATTTTCACGTGTAGTACAACCCATCACTGCACTCTTGCGGAAAAATAAACGTTTCGAATGGACCAAGGAAGCTGAACAGGCCTTTCAGGAATTGAAAGCTAAATTCACGTCTGCACCTATTTTGAAGCACCCGCGTCCCGATCTCCCATACATAGTCGAAACTGACGCATCCAGTTTAGCCATGGGAGCTGTCCTGTCTCAGAGAGACCCTGAAACCAACCAACTGCATCCTGTAGCATTCTGGTCCAGAAAGTTCTCACCGCCTGAGGTAAATTATGCAATAACCGATAAGGAATTATTAGCCATCAAGTCCGCCTTTAAGGCTTGGCGGCATTATCTTCTTGGCGCCAGGCACACCATTACCGTGATCACTGATCACCGAAACTTGCAATACTTAAAGACTGCCAAGGCTCAATCGTCACGTCAGCTCCGATGGGCTTTGTTCTTTGCTGATGTCAAAGCCACTTCCCACAGTTCCTTCCCCAGGAGTCTCCTCACCTTGGTCTTCTCTGTGACTGGCGACTTTCTGTCTTCTCCTCCGGTCTTTCAGGGTTCTCTCCTCTTCAGTATCCTTCTTAAGGAGTCCTTTCCCCTTCTTGCGTTCGAAGAGATAGGGACGGTCTCCTCCGGAGGCCACCTTGACCGTTATTGGAATAAACCGTCAGGTGAACCCTGGGGAGTCCGCCCCTCCCAAAACAGGGAAAAAGCCAGTAAGGCAGAAAAAACCCTGTGAGGCTGCAGGCGAGGATAGATTGGAGGAATTGCGGATCCAGAGGCTTTAAAAGTCTTGAGGCCAATGTCCAGTTGATACTCCAATGGATGACAGCTACCGGACTGTGATTCCTTGGCTTGGATGAAGGAGCCCTGGGAGAGGCGATGGAGTGTGGAGCCACAAAGGAGAACTTCTATGCTTCCGAAGGATCAAACATAGGCACAGAAGACTGCAAACGGAGGTAAGTTGTTTCGGTAGACAGGTAAAGGTATGGGGAGAGAGAGAGAGAGAGAAAACTCGTGAGCAATAGAGAGCAGTAGTGAGTCCGTGAGAGTAAGAGAGAGTGAATGCGAGAGGGTATGAATGAGAGAGCGAGTGAATGCTGGAGTGCGAGAATGAGAGAGAGAGTGAATGCAAGAGAGTATGAATGAGAGAGCGAGTGAATGTGAGAGTGCGAAAGAAAGAGGGGGTGAAAGAGAGGGATGGCAAGACCGAGGGAAGCCGGAAAAGACCCTGAGCAACAGGGAACCGGAAAACCGGAACCTCGCCGACGGGGAAGACAGGTACCAGCCGAGCGAGGTAGAGGGTACTACGGGGGGCGAAGCTAGGCTGGAACCGAGGACCAGATAAGGGGAAAGGAAAGGCAAGAGAGAACAGCCGTCGCCTAACGAGAAGGCGAAGGGCCGCGGAGATTAACCGAGAAAACAAGAGGAGCTCGGTATGTCAGGAACGGTAGTAGGCACAAAATCGAAAGTCAGCATAGCGAGTTGCAACGCGACTCGCAGGGGGCGTGGCTTCCTTAAATGCAGCAGCAACAAAAAGACTGGACCGCTCACAGACAGACTGTTGGGACCTAGTAGCGCCTCCATCTTGCCCATAACTTCCACGGTCTCAGCAGTGTGACAGTTGAGTTCGATTTTGTAATCACTTAACGTCCCGGCTGTAAGAATGGCAAAGCAGATGCACTATCTCGAATAGGAATGGGAGAAATAGACACTAATTCAGAACCTGTGCCGATCATTCCCGAACAAAGAATTTTGGGATTATCCTCCTTACAAACCTTCCAAGACATTCAAGCACGAGTAAAACAACTCCTGGACTCTACCGCCTTGCAGGATTGGATCCAAAGAGAATCTTACTTTTCGGTCAACAATGGCCTACCTTACTTCCAAGGACACTTATTTCTGCCAGAAAAGGAATAACAAGAACTGGTTATTTCCCGTCATCATGATGCCCTGATGGAAGGACATCCTGGCATTGCCAAAACTGAGGAAAAAAATAAACGACAATTCTGGTGGCCTTCCTGGCGAAAGGATATTAAATCTTTTGTGATGTCCTGTGGAGTTTGCGCCCAAAACAAAGGCCAAAAGACAAGACCCGCTGGTCTTCTTCAGCCTTTAGACATTCCACCAGCGCCTTGGCACACCTTATCACTAGATTTTATCACAGACCTGCCCCCTTGTAATGGATACAATACCATTCTGGTTGTGGTGGAATTATTTTCAAAAATGGCTCATTTTATTCCGTTGAGAGGATTACCTTCAGCTTCTGTCCTTGCCAAGGAATTCCTCGAAAATATTATCCGTTTGCATGGATTCCCGTCCATATTAGTCTCCGACCGGGGAAGCCAGTTTATTTCACACTTTTGGAAAAAGTGTTGTCAACTGGCACAAATCGACGTAAGACTCTCAACCAGCCACCACCCACAGACCGATGGTCAGACGGAGAGAACGAACCAGACCCTTGAACAATACCTACGGTGTATGTTGCACCAATCGGAGGGTAATTGGAAGGATTTGTTATGGGTGGCCGAATATGCATACAATAACTCGGTGCGCTCTGGAAATGGACAAAGCCCCTTTTACACCCTATATGGACATCACCCTCGTACTTCAGATCTGTACTCTCCTCTGAGCCTCGAAATGCCCGCAGTGGACCATTTGCATTCCACTATAACTCAAGCCTTCAAGAATGCAACTGCCAATTTGCAACAAGCGAAAGAGAAATACAAGAAAAATGCAGATCAGCATCGGAGGGAGGCGCCTTCATACCAAGTAGGAGATCAAGTATGGTTGGCTACAAAACATTTATCGCTCAAGGGACCTCGAACTTTTAATCCAAGGTATTTAGGCCCTTATTCGATCAAAGCTATCATTAATCCAGTGGCAGTCAAGCTCGAGCTGCCAACCAACATGCGGATTCATCCCGTTTTTCATGTGTCACTTTTGAAACCAGTGCAACCAGGAACCAGATCAATAAAGCCTCCAGAACCAATTCAGATAGATGGGGAACCTGAATTCGAAGTAAAAGACATTTTGGATTCTAAAATCTCAAAATCAAAACTTTTCTATCTAATTGATTGGAAAGGGTATGGGCCTCAGGAAAGGTCTTAGGGACCCAGCGACCACGTACATGCACCTCGGCTGGTAAAAAGGTTCCATCGGAATTAACCAAACAAACCGAAACCTCCAGAAGGAACCACCTTGGGAGGGGGAGTGCTGTCATGATGTCTGCCCCCAGAGCACCGGGACAGGCCCAGCACCCCCGGAAGCAGGCATCATGCCCTCGGGAAAAAACCCAGCGGCCCCTAATAGGGGCTCTTTGGACTTTGTCCTGGCACCAAAGGCGCCAGGCTCATAAAAGAAGGTGTTTGGTGCACTTACCTGACGCAGACCATGCTGCATAAAGCCTCAAGCCAAATAAGGCTTAGGAGGGACTACTTTATTAAAGGAACTATTTTACTTGGGTGGGGACCGTGGAAGAATACTTACCTGGGACTGCTTCCAAGGCTATTTAAACCACGCCCGGACTGCCACACGTGCTTCGCGTTGTTCTGAATCTAGCAGCTGGACGCTCACCTTGTCTGTTCCTGCATCCTGACTTCTGCCACGCCTGCCAGCATCCTGAATCGTCTGCAAAGGAAGGGAACAAGAGAACAGAAGAAGGAAAAGGCCTTACCTGCTAAATCTGCATCCCAGAGACATTTCGCCGACGATCCTGAAAAGGAAGACATTTATTTTTAAAAGCACATCGCATCGATCGCTGCAGCGCCTCATTCTACTCACCTTACAGGGCGCTTCCATGTTCTGCAGCGACCATCCGGATCCGCAGTCGCGCCCCAGCGCCTAGGAGAAAAAGACAATAACGAAGGTGAGAGAAAGAAGGGAAAAGGGAAGCTAAATCTCCATGTTAAGACTTACCTGCTGGGTCATTCCCTTTTCATTTCGGGTCCGCGCCGCATCCAGGCATTTTCGGACCCCAGCCCCTAAGGGGAAAAAGACATCAGCGTTAATGAGCGAATGAAAAGACATTACCAAGACGCTCATTAAAGACTTACCTGATTTCCACAAGGATTTCACCTCTCATCTCGGGTCGGTGCCTGTTCCCCGCCATGCCGTACCCCAGCCCCTATGGGGAAAAAGACACTAGCATTAGAACATTAATGCATGGACACAAGGGGAACCACTTATCAAAAACTTACCTGGAAGCCAAGCAGGTTTGGCTCTCACCAATCCGAAAATCCAGTGAAGTAACTGGATACCAACGCGCCCCTGCATCAGAAGCAGGATGGAGAGCTCGTCCTTCCAGACCCTAAGGTGAGACGCCACAGGGAAGCACAGAAGGGTTTTGAGGAGGGTGAGAGGGGTAAGTGGGAGGCCGACGCATTACCCCGCAGACAGCTAATCCCCTATTTCTACCTACAGAAGGATACTTCTGCGAGCCAGACAAGCAAGATTTGGGGGTCCAGTCCAGTCTGTCTTCTGAGTCCTGCGCATCACTTTAGAAGAGGTCACAGCAGCTCAAACCAGGCCGGCGCCTCCGTGGGAGTCAGGTGAGCGTTACACATTCCATGACATCATACTTGGGATGCAGCACAGAGGAAAGAAACACTATGGAGGGCATTCTCCACTTACATCTCATAAGTCACCACAACAAAACACATGCACAACCACGGGGGGTGGCAAAAGGCTCAACATTAAGCAATACAAAAAACTCAACATTAAGCATCTCTTACCTCCTCACCAGGCTCACCTTAAGCGAACAGGTTGCGCAGCACTGCTTGGCCGACCCTGGACTCCTCCCTGGATTCCCGATCGACGCAGTAGAATCTCGTGAAGGTGTGCGTCGACCTCCACGTAGCAGCCCTGCAGATGTCCAGCAGGGGCACACCAGATAAGAACGCCGTAGTAGCAGCGATCGCTCTGGTCGAATGGGCTCTCGGACGGCCTGGCAGCGGTCGGTTAGCCAACCGGTGGCAGTGCATGATGCAGCCGGAGAGCCATCTGGAAATAGAAGACTTCGAGAGAGCCTTCCCTTCGTTCACAGGTCCAAAGTTCACGAACAGCTATGATGTCCTCCGGAAACTCTTTGTGCGATCCACGTAGAACTTCAGCGCTCTAGCCACATCCAGCGAGTGCAAAGTCCTCTCGGCCGGCGACGAAGGAGACGGGAAGAAAACAGGTAACACCAAGGGCTCGTTAAGATGGAAGTCCGACGGCACCCTGGGCATAAAGGAGGGGTGCGTCCTAAGCACCACCCTCGAGGCATGGAAAGTCAAGTACGGTGCTTTGCAGGATAGGGCCTGGATCTCTCCCACTCGTCGTGCGAAGGTAATGGCCACCAGGAATGCAGTCTTCAACGACACAAACTTCATCGGTGCGGAGTGCATCGGCTCGAATGGGGGCCCCATGAGCCTGGTCAGCACCACGTTAAGTTCCCACGGGGCCTTCACCGGCGGGAACGACCGGAACAGTCCTTTCATAAACTCTTTTACCAGTCGATGGGACCACAGGGACGTCCGTCCTGTGGTTCTGGTATATCTGGAGATCTCCGCCAGATGAATCTTAATGGAGGCATGGGCTAGCCCATCCTTTGCCAGTGATAGCAGGTACAGCAGCACTTGAGGGGCCGTAATCCGTAGGGGGTTGATTTTCTGTGCTCGGCACCAGATAGAAAGCCTCTTCCACTTATGACCGTAGCATTTGAGAGTCGAGGATGCCCTGGCCTTTGCAAGAACCTCTCTGCAATCAGCTGGTATATCGTAGCCTCCAAACTCTAGCGCTGCAGGAGCCAAGCCTGCAGGTTCAGCGACGCCGGGTCGTGGTGGAAGATGGCGCCTCCTTCTCTGGAGAGAAGGTCCGCGTCCGCCGACAGCTTGATGGGAGGGGACGTTGACAAGTCCAGAAGGTCCGGGAACCAGATCTGCCTCGGCCACGCCGGTGCGACGAGGATCATCCTGCACCGGGACCTCTTGAGCTGGCTGATGAGTCGAAGCAGCAACGGCAACGGAGGGAACGCATACAGGTATAGGCCGTCCCAGGGGAACGAGAACACATGCTTCTAGGCTGGGGAAACCTGCTGGCGAACCTCTTGCACTTCGAGTTCGTCGCTGTTGCAAACAGGTCGATTTGGGGTTTGCCCCATCGTCGGAAGAGTTGATCCACCTGATCCTGGCGCAGTGCCCACTCGTGACACGCGCGCAGCTCTCTGCTGAGCGAGTCGGCGATGGTGTTGCTTTCTCCTGGCAGGTGGAAGGGAACCAGAAACATCCCCTGGGCAACCGCCCAGTGCCACAGATCCTGTGCCTCCTTGGATAGGGCTGGGGATCTGGTGCCTCCCTGCTTCCGTATGTAAAACATTGTCGTGGTGTTGTCCGTGAAGATCCGCACCACCTTGCCCTTGAGCGACGGGAGGAACGATTTGAGAGCCCAGAACACGGCTCGGAGTTCCAGGACATTGATGTGCAGGAGCCTCTCCTCCGGGAGCCAGAGGCCTCTTTCGTGGAGATCTCTGGTGTGGGCACCCCAACCTTCCAGGGAGGCGTCCGTCGTCACAGTCTCCTGGTACGCCGGCGTCTGAAAGTCCTTGACCGCCGTGAGGTGCGCTCGAACGCCCCACCACTGAATCGCCCGCCGGAACACCTTGTTGAGGGGGACCCTGTCTTCGAAGGTGCCCGTTGCCTGCATCCAACGGGCGTCGAGAAATTCTTGAAGAGGGCGCATCCGTAGTCTGCAGAAGCGCACCAGGTAGATGCAAGAGGACATCATCCCCAGGAGGGACTTGATGGACCTCACCCTGGCCACGTCCGTGGCTAGCAGGCGCTGCACTTTGCCTAGAATGGTCTTCGTTCGTTCTTCCGACGGGGCCGCCAGGCGCCTCACTGTATCGAGCTTCGCTCCCAGAAACAGGGCCACCTGCGACGGCACCAGATGGGACTTTTGGGTAGTTTATGGCGAATCCCAGGTCTGTGAGTAGCTGAACGGTCCTCGCAGTGTGTTCGACGGCGAGTTCCCTCGTCCTTGAGCGGATGAGCCAGTCGTCCAGGTAGGGGTAGACGTGAATCCCCTGCAGGCGCAGCCGTGCCGCCACTGGTGCTAGGCACTTGGTAAAGACCCTGGGGGCCGACTTCAATCCGAACGGCAGTGCTCTGAATTGGTAGTGGCGTCCCTGGACGACGAACCTGAGGAACTTTCGGTGACTTTTGAGGATGGGAATGTGGAAGTATGCATCCTCCAGGTCCAACGACGATAGAAAGTCGCCTTCCTCCAGCTGTCCCAGTACGTGCTGGAGGGTGACCATCCTGAACTTTTGTGACCTGATGTATTTGTTCAAACGACGAAGGTCCAGGATGGGGCTCTTCGGGACAAGCTCGATGGCGCCTTTCCTGAGCATCGCCCGTACTTCCAACAGCAGTTGCGGGACATGATTTTCCTTCCTGGCCACAGGTGGAACGTGAGGGCACTTCTTCAGGAATTCGATAGAGTGTCCTCTTGCCAGGGTATCCAGCACCCAACGGTCGGTGGAGATGGACTTCCACACGCCGACGAAATTCGTCAGCCGGCCTCCCACCAGGGTGCTTCGGTGGGGGCCCGAGACCACAGCCGGTTCAGTCCTGCTTGGAGGTGGTGGCCTTGCCGCCCTGGCCACCTTGCCGACGGCGGCGAGGCGCTCCCTACTTGCCGCAACCCCTGTAGGCCTCCTGAGACGAGGAGCGTGCCGCCTGGCGGTAGGACGACGAGGCACCACTGGATCCCTTGGAGGCACCCTGTCTGCCTCTGGAGCTCCGAAAGGGCCGTCGTTGCTGAAGGGCTCCTAGGGCGCGGGCCGTCTCCGTTTTTATGGCTTGGAGGGATTCGTCCACCGCCTTCCCGAACAAGTTTCTGCCGTCGAACGGCATGTCCAACACCCTGGTCTGGATGTCCTGACGGAAGTCGGTCGCCCGGAGCCAACCCCGTCGTCGTAGGCAAACACCGTTGCCCAGCTGGCGGAACCCGGTATCGGCAATACCGGTTGCCACCGTTATAGCGTGGTCCGACGCAACCTCGCCTTCTTGCAGTATTTCCAGGGCCTCGGACCTCTTGTCGTCCGGCAGGAAGTCCAATATGAGGGCCAGCTTAAACCAGAGCTCCCTGTCGTAACGGGCCACGATCGCCAGGGTGTTGGCCGCTTTGATCGTCGTCGCCGCCGACGAAATGTGTAACGCTCACCCGATTCCCGTAGAGGCGCCGGTCTTGACTGGGCGTATACCGTATCTTCAAAGGTGATGTGTAACACACGGCTGGCTCTTTGGGCTGGACCTCTGTGCACTGCATGTCTGACTCGAAGGGTAAGATGTCTGCAGATAGAAAATATGGGATTAAGGAACTGGGTTATTGAATGTCTCTCTCTTCTTCCCTTTCTCTTCTCCTGTAGAACCCCAAAGGTTAACGCTCTCACCTTAGGTAAGTGAACGCCGTGCTCTCCATCTGCCTCGGGGCAGGGTGCTGTAACCAGTTTCTTCACTGGATAAGGGGAGCAGCCCTCTTGACTTCAGAGGACTGCTGTCCGTCGTTTACTGCACGAACGGTAAGTTTCGAGTAATTCTAATGTCTTTAGTAATGATGTTTCTTGTTTTGCAGGGTTCCGGCGATGGCGGATGACGGGCTGAAGTGAGTTGAAGATGGAGCCCGTGTGATGAATAGAAGCGCCTGGAAGCACGTAAGTAAGCGCTTGTTGCCTGCTTCACGATGCGCTCTAACTGTCTTTTTATTTTGCAGGTACAGGTTCGGAGCGGCTGCAGGGTGCCGGAATACCCACTGGGTTAGATGTGGAAAGGAGTAATGGCACGTGAGTATTAAAGTTCCCCAATGTCTTTAAACGCACCTGGTTTTGTCTTTCAGATGCGGGATGCAGTGTGAAGACCTCCGGAGCGCACGAAGAGTAGGTAAGCCTTTGTCTTTCAGATGCCGGAATGCAGCGCGAGGCGTTGGTGACAGCCGATGGACCAGGTAAGTGAAGAGCTGTCACTGAAGACCGTAATGCTAACCTGTTCTTTCTTGTCTTTATAGGTGTTGCTGAAGACTGGATTCAGGATGGTAAGCCTTTTTCCTTAGGCCCAGGATCAGATGCAGAAGACACGATGAGCGTTCTGCTGCAGAGGATGCAGAATAACGCAAAGCAAGATTCATCCATCGGGTGTGGTTTAAATAGCCTCCTGTAGTGCTTAGGTGTCTCCTTCCACAGCCACGCCTAGGTAAGAAAAGAGTTCCTGCTTTCCAGAAGAGTTCCAGTGTTCTGAATCTAGGGAGTGGCTCCTGCTCCACCCAACAGGAAAAGTAGTTCCAAACAGAAGAGGATCAGAGGCTCAACTGGCAGGCAAGTAAGCAGCATGGTCTGCTGCAGGTAAGTCCACCCAAGCATTATGAGCCCGGCGCTTCCAGCGCTGGGACTGGGCATATTTATGAGCCTGGTGCCACTGGCGCCAGGAATGGGTCCAAAAGGTCCCAATTGGGACTGGTTGCCACTCGGAACCTGGGTTATGGATCTGCTTCGAAGGGAGTTGGGAAAACCCTGACCTTTTGGAAGCAGAGATCATGACAAAATGACCCACTGTCCCATGGCGTCCAACTTCTTTCCCTCGCCGTCCGGCGGGGAATTCGACGTCGAGGCTCCTGACCCTGCCGCTTTCTTCTTCGCCGCCGCCGAGGCGACCGAGTCTGGCGTTGGCTGGGCCCTGAGGCACAGGGAGCGGTTTCGGGGACCCGGTACTTCTTCTCGTACCGGTCCCGTTTGGCTGGTGCCGTGGAGGGGTTTTTGAGAACCGTCAGGCCCTCCTCCCAGATGTCATCGATTAGAGGCACCGTGATGACAGTCTTCCTCTTGGCCTCCCGGCGCTGATAGAGGAAACCTTCCTTTTTCTGCTCCTCTGGGCAGAGCTGGAACAATTCGGACGCCCTGGCGATCATGGCGTGGAATGAGCCAATCTCGTCGGGCGGCGAGGCCTGTGCGACGGGAGACCCGTTCCGTCGTCGCCCTCAGAACCCGTCGTCGAGCCCAGCGCACCGTCATCTCCCGACTCGTGGGAGGATGAGGAGGGAACTGTAGGCCTTACGGGGGCGAGGGGAGGAGAGGGTTGGGTCCTCCTTCGTTTGTTCTGAGGACTTCCCGACGGGCCAGGATGCGGGTCCTCCGGCCTGGGCCGTGGGAATCTCGTCCTTATCTCAGAGCATAAGGACTGGATCGCAGACAAAATGGCCGCCGAGCCATCCTGAGGCCTAGGTTCCGGCTGCGCCGGAAGGGAAGGCTGCTCTTCCTCGCCATCGTCGTCTTCCTCGGTTATCTCCCGAGGACCTTCCTTACGGGATCGAACCTTCTCGAATTGGACTTCGAGGTTCCTCATGGCCTCGGTCAGTTCCTCCTCCCAGGCTGACTCCGAGCTCGAGGAGGCTACCGTGCCCCCCCCTCGCTTCTTCCATCATGGCAGCCACGACGATGGGCTGAAAAGAGGATTCCCTCCTTGGCGGCAGGGAAACTCTAGTCCTGGAGGCAGTCTCCGCTGACGGGGTCTCTGCCGGCTTGGCCAGAGTCGCCACGATCACCTCGATAGAGGCCTTTGCCTGCTGGGTAGGGGCCTTCACCACCTTAGGTGCGTCCCGGGCCTTCTCCTTCGGGGGAGGGGCGACACCTCGCTCCCCCTCTTACGAGATCGGACGGGGCTTCTCCCGAAGCTTACCCGGGGTCTCGGACTTCCTCTTCCCCGAACCAGAGTGCTGGCTCGTGATTGACGGTGCCGGGGAAGGTGCGCCCTGCCTGGCGACCGAAGAGCCCGACCTTTTGGTGCTCCAGGAGCCAGCGGACTCGCGGCGCTTGGCCTGGTGTTGGGCCCCCGTTGCCGGGGCGCCCGCACAGGACTTAGAAGCCCGCTCGGACCCTTTCTTCGTCTTCTCACCCGTTGAGCCTTCTCCAACCAGCTGCCGAGACGGGATTGACGGTCCCTCATGGTCCGTTCCGACAAGTTCTTGCAGAACTGGCAGTCCTTCTCTACATGAGTCTTGTCCCCATGAAGACAGTAGAGGCATCGCAAATGTTCGTCTTCCTTAAACACATTCTGCAGCCTGCATCCAGGGCAGCTGCGAAACAGCTTGGGTCCGGGCGACAAACTCGCATCCTGGGCCATCTCGAAGTAGGCCGCGAATCTTCTGGAATCCTCCAAGAAGTTGATTCGACGAAATCTTCACCCTTGAGGGGCGTAGGAAAATCCTGCAATGGGTAGCCGTTAACGGGAGTAGAAATGGTGGAGCTTGAGGCTCGATTAACTGAAAAAATGTGAAAATTCACCTGAAAAAGCGCAAAACACGCAGTAAAAGCTCGTGAGCTAAGCACAAGGACTCCCAACACTTGAACGTGCGGTAAAAATCTGAAGATGGCTGCCAGAGGCGGGGCTTAGGTAGAGGGCAGTCATTGGCTGTGGTCAGTATGACGCAGAGATCAGTGATTGGTTACTACTACGAAAGATGGATCAGAAACGAAACTGATACTGATTTTTTCTTTACCGAGGATTCCCAGCCTGACGACGGGGAATATTCATGAGCATGTGAATCCATGCCAGACCCCATGCTGGAGAAACATGGTGAAGATTACGGTTACAATGTGGTTACTTGGTTACAAAGTGGAGGATAAGAGGTGCACAGATGCGGATCGTCCAAAGCTTCAGATGTCCAGAGAGCAGGGAGGCTGTGCAGGACTTGAGAGTGGTTATCACACCAGTCTAAGGGAGGAAGATGTCCAGTGAGGATCTTTATGGCTAGAAGATGGCCCAGACGTTTCCCAGTGGATTCCTCTGGCATTCTTTTGTGGGTTTTTCAGTCCTCTGACCCCTAGTGCCGGTCAGCGACATCCAGAGTGGCTCTAGCTTGGGAGCGAGCCCAGCCCTCCGACAGGCAGAGGCTTTCCAATCATGGATAGTCAGCTGCTGCACATCTGTCCTGCAACAGACATCCCTTGGCAGTAATGTGGTTAAGGGCCAGACTACTCAAATACCCAGTTTCAGTCAGTTCAGAGACACACTGCACTGACCGGGAGTCCATGGCTGTGGACTATGAAAGTGCATGACGTAATATAGCCATTTCTGGCCTGAAATGGCAGGAAGATGGAGGAAAAAACCAAGATGGCAAAAATAACAGGTCTTGCACCACGAGGACCACCTATTTTGTAAACATTGTACTAAAAAGGTCATCAGAGTAAAAATACTGGTGCACCATAATGTAACATAAAAAAAAAATTAGGCTCCTCGCCACCAGCCTGTTCAGTGCACATCAAAAAGGGTAACGAACATTGCCTAAAAGTGCAAGAGAAAGGGAACACAAAGTCTCCCTAAAGTACTTCACGGAAGGGGAGCTGTGCAATATAAAAAAGATAAATGGGAGAAGCTGTGCTTAGCTGGGAGCTACAGGGACTGCCCAATGCACCCCAAACGAGTGGCGTAAAGCAAGTGAGTAAGGCTAAAAAGACCCCACTCACCTAAACCAGCCATAAACCCAAGTTCAGATATGCTGGGGGAAGAGGAGAAGGCATCATAGTCAATAGAAGAAAGTTGTAAAAAGTGAAGGTTTCCCAAAAAATGATTATGGCACTGGCACCTCAAAGTTGATTAACTCTAATCTGGTTTCAGCAGAAGTTGAGCGTTACATGCTGAATCATTGCACCCCTTTGTTGCATGAAGAAGTTAAACACTGCATATTAGAAAGGTAAAATTGGCCTCAACCCAGGACATCCTGAGGACCATTACAAACAGTGCTAGTCCTATGCTGTGCACATTATTCAGCCGCTCTTTGCAAGAGGACCTGGTCCTTACAAAGTTTACGAAAGCTCTAGAAGGCTGAAGCTAAACATCTTCAAAAGGCTTTGTTGGATCCTAGAGCAACTACCTATTTTCACATAATTTCTCTGGTACCTTTCCCTGATAAAATCTTGGAGAAAGCTACTGCCTACCAGTTTTTACATGTATTGATTAGATGGCCACTACAGGTGCTCTGGAACCTTAGTGGACCTGGAAAGTTTTCACATAAACGTTTGAAACCAACTCCCTTGGGTAATGAGGATTTGCAGGAAGGCTGAGAGTAAGGAGATCAGGGATTTGGCGTAAGTACCATTAACAAAAATAAGAGCTTATCAAGCAGTCTTATTGTTCCCACCGATGAGTACAAACAAACTCCATTTGTCAAAACAAATGCACAAAGTAATAAACTACTAAAAGAAGCAAAACAAATCACATACACATTCATAGTTCGGGGTTTAAAATGTGGCACAGACATAAATGCAATAGCAACACTACAACAATTCTCTACAATAATAGCCTAACGTGGGGGGAAATAGCCAGACAATACATCATAGACCTTATATTGTTATGCAGCATTCCCAACTCTCAATAGTAATCTTAACATTTCCAAGCACTAACCTAAGCCAGTAGAACATCTGCCTGTCACGTTGTGCCCAGAACTGAGACAAGACCACAACGTGTGTTTCCAAGGGTGTTTATTAAACTAACGTTAAAAAGAAATAACGTGGTGAATGGTGGTAAAACTCAACAAGTAATGTGTCAGTATGGTAGCTCCAAGTGTCAGATAGTAATGTGAAGGTGGGGCCAGTTGGGTTCTCAACACAGTACCCAAAATAACAGAATCCCCCCTCGTGCTTCAAAAGTGTTATTCAGTAAAGTGCTGAGTGTATCAAAAATTCTCCAAATTCAAAGGTCGGGTGGCAGATGCAAACCAAGAGTTCCCAGTCCTTCAGATGTGTCACAAAAAAACGAAAAGACGTGTCCATAAAATATTTTCTAAGTTTCAACCAAAAGACAAACCAAAGAAAATATTTGTTTGAAAGTCTTGCCTCAAGGAGGGCATCTCTCTCCATTTATATTGTCCTATTTGGGCCGGAGGGCTTCCATTGCCCACAGATGCACAGCTGAAAGGTGTTTTGGGGGTCCTCTGGACCTTTGTCGCCTAGGTCTTCTCAGATTCTCTCCTGGCAGTCAAGAGCTTCCCACAAGTTCCCAGTGGAGAAGCATGTACCACCTCTCACCCATCAATTTCTCCAGTTGATCACCTCTACTGGGCTCTTCTCTGCCCAAACTAGCCCTACGCTGCCCTCCCCCAGCATAGCAGCATAGTCTTAAACATCCTCTTTATGTTCTCCTCTGGGCCAACAGGTCTTTCGGAATCACCCTATCCTTATTACCCAAGGGGGTGGGCTCCCAATGGTAGTTCGGTTGTATATCTGCCTCTAGCGACTTAGTATCTTTTTTTTCTCTATTTCCAGTCTCCTGCCAAGAATATGCCTCCCTGCAATGGTATCTCTCCTTACTGTAATCCTCCAGAGCCTTTAAGTTCGCTCTTTACTCCACTCCAGAACAATACTTTTCCACCTACCTCTGGACTCCAATTCAGTTTCCCTCTGCTCCTTTCTCTTTAAAATGAGGTCTCCCTTTTTCTCTCCGATAACTTGCTCGTTCACTCATTCATCTCCCAATTGGTATCTCCCTTCAACCTCTCTCTAACACTATTTTTCTACCTTTTACCTGAATGAATATCTCCTTTAACTCCACACACACTATAGAACGTATCAATCCTCTCCCACTCACCAAACACTTCTCCTCAGGATGTCAACTTTCTCTTCCTCCAACCTCTTGCCCTTTTCATGTGCCAACTCTCCACTTGCTCTCAGTGTTGGTACCCCTCTGTCAGGACTTCCCTCCAGCTCCAGACTACTTTTTCAAAAATATCACTCTTTGCTTATGATTTCTCCCTTCCATGCATCTCACACTTCTTTCATATGGTCACACACAAGTGCCTCCTGCTTCCAGGTTTCCACGGTCACACTATCTTCACACAGGGTCGCCAGGACAGGGCCCTGCTGTTCTTCTGTATGCTTCCCCAAGGAATGACATTGACAAATGGTCTGGTTGGCTATTAAAGCCTGGTCTCCCACCCCCTTGGGAGGCGTTTATGAACAGTGGTTGTCCCTGTGCTGTGTGAGATGGGATGACTTGTGATTGGGTGATGTGTTTAGGGTCATGTTGATTAAGTGGGTGGGCCAGAAATTCTACAAATGTCTGCCACGATCTTGGCAAAACAAAAGAGCTGATGGCTGAAAGGTTTAGAAATAATCTGAACTCTGGCATTGCTCTGGCCAACCCTCCAGACCATCATTCTTTGCCTGCCAAGCCATTACAAAAGTGGTAAGACCATATGCAAATCAGGCTTGGTCCCACCCCAAAAGGGGCAGTCAAGTCCGAACGGCTTGGTCACATCACTTCAGCACGAGACCAAAAGCATCCCCAAACATGCTTCTGCCTCGTTGGGCCTCATTAGGGTGGAGTAGCTCTGGTCTCTAGGCCCAGCAGGCACAGAACCTATGTCTGGGTATATCCATCCCACTCGGGGCGACTACAGCAAAACAATCTTGGATCTCAAAGCTGACCTGAACATGTGTGTGCTTTCTACCCCTCCCCTGTAGCCCATGTTTCAATTGCTTGCTTCACTCTGTGTCCCTCCGTTTCCCCAGCATGTCACTGGAGAGTCAGGAAACCCATTAGTAAGTGAGGGAAGCAGTTTATGAATGGGAAGATTCCTTTGCAGGAAACAGTCAACACCAATTCCTGCGCCAGTACCTGGAATCGAAGAACAATGCCAGTTTGTTTCGACATTCACTTTGGCATTGATCATGAGCACATTTTCTTCCAGTGAGTTTGTTAGGTGCAGATTTTTGCCCACATGAGTCCCACAGTCTAAAGTACTTGAACTCTGTGGTTTGAATGACTCTTTCAGCAGTTCTGCCGAAGGACAGAAAGCATCCCCACATTTACTGGGGACTGGAGAAAGCAGTAAAGGGAAAGGGTTTGGTTTTTCCATCTGGTGTTTAGGTCAGGTAGGAGAGAGCTTAAGGCTCCCTCTATACTATTGGGGGTTTCTGTTAATGGTTTTCTCTGGCCCTGCCAGTCCTCCAGAGGCCTGCCTATCCCTTGCCCAAAGGCATGGGACTTCATCACAAGGCGTTCATGTTTGTCCTGTAGGAAGCAATGGGAACTGGGGAAGTAAACAGTACTAGGGGCAGTATAAAGTTTTCGTAGGATGACAGTCACATTTCCAATGTGGTGAAGCAGAGGCTATCCCAATTATCCAGGGGGATCCAGAGTGGATACGCAACTTTTTGGGACAAACTCCCAGGTATGCCATAGGGCCACTAGGAGTTTGTGGACTCTCGGAAGGCCCAACACCATCCACAGGACAGAGGACTCAGTCAACGGCAAGTTCAAACTGGGGTTTATTACAAACAAAACCAACTGGGATCATCACAGGGACAGAAGAAATCCATGGACATTTCAACTTCTCCTGGCTCGCAGGCCAGTTTTGATGTGCAATTATGTAACTGCTCCGTCAATACCTGGGCCTTTCTCCAAAAACCTATCAATGTCTGGGATTGGCCGTCAGGAGACTAATAACCTATATGGTCGCCTATATATGACATGCATTAATTACAGTAATAGCATTTCTGATGACTATCTGCTTAGGTTCACATGTTGTGCATAAAGTCCGACATCTAGTGGTAATCGCAGAGTATTGCATATTTCTTTCGAGGATCGAAAGGGGACGTCGACATCAGCGTGACTAACACTATCCCTAAAGTGACGTTTAGTGTTCCCAATATCCCTCATGCGTCGAGGTCCCTCTGATTGTGTTTTGTCTGCCTTGAGGGAGCCTTATGACCAGCGTGAGTGAGTACAGCGAGAGAAGTTGTAAGATGCCTATGTTCCTTCTACTCCATGAGGGGAGGAGGGGGTGGGCACATGTGAATCTAAGCAGATACAATCATCCGAAATGCTATTACGGTAAGTAATGCATGTCTTCTGATGCTTGTTAATCTGCTTAGAATCACATGCAGTGCATAGCGAGCAGTACCCAGAGATGATGGTGGGATGTGTGAAGGAACAGAAGCAGAGCTATGTCTTAGCACTGCTTGTCCCACCTGAGAATCAGACCTAGAATGTGTATCTAGGCAATAGTGTTGTGTAAAGGTGTATACAAAACTCCAGGTTGCTGCTTTACAAATAGACTGAAGAGGAACATTTTCAATTAATGCTATGGTAGCCCCTGTGCCCAGAGTAGAGTGTGCTGTAGGCGTGAAGGGCAGATCTCTCTTGGCAAGAGTGTAGCACAGTGTGATGCAGTTCACTATCCACTTTGAAATAGCATATTTAGAGACAGGGTCCCCTTCTCTACCAGCTGTCACCGAAACAAAAAACTGGTTTGTCTTTCTTAGAGGTTTTGTCTTTTCCATGTAATAGATCACCACTCTCCTCACATCTAGTGTCTGAAGGCTTCTTTCTGCCACGTAAGTGGGGTTCTGGAAAAAAGGTGGGTAGATCTATGGACTGGTTCACTGGGAATTTTAAAATATATTTAGGCGCACATCGTGGGTGAGTGCGCAGGACCACCTTATCCTTGTGAATTGTGACAAATGGGTCTTGAACTGAAAGGGCTTGCAGTTCACCAACACTCCTTATTGATGTGATTGCCACCAAGAAGGCGGTCTTGTAGGTGAGTGCTTTAAGGCTATCCTTATGCATAGGTTCAAAGTGAGGCCCCATCAGTCTAGTAAGTACAACATTTAGGTCCCATCCGGGAGCTGGGTTGGAAACAGGGGGATGAATTCTCTTTACCCCCTCCATAAAAGCCTTTATTAATGGAATTTTCCACCACAAGACCTTCTTCTGGGACGTAGTGTATGCTGAAAGTGCAGCTAAGTGGATCTTTAGGGAATTGAAAACTAGACCTGAATCTAGCAGGTGAGTTAGGTACAGGACAATATGTGTAGGTGCGCATTCTAACAGATTGATGCTCTTGCCATTGCACCAGATGACAAATCGCTTCCATTTGTTGGAGTAGCAGTGTCTGGTGTTGGGGTTTTGTGTGAGGGAGTTGGACGCACACAAACTCTATGACCTCAGGATCCAGGCCGCTAAATTGAGCGTTTGATGGCATGGATGAAGTTTTTCCCCCCTGTCCTTCGACAGCATGTTGTAGGGGCATGGCAGCTTCTTGAGAGGGGAGACTGACATTGCCATGAGATGGGAGAACCAAGGTTGGCAGGCCCACATCAGTGCCAACAGTATCATTGTGACTGGCTCTTGGTGCATCTTGTGCACTATCTTGTTGAGCAGGGGAGTTGGGGAGCAGGGGGGATGAAAGCGTAGACACATTTCCCTGACCATGTTATCCAGAGTCTGTTCCCCTTGGAGCAATTCTCCAGGTACCTGAAGGCGTAATCTGGGCATTGTGCGTTCTCCAGAGTTGCGAACAGGTCAATCTCTGGGAAGCCCCAGCCTGTGAAGACGTTGAACAATACGTGTAATTGCCACTCGTACTCTAGGGTAATGGGAAGCCTCTGCTGAGAACATCCACCAAAAGATTGAGTTCCCCTGAAAAGTGTTGACAAGAGGAACATCTTGTGTTTGAGAGTCGATTTCCATATGTTCTGTGACAGCTTGGACAGCCCTGGAGAGCGAGTGCCCCCTTGTTTGTTTAGGTAATACATGGCCGTAGTACTGTCCGTGAGTACTAGGACTGTCTTCCCTTGGAGGTGTGTTTGGAATGCCTTCAGTTCCCTGAACACTGCTAGCAGTTCCAACAGGTTTATGTGGTTGGATGCTACTGCTGGCGACAACACGCAGTACGCCGTCTGATGAAGGAGGTGAGCCCCACCACCCCATCAGAGATGTGTTTGTGGTGAGAGTGGCTTCTACTGCGGGAGTGGTGAAGGTTTTACCCTGCACAAGGTTTTCCTTTGACCACCACTACAGTGACTGAACGAGGGCTGCAGATACAGCTACTAGATCATCCCATTGTCCGTTGGCCTGACACCATTGGCTCGTCATGTGCAGACGTGCGTGTGGAACTAGGTTGATGCAGGAGGCCATCATTCCCAACAGTCGCAAGGCTTTGCATACAGTCACCTAGTGATTGGCTACATAGTCAGGGACTGGACCAGCGTGTTTTGAACCCTCTTGTTGGAGGGAAAGACAAGCCAGTCTTTAGTCCGAATTAGAGCCCCCAGAAACCGTTTGACTTGGCTGGGGTCTAGGCTGGACTTTTTCTCATTGATCGAAAACCCTAGAGTGAAGAGGAGATCCACCGTCTTCTGGGTAGTTGTTAGGCATGTTCCGTACTGTTAGGGAGAATTCTCATAAAGGTGTTAATTCCCTCTACCTTAGAGCCCACCAGCTCTTTTGCTAAACTTTGGGACTTTCAACTTTTCCTTTTCTGTGTTTATTTCTTTTTAAATGGACTCTAACCCACTCCATTGACATCATTTTCTTTATTTTGTGTCACACAGCACCTTCTGTGCAGTGACACAGGGATGTCTTTAGACTTCCCAGAGGCTTAACTACCTTCTCTGGGGTGAACTACTGTTCCCCAGAGAATGTAAAGTGAAATTGACTTTACTAGTCTTTCCAAATTCGTAGACCCAGCACACACCATCATACCATGGAGTGCTGGAGGGGTTACATAGTATCTCCTGTGTCTAAACACTCATGTAGCAGTCAAATGCTACCCTTTCCTATTGAAAAGGCTGGTGATAGTGGTTTTACAACGGACTACCATGATTTTTCCCGGCGGCAAACACAGGTAGTTAAAAATCCATGTTTTTCAAGATGGAGCCTTAAGCCCCTTTTTAAACAGGTTCCGGTCTTCTTTTTTTCGCCATTTGCTATTTGGAAAGGTCCTTCTAGTGTGTCTCTGCACGCCAAACCAGGTTTGGTCCCTTTGTTTGTGTGCCTTTGGCAGGCTTCAGGAATGAAGTCCGCCCTTGGCGTCTGAGTTCTGGGGTGGGCAGGAAGTGGGGGAGGTGCCTGAAACTCCCTGTGCTTAGGCTCCTAGGAGACCCAAATGCACTCTGGCGCGACTGGCTGGCTGACTGTTCGGCAAGGACAGCCACCCTGCTGGGTGAGTGACAGCTACGCTGGAATGAAAGGGAGAGAACGGTTTAAAAGGTGAGTCTCGTGGACTGGAAGGTATAGTCGACCACTGGGACGAAAGAACCGAAGATGAGCTGGAAGAGGACGGCTGCTGCAACTCCTCGACCATTGGTTTGCCCGGTGAAGCCCTGCTGCAGGTCCAAATTGCCAAACTCCATTCAACAGAGAAGCTCCTTCAAGGACGGCTTCTTCCTTTGAGTTGGTGGGACCAATCAACTCATAAGGCACCTGGATACCATTCGCAAGGCTTTCTAGGTTTAACCACGGAGAGGGACACCAGTTTGTGTTCTTGAATCTACAGCTATTGGAACTGAAGTGACTTCATTTTGTTTGCTTTCTTCAACGATCCCGTGCAGTGCAGGAGTCCCCCGACGTCCTCCCTCTTGTCCCCACGACTGAGGCTCAGGAACAGCGAGATCTGCAGGAACTGCCAGGAACTACGATTTCAGCAACATTTGTTTTCTTCATACAAAGGTACTTTGCCAACCTGATTGAGAGAACGCCACTCTTGCTGTGAAAGTTCGTGAAACTTTCCCAACTCGCAGGCCTCATCAACTTGTGACCCCACAAATGATTCTTTTTCGCCTAAACTACTTCTGAGAACGTTTGCAAAGACTTTACCATTTGATACCAGAACTGCTCTTTCCTATGCAGAACCCATTGACTTTAGCTTGGCCTATTGACTTGAATTGAACTCTTCTGGTGAACTGAAACTATTTGCACTGCCTAGAAAGTATATGTTATCTATTCTACTTACTTTTGTCCTTTTTGCTCACTGCTAAGTAGCTGAACCGCCGTTTGGCTCCTATTTCAGGGGAGCTCAAACTGTCTCAAAAGCTTAGAGTGTTGTAATGTAGTGTACTGGTATATAATATTAAGTTGCCTCCTTCCAGTGAAATGTTTTATAAATGATTGTGAAATAAGTGTCTACTTAAAGCACTGTGATTGAAAGTCCTCTGTGTAACTACTTGTACTGCTCACATTCACTCTTGAGATAAGCCTGGCTGCTCAGATCTCTACCAACAAACTGTGTGGCACAGGCTTATACCAAAGGTTGGTCTTGCTTACACCTGTAGTCCTAATTGTGTGTGGTGGTCCCAGAGGGTACTGCATGCAATTCTGCCTAACACATACAAATTCCATTATTATCCAGTCGTCGAGGTAAGGGTAGACTGGGATGGACTGCCTGCGTAGGTGAGCAGCTACTACCGCCAGTACCATTGTGAACACCCGTGGGGCTGAGGCAATGCCGAAGGGAAGGACCTTGACATGATGGTGCTTGCCCCCCATCATGAACCTTAGGTACATTCTGTGCGCTGGCAACATTGAAATATGAACTTTTGCGGTTTGACTTATTTGTTCGCTGGGCGCAAGTCTAACACAGGGCGCATAGTGAGATCCTTTTTGGGTTCAAGGAAGTACACTGAATAAATACCCTTGTTTACCTGATGAATGGGGATGACTTCTATGACGCCCTTTTCCAGAAGGATCTGCACCTCTTCCAGCAGGATTTGCATGTATGCTGGTGATAGGCGTCTACTCTTTGGTGGATGGTATCGAGGTGGCCAGGGAACTTGATGCAATAACCGCCGGTAACTGTCTTGAGCACCCACTGGTCTGATGCGTCCCTCCTCCCATGCGTGAAGGAATGATTACAACCGTCCCCCGACTGGGGAGGCATGGGAGGAGATCCAGACAGGCAAGTCATTTTGATGCAGAGGCTGAGGAGTCCCTTGGGGTGGGGTTTCTGCTTCTACCCTTGCCTCTGCACTGCCCACTTTGCTGGTATTGGCTGCTGCCAGCTGACCCTTGACCGGAGGACCATGGGGTACCTCCTGAGCCGTACTGTGCGTGTGGAGATCGGGAGAAGGCCTGACCACGAAAGGAACAGCAAGAGTTTGCCTCTCCCCACTGTTGAAAAGGTTTGGCTGTGATTTGGTTGAGAGATTTCAGTGTCTCATGCTCTTTTTATGCCGTTTCCAAGGCGTCATCCACAGCCTTATCGAACAAGTTGGACTCTTGCACAGGCTCATTTATCAAGGAGGCCTGAGTCTCCGGCTTAAAACCTGAATTTTGTAGCCAGGCGTGCCTCTTGAGGAGAGTGCCCTGTGCCAGAGTATGTCCCGCCGGCTCTGCAGCGTCTAGGCTGTTTTTAAGAATGTTATGGGGAACCTCCCTCCCCTCAGAGACGACCACCAGCAGGCATGATGGCGTAGGTTCAGGGACCTCTTGGAGGCCTTCTTGAAGCAGGTTCCACTGCACATCGCTATAACTCGCGAGAAGAGTAGTATTATTTGCAATTCTGGTACAATATGCTGCCGACGTGGTGACATGCTTGCCAAGGGCATAGAGTTTCTTGCAGTCTTTGTCGGGGGAGCCTCTGCAGTAGACAGTGGCACCCCACCCCTTTTCCTGGTGGTTGTAACAACCAGGGAGTCTGGTGTGGAATTCCCCCGAATGTACATAGGGTCAGATGGAGAGGGGCAAATCAGTTTCTCAACCCGAGGGTTGACAGCCTTTGTAAGGGAAGTTGACAGTAAGGAAGGTCCAAAGCGCTTCTTAATGGAATTCATGCAGGGAAATAGCTTGACTTGTGGGAGGTTTTTCTTTTAGAATGTCACAACAAAATCAGAGTCATGAACAGCTTCCGGTGTGGCGATTTGGCACTGGTCTGCGGCCCTCTTTAGTTGGGCATTGAAAGACATTTGGTCGTCAATAGGCGATGGATGACGCGGTTGAGGTGAGGAGGGCGGGTCCAGACAAATGATCTCTCGGTCAGGAGTTGGAGTGGGTGAAAGCCAAGGTCTTTCATCTGCTGGCTGATCTTGCCCCAATCTGGGCACTGGTCGGTTGTATCCTGCCAAAAAGGATTGTCCTCAATACTATAGCGATCCTCATATGTTTCTTCTGGCTCAGAAAACTCCCTAGAGAGGGATGGGGGCTTTCAGAGTACTCCTCTCGACGAGAGAGGGTGATGTTGTTCCGCCGCCGAAACAATAGCCGCAAGAGTCTTGCACAACCTTGGCGGCTGAATGAGGGATTTCGATGTGCCTGTAGGCGTTGTTGCGGTTACCGGCTCCACTGAAACCTTTGGAGTAGACGCGCTCTTAGACGGCATGTCAGCACTCGTGTGCTTTTTAGATGAGACGCCCTTATGAGTGGAATGCCCAGACGCATACCGAGAAGACGGATGCGGGGAGGGCATTGGACCGTGAGGTTCGGCAGGCACCGTAGTCTTCGGCGGGCCAGTTGCCGTCTGGTGCTTCTTCAACGTATCTGTCAAGGAAGCTCGGGGGGTTGTATGCTTATCCTTGGGTGGTGCGTGTGTGCCCCTGTCGCCCGGGTGTTAACTCCTCATAACAGTACCAGTGGTCTGTCTGTCAGGGATGGGCACCTGGGAACCGGACGGTTTCGCTGAAAGGTCTATGGCCTCCAGGTCAGAGCCATGGCTGCCACTCGAGTCCTTGTCATCCGAGGCGAAGGCGCCAATGGGGGTAGAACTTTTGGGAGTTTGCAGGACTTACAGGATCACTTGTCGTGGTCACAAGTTAAGCACCTATTGCATTTGCGAGGGGTGTCCTTCCAGAGGTATTTTCTGTTGCAAGATGGAAAAAACTTAAATGGAGTCCTCTCCGTAGCAGAGGAGAAAAGCAGCAGCCAGACCAGAAAAGGAAAGAGGGGAAGAGGAAATGCATTCTCAGAAAAGAATCAAACCAGGGCTCCACTCTCCCTTCTGCAAGGGCCTGGCCAGAGGGCTGAGGACTCGCAGGAGACGGTGATCGATGCACCAGTCGCCGAAAGTTGGATGTCGTCAGCATAGAGATCCACTAAGTAGTCGTCGAAGAGAAGTCAAAGACTAAACGCCCATCGGTCGCGGGACAACAAATAATTTCTTTGGCAATATCAACTCGGATGAGCTTTGCATAAGGCGACCAACTAGTTGGGTAAAAAAATAAATATCTGAGGGACCTCGATGCGCGAGGGATTTTGTGTACACTACATGTCACGTTAGGGATAGTGTTAGTCATGCCCATGTCGACGTCCCCTTTCGATCCTCGAAAGAAAGATGCAATACTCTGCGATTACCACTAGATGTCGGACTATATGCACAGCATGTCATTCTAAGCAGATTAACAAGCACCAGAAGTTATTCTACTGGCTCTCCCATGTCAGGTGGCTGGCCTGGTACATCCCCCAAGTCACTATCTATAACAATGTTGCAATATGAGGGTCTTACTATTGGTTCTTGCCTGTTGCTACCCACCCCTAGGATACTAAACTGCGTTTGGCTAGAGCCGACGTCCCCAGGCCTGGGATCGGTAAGAGTTCTCAGCTCTCAGTGAACTTTTTCAAGGTAATCAAAATTATTATATGTCTGCATCGTAACTTGTGTGTACCACCTTAGTCTATGAGAGTGCTCTTTTGCTCAGTGTAATGCTTGTCTCACATTGTAACATCTTTGTTGCAGTCTTCTGTCTGGTAGCGTGAGATCGGCCCCATTTCCCAGTACTGGTCACTGTCCATTGTCTGCGTCGGCCGGGTCACATGTTCGGAGACCATGATTTGGGGCTGTGCAGCTCTGAATTATGAAGAATTATTCTAATTTACTGCGGCTGGTGATTTTGTCATTTAGGGAGAATGGAATGTCATCTGTATCTTCTGGCCTTGGCAGAGGGTCCTCTCACACATTTTGCTCTTTGTCCAGCTTGAATTCAGCTCAGCTCAGCTCTGGCTGAGAGGCCTGTGGCCTACTGTAACTTTCCTAAACCACTATAATGCGGTTTCTACAGTGTTCGTGCAATACTACATTCTCCATAGGTTAGTCACACTTAGTTCTGACAGGTTCCATAAGCGCTCCTGCAGTTCTGTAAGGTTATTCACATGTAAGCATCTGCAAGCTTTGCTCGGTATCTCTTGCTTCTTGCGGTACCTGCGTTGCTGCATTTGGCTAATGATAAAAATAATAAAAGCAGTGACAGTATGAATAGGTGTCTGTTCGCTAACCATAGAGCTGTACGCTCATGTTCTTCATGTATTTGCGTGTGTGTTTTTGTCCCGGGGTGTGAATGGCACGTGTGCTTCATGTCTAACGCTGCAAAGTCGTGGTGTCTCTAATGATGTCAGCAACATGGCTTTTTGGCGCTTTAATCGATACTGTCAGTTGAGGTGGCTATAGTTGCAGCCTGGGACTCCTCGTTCACTCTAGGGTAAATTTGTACCGCACCTGGCATGTAGGGCTGGCTGAGTGGGTACCTCTCGACATACTTGTCAACCATAGGTCTGTTGGGGATTCGTCCGAAGTAGAACAGTTGATTGCAATGTTTCCTGGTTGTCTTCCGTGTCATGTATTTCAGAGGAGTGGTAGGAGGGGGTAGGCTTCCCCATCTCTTTTCAGCAGGCTTAGGTCCAAACACTAAAAGCCAGGCCCAGCTATCTGCACCCAAAGATCTTACACTGTTAGAATGATTGGGGACTGTCAGAGCATCAATATAGTTAAGCAACCCAGCTCCTCAAACCGGATGAAGAGATAATTGCCAGAGGTAAGCCAGAGCCAATGGGGCCAACAGCTCTCATTGGTGGTTCTAGCATCGGAGATCTAGGGATTGCAGGAGCAAGCACAGTGGACTTCAGACGACATCTAGACAGCCGGGGCTAGCAAACCTAGGTTCCAGGCTATGCCAGCGACCTTTTGTGAAATGGACAACCACCAGATGGGATTTGGGTGAAGTTGACTAAATACTTTTTTGACAATGCCTATGTCACTGAACGGCTACCAGGACATCAGAGGCAAGATAAGTAGTTGAAGTGACCCTGCACAGGGTTGTATGCAGAAAGATGAAGGCCCACAAGACTCATGATCCAGCAGGGCTTCCTTTATTGGCAGAGGGCAGTGAGGCACGAGGCTCACAACTGGGATGCAGTGAACAATTCCCAGCACCAGGATCACCAGGCTACACGAGTTCCCAGCAATAAGAGGTGCCCACTTCGGATGCTGTGCTCCAAAAATACAGGACCCATGATTCCTCTGAGCTCCAGAAGGACAACCTACATAATATGCAGAACTTGAAATGTTGAGACTCACCAGTTCGAGGGGGGGGAGGCACCCCAAAAGGGATGCCTCTATACAGCCATATATATGGCCACATCAAACCATTGCCTGAGAGGAAGACTTCCAAAATGACAGTGGAATCCAAATACGGCTATAAACAATAAGGCCAGCCATTTTGGACACTGCAGCGCCCCATAAACTGACATGCAGTAAAAAAAGTAAATGGTACACTGGAGTACACCTAAAAAGATAATATAGGTACCACTTGCACCAGCCTGTCTGGGCTCCACCTAGTTTGGGCTAAAAAAAAAAAAGAACATACTCACTAGTCTCTTTAAGGGACGCAGTAGAGTTACCATAGTCTTAAATAGGGAACATGGTGCCCATACACTTGTAGCTTTAAGGACAGACTAATGCCCCCAAAATAAAATTAGTTAAACCAGGGAATTAGGTTGTTAGACAAGATTGTATGCAGTACCCTTTGGGTGCACTACCACAACCCTGACCTCCTGGCAATAGGAACCCAACCTTTGGTATAAGCTTGTACTACACCGGTTGGTGGCGTGTTGAGCAGCCAGGCTCATCTCAAAAGGGGTCAATGTGAGCTGTAGGGGAGTTGCATAGCCTTCTTCAAAAGGGAGCGATATAAAAGCAACACACAAATACACTCCAAAACTACACACTCTTAGTTTCTAAATCAGTAAAGACCCTTTTGGGATGACCCACAGTCACAACCTACACCCCCAGGTGACTTCAATAGCTAGGGTGCTGGGGACATTAATATATTACTGTAGCATTTAAAACATTCTTAGGAATTGGTCAAAGGAAAAGGTTATTAGAACAAACAAGAGATAACAAATATTCTTAAGCAGGAAAACATTTTAGGATTCCCTAAGCAGAGTCATTCAGTGTAATAGGTTAAGCAAAAATCAATGGGCAAAAGTTTATATGAGCTGAAGCACTTCTGGTAGGTAAGTAAGAAAAGGTCTTTGCACAATGTTTGAGAAGTCTTAAGAAAAGAAGAATCAATGTAGGGCCACAAGCTGTTTAGGCTTGTGAGTAGTAAAAGATGCAAGCAACTCTACAATAAAAGGTAAGTTCTCTCAGTCGTTACAGTACCTTTTGATTGAAGAAAAAGTGCAGCAGAATCTGTTCCTGGGCAGCTCTGCAGATCTCACTGTTCCTGGGCCACAGTCGTGGGGACAAGAGGGAGGACTTCTGGGGACTCATTGCACTGCAATGGGACGGTCACCGTTCGCAACCGGCAATCTTCAAACAAGTGGCACTTCGGCGTTTCAGCTCCTGACGACTACCACAAATAGCAACACCACAGTTTCTGGCTGTCAAAATGGACTTTCCTTGCTTCTGGAATCCTGCACTCTGTTGAGGGGGCTCAGGCTCAGTCAGTCCTGCTTCCTGGGAGTCCGGAGGATCTTCCGGGAGCTCTTGGCCAACTTAAAAGCAACGCACACAATCAGGTTTTCCTCTCCCTGTTTATTCGGTTTCCAGCAGCAACTCTGTGGAAATTCAACCAGCTCCGAGAAGTCCAGTGGCTTACTTTGGAGTTGATTGGTCCCACCAACTCAAAAGGGAGAAGTCATCCTTGCAGGGGCTTCTCTAGTCGATACGAATTTGGAATTTCAGCGCTGCAGAAGGGCTTCACCGGGCAAATCAACGTTCTAGGAGTTGCAGCAGGCGTCCTCTCTAAGTTCTTCAGTTCCTTCGTTCAGTGGTTGACTCTGCCTTCCAAGCCAAAAGACTCGCCTTTTATTCAGCTTTCGCCCATTCATTCCAGCCTAGTTGTCAGTCACCCAGAAGGGTGGCTGTCCTTGCTGGACAGCCAGCTGGCCAATCACTACAGAGTGCATTTGGGTCTCCTAGGAGACTAAGCACAGGGAGTTACGGGCACCTCCCTCTCTTCCTGCCCCCACCAGACACCCTGGAGCCAGAGGCGGGCTTCACTCTTGAATACCGCCAAAGGCAAAGCAAACAAAGGGACCAAACTTGGTTTGGTACCCTGAGTAAATCTCAAGAAGGACCTTTCCAGAGGATTCTGGAATGTTGGTGAACAAGGCAGCAGCTTAAACCAACTGCTCCTGCTCCCTCCCAGCCTATGGATAATAATAATATTGGAAATTGAGAAAAATGAATCCTGCGCTGATATCAAAGAAGATTGAGATCCCTGACAACCCCAACTCCAAAAAAGCTAAACAAGGGGAGAAGATGGGTGAGAGTTCAGAGAATGGTGACATGTATGCACTGCTTCTCCAGATTGCCCAGGATGTGAAGGAAATGAAGTTTACCCTCAGTGAATTGTCCTCTCAAGTCGGTCACCTGGAGGATAGAGTCACCAAAGTGGAAGCAGAAAATACAACCTTGGCCACGGAGGTTGCAGGGAGTTATAGGGCCTACAAGGAGTTGAGATATGAAGTTTCTGATTTGAAGAGGAGGAACCTGATGTTGGAGGCTGATCAAAGGAACTTGAACTTGCGCTTGCTGGGTGTGAGTGAAGACCCTGCTTTGGACAAAAACCTCAATCACAGAGTCAGAGGAGTACTGGAGGCAACTTTGGGTAACAACATCCTAAAAGAAATGGACATGGATTACTCCTTTAGAGCTGGTAAACTGGTCCAGGCCGGAAAACCAAGACAGATCATCATGGTGATGTCCAGAGTGAGTGCAAAGGAAAGGATTTTAAAGGCTGCGAGAGAAAAAGGAAAACTTCTGCTAAATGGAGATCAATTGGCAATCTATCCAGATTTCCCTAAGGAAATAGTGGAAATGAGGAAGGCGTTCAAAAGTGCAAAAGCTTTGGCACAAGAAAAGGGGATTAAAACTCTGCTGGTGAAACCAGCAACACTGAAGATATTTTTTGGATCAGGTGTCAAAACCACAGAGGATCCAGTTGAAGCTGAAAAGTGGCTGAGGGCTGGGGGCTTAAACTTGGATAATAGTATTGCAGATTGATGTGATGCATGATGTATGAAGCTGTGAAGATGTAAGGTTACTTTTCTTTATTGATTCATTTTTTCCTGAATTTGTTAGATGGGAATTGGTTTGTTTAGGTATCAGAGCGTTATTAATGTTTCAAATATGCTGTAACGGTTTTTCGCTCGAGCGTAGGCTTGATGTGGGCTCGGATAATGGGTGCTTTACTCTACGGCAGTACGCGCTCTATAGATTTTTTATAGGTGATGGTGCTTGTTTTTGTTTGGACGGAGTGCGGGAGGTGTCGTGCTGTCCGGAAATGTCGGCCGTGCGACACCCTTCGGAGTCTTGCCGGCAGTGGTGTGTTGGATTGGTGGATGCGTGTGACCGGCCACTGTTGACGCACATTTGAGGTAAGGCGTAGTGGCGCGTTCTCCTTTGGGGCCGCAGCACGCGTGTTCCGGGCAATGTGCCTTGCTGCATGCTCAGGTGTTTGGGGGGCACAGTGGGTGTAGAGGCTGGGGTGCATGTGTTGTGGCTGAGGGGAGGGGAATGCTCTTTGCACGGCTTTATCCCGGACTGCTGTGGTACGTTGATCACATTGTAATGTGTTTCCATAGCCAGAATTAGATGAAGGAATGCCACGTTTGCGAGTATGCTGCCCAATGCTAATCCCCTGCATATGTAACAGTTGTTCTTGTCCTGGTTGCACACCCCTGACATGCTGAGTGGGGTATATTTGACATGTACTTGTACTGTAATAACGAAGCCAACTGTATGCCATTACCATCACTGCATAAAGAAGGTGAGAGTTGTCACTATTGGATACCTGGGGTTCCACTGTAGTCTACACCTTTTACTTTGCATGGGTACGTTTCCTTTCGTGCAGTAACGAAATCAGCTGTGAGAATGTAATAGTGCTGTCATCTAATGTGAACACTGACGAGGCCTATGGTTAAGATATGACTGTGCACCTCTGTCTACTTACCAAATCACAGACAGAATTTTCTATTAGGTTTTTTTTTGCAGTAATGCTTACGTTGGAGAGGGTTTGATTCCATTCTCAAAGCGCAATGAGTGATGTGCCAACACATTATATCTGGAGTGCCCAGTTATACAGTACATTTGGATTAACACGGTGGGGGTTGCAGTTTTGTGCCATGGAAGTCACATGGGGGAATGTAGTGTCCAGGAAATACCGGAGATTCAGATTTTTATGCTTGGCAAGGTGAGTGGTAAGGCCACTGGGATAGTCATGGATTGGTGTGTGAATGCCATGGAAAAGTTTAATGCTGTATCTGGCTTCTAATCTCATTTGGTAGGGTGCAGGGACACAGGTATTATGCAACTCTCTGTACACTTGCTCACACTTTCTAGTGATGATTCACGCTCAATTGCTCAGCATGCCCGCAGTAGTTGGGATTTGTGATGTTTACACTGATGGTTGTGACGGTAGGTGGATTAGTGTGATTCGTTGATGGTTATAATAAGAGAATTCAGGTTTTGTCTAGGCATGTGATTGACACATGGTGTGGTATTTAGCGTTTTTGAGTAGGGGATGTTGCATCTATTCAGGAATGCTCTTATTTGTGCTTTCATTTGCTGGAGAGTTGTGGGAATTCCTTTAGACCAAATTGTATTTTCAACTTCATTTGAATTTGACCAAATGTGGTCTGTGACACCCTTTATGGGCTTTCTATAGGCTGACCTAAGGGAGGGAGGGGGGTAGTCCCTTTCAGCGTGTAGCTGGAAGGGATGTTCTGGATGGTTGGGTGGTTCAAGCCCAGGAGTGTGTTTTTTTTATTTTATTTCTTTACTTCACTATAGGTTTAGGTAGTATTGTGTCTTGTGAATTCATTGCAAGGATTGGGAAACGGGATCTAGCAATGTCTTACACTTATCAGAGGAATTTCAGAGTGGTATCTTGGAATGTGAATGGTGCACATTGTGCTGTCAAGAGGAAAGTGATTTTGAGTAAAATAGGGGAGATGGGGGTGGATGTCGCGATGCTTCAGGAGACTCATTTGTTAGATGCGGATATAGATAAGTGGAAAAAGGAGTGGGTTGGTGATGTTTATGGTTCATCGTTCACTACTGGTTCTAGGGGTGTGTGTATTCTTTTTAGGAAGAATCTCCAGATCACTGGGGTGAAGTGTGTGAACGATGGGGATGGAAGGATAGTATGTGTCACTGCACATATTCAGGATGCTCAGTATTGTTTCTGCAATATATATGCTCCGAATGGGGGTGATGGTAGTTTTTTTGTAGCTTTAACGCAAATGTTGCAGAATGTAAATGCGATTAATGTGATTTTGGGAGGGGACTTCAATGTGGTTTTAGAACCTGGACTTGATAAAAGTGTGGGGGGTGTGGACAATGCCAACACTCTGAAAAGAACAGCATTAAAGAGACTAATTGATGAATGGAACCTCGCAGATGTTTGGAGATTGCAAAACCCTCCTAAGAGACAATATACTTTCTTCTCTGCAAGGCATAATGCTTATTCGAGAATTGACCTCTTTATGACCTCTGGCCTCTGTACACAATCATTCCAAAGGGGTAACATCGGATCACTACTTGTTTCGGACCATGCTCCAATCTCCATAGACTTGCGATTGACCTTCCCGGTTCCTAGGTCTAACACCTGGCGGATGAATGTCTCCCTCTTGGACGACGATGAAATTGTGGACAAAATTGTTCAAGAAGCGAGATTCTTTATATCTGTGAATTGGACTGGTGAAGTCAGGGTGGAGTTTGTGTGGGAAGCCTTCAAATCATATATGCGAGGATTGTTGATTGGTTTGTCCAGCAAAAAGAAAAAAATGAGAGATGCAGAAGTGAAAAAGCTTATTGTGGACATTCAGGATCTTGAGAGAAATAATATGCAAAACTTTTCAGATGAGACTATTAAAATATTGAAGCAGAAAAGGAGACGATTGGAAGATTTGTATTCTTCGAAGGCTGAGTGGTTGCTTTTTAGAACCAAAAGCAACTACTATGAAAAAGGAGAAAAATGTGATCGACTTCTGGCACATCGGTTGAGGGTTATGGACAGTGGCAGATCTGTCAATTCAGTGGAAAGACAGGATGGGTTGGTGACTTTTGATCCTGTGGAGATTAATGCAGCATTTCTGTCGTATTATAAAACCCTGTACTCTTCAGAGATCAACTTATCTGAGCGTACAATTGGTCAATTCAATGATGACTGCCATCTGAAGAAAGTGAGTTTGGAATCCTTGGAGTGTATGGAAAGAGATTTGAACATGGAGGATCTCAGGTTGGCTGCTTATGCGCTGAATTCTGGGAAGTGTCCAGGCCCGGATGGGCTACCAGCTGAACTTTTCAAAATGTTCCCAGAAGAGGTGTTTGCTTTGATGCTAGAGATGCTGCGCGCCTCTTTGAGGAATGGGTGACTTCCAAGTTCAACAAGACATGCTTCAATCTCCGTTTTTCTGAAGGAGGGATGATCACCAGTGAAAACTGGCAGCTATAGGCCGATCAGTTTATTGAACACGGACAACAAGATTTTCGCCAAGGCGTTAGCTTTGAGGATTGAGAATGCGCTGATGGATATCAATGATGTAGGCCAATCTGGATTTGTAAAAGGCAGACATGTTTCTGAAAATGTGAGAAGATTGTTGCTGACACTGTATGAAAGCAAAGAACACCATAATGATGTGGTGACGTTGTCCTTGGATGCTGAGAAAGCTTTCGACCGTATTGAATGGACATATCTTTTAAGTACATTGAAAGGCTTTGGTTTTGGAGATACCATGATCGGATGGATAAGACTGCTGTATTCCCGGCCGACTGCTTGTGTTCGGACTAATGGCATGGACTCGGGCATTTTTGAACTTGGGAGAGGGACGAGGCAAGGCTGTCCACTGTCGCCAATTCTGTTTGTGATCGCCATGGAATTGCTGGCTGTGAGGATAAGAGAAGAGGATAGAATTGAGGGCGTACGCTTTGGTGCAGCCTCCCAGAAAGTTTGGTTGTATGCGGATGACATGCTGGTGGTGGTTCAGAATGTGGAGAGCTCCATTCCTGTGCTGATGGAGTTGATTGATGTGTTCAACAAGGTTTCTGGATACAAGATCAATTGGACCAAGTCGGAAGCGCTGCCGGCATCAACCACTTTCACTGTTTTGAAGATGCAGGGTTTTCCCTTTAAGTGGTGTCCGAATAAGATGAGATACCTTGGGATTTGGCTAACGAATGATGTCTCGAAAATAATGGATGTCAATAGTACACATGTGATTCAATCTTTGGAGGTGGACCTGAAGAGATGGAATGCACTTAAATTGAGTCTCTGGGGGAGAGTGGATGCCATCAAAATGACATCAACACCGCAAATCAACTATGTGCTCAGTGTGCTTCCCCTGGACGTAAAGAAGGGCCATTGGCAGAAAATTGAGAGTTTAATCCAGTCTTTTCTCTGGGAGAACAAACAGCCACGCCTCAGCTTGTGGAAATTGCAGCTGCCCCAAGACTGTGGAGGTTTGGGGGTTCCTGACTTTGCGAATTATCATTTGGCCTTTGGAGCCAGGCATCTGGTTCCATTTATTGAAGATTCGGAGGATGTTTGGACGCTGGCGGAATCAAGTAGTTCTTCTCCGTTGCCGCCTAGGGCCATACTGTGCACGGTGGATGGATCTGGTTATCGCTCATTTCCGCCGACAAGATTCCTGAGAACTTGTTGGAGGGAACTATGGAAGAAAAGTAAGCGTAAGGTATGTGATAATGATTACATCCCTATCTGGTTGAATCCAGGTATTTTGCTGAATGGGAGGCCGCTATTGTGGTTGAACTGGCTCCTGAGTGGTGTACTATGGTTGAGTGATCTGATGGAAGACGGCAAATGGATCAGCTATAGAAGACTCTCACAAATTAAAGATCTCAGAGACTGTACAGTGGGTGAATACAGAAAATTGAGAGGTTTGCTGCGGAACCAGAGAACTGTTGATGGCGGTGGTTGGCAGTTATGGCTACCTGAATATAAGACATTAGGTGGTATGGCGTCCAAAGTATATAGAAATCTGAGCCAACAGTACACGCCAGCAGAGGGGTTGTTAACCAAGTGGTCTGAGGTCCTTGGCTCTGATATGACTGTGGAGAGGTGGAGGTTTCTTTGTAAAAACGTAACTCTGACATCCATTAATCTTGGAGAACAATGCCGCCAAATCAAAATTCTTAATAGAGTGTTTTGGACTCCCCAGAGACTTTATGCGAGAGGGATGATTGACTCAGAGTCTTGTTGGATGTGTAAGCATGATGTCGGCTCCTTTGAACACTTGATCTGGGACTGTTATGAACTGAGGACATTTTGGAGGAGTGTCACTGAAAAGATTAATGAGGTTCTATTACTGCAAGAGGATTTTGATTATAACACTATCATCTTGGGTGAGGATGATAAAGTGGAAGATCTCACTTATCCACAGAAATGCTGGTTTTTTAGGGCTACAAATTCTGCGAAAAAAATTGTTTTGAGAAAATGGAAATGTGATGAGAGACCGACCTGTTCAGAATGGGTGGAGGACTTGAGGCAAGTGGCCAGAATTGAGAAGGTTATCCTTCGCAGGAACAAAAAGTTGAAATTGTTTGATGATATGTGGGGTGGGTTTTTGGATGACATGTGATATAATAAGTTGGCCTGTTTTGCTTTTTAGATTCTGTGAAGGTTGGGGATGGATATGGGGTGTGGATTCTATGCAATGAGTTCTACGATTACAATGCTGATAAGTTTGTTGCTTGTATGTTTTCTATCAAATTCAATAAACTTAATAATAAAAAAAAAAAAAAAAGAAGGACCTTTCCACAAAGAAATGGCAGAAAAAAAAAAACCAGGTCCATTTTGACAAAAATGGCACCCTTGGGTGCTTTACTGCAGCTGCGAATACAGCTCGCGGTAAATGCACACCACGGTAGTTAAAAGTAAACCACTGCCACCAGCCATTCAGTGAGGAAAGGGTAACATAAAAATGTTACATGAGAAGCTAGACAAGGGGGATACAAAGTAACCCCTCCAGCACACTAATGCAAGATACTGTGTGCTGGGTCTAGAAAGTTACAAATGTAAGTAAAGTCAATTTCACTTTACTGCTCTAGGAAACAGTAATTTATTGCAGAGACACTGAAGGTGCTGTGTGACACAATGTAAAAGAGGATGCCTATGGAGTTTGTCAGACTCCATAACCAAAAGAAATACAGAGTTCAAAAATCACATTAAAATACATGATAGAGTGGGAAAAAGGGTCCCACTCTCCTCATGTTAAAACAATAAAGTTCTCAAAATCCAGCAAAGTTGCTGGGGGTCTCTAAGGTGGAGGGAATAAGCAATTTTCTGAGAAGTCTCCCTAACAGAGGTTGAAAATCAAACTCATAAAAATAGGTCCAGGATCACAAACAATGTGCAGATATGGTACGAGTCCAATTGAAAGAGATTGGAACATTCTTTCTGTTTGCAGATTTCTCCAACAGCCTTCAAGCTGGTTTTCACTTTACCAGGGGCACAGAATGTTTTGGTAAATAAACTTGGACATTAGAGAAAATAGTCTTGACATCTTAAGGACCTCTCCATTGGTCTGTCTGCTGCTTGTTAAGTTCTTACTTAGCCTCCAACTCCTAGCTTCTCGTTTAGCTTTCGCTTCTTTTAGGCGTCTTCGCTATAGTATTCGCCAGGGCTTATCTCTTTCTCCAGTTCTGTTGAAGGTTTATGCCGAACACTTGGCAAACCTGATCCGATCTTTCGGTTTATAATTTCTACATTGAAGACAACATGCAGATCCTTATCATTTGGCATGTCAATCTAAATAACAATACAGTTTGTTAAGCTGCCTGCAGTGAAAACATAGGTTCTGTTGGTGGAGGCCATCCAAACCTCGGTTCTCCATAACTTTAAGCAATATGAATCGTTTGGACAGCTATAGATCAAGCAGTGAGAAGAACAAGTTACTTACCAACTGTAATGTTCTTTCGACTGGATGATCCTCCCACGTATTCCTCATCTTGTGATAACTCGTTTCGCCAGCTTCGCTGCATCAGAATTATTTTTTTTTTTTTCGGCAGAGGGTGCTGTGCTCGAGGTTGTGGCGGCGAATGTCCCTCGACGGGCTCCCTACCGCGTTGACGTCACCGCTGGTATAAACGGCTCGAGCCGCGCCCGTTGGCTTCAGTTCTGTTTTTTCGAGGAAATACTCGTGGAACATATAGGCGTATGCTGTGACTGATAGGCCCATCGTGAGAGGAAATTGCAAGAAAGTATAAACTATACTGCGGGGTAGGTTGGGAGGGTCGATGAGGACTACGTGGGAGGAACATCCAGTCGAAAGAACATTACAGTTGGTAAGTAACTTGTTCTTCGAATGTATTGTGCCCTCCCACGTATTCCTCATCTTGTGATAGACTCCCATAGCATTGATCAATCTGGAGGCGGGAGTACTAGTTTTTGTTTTCATGTAGAGAGTGAAGTACTGCTCTGGCAAATAAACCCTCATTTGAGGATGCGGTATCCAAACAGTAATGTTTGGTAAAAGTATGTATTGATGCCCATGTTGCAGCTGAGCAAATATCTTTTGCCGGGACTCCCCTCTTCAAAGCCGCAGAAGTGGCCATTCCCCTTGTGGAGTGAGCACGTAGCCCATCCGGTGGGTCTTTCCCCGCTAGTCTGTAGCATTCCAATATAGCAAGAATAATCCAGCGAGATATGGTTTGTTTGGTCAACGCTAAACCCAATTTACGACCTGTGTATCCCACAAAAAGCTGGTCGTCCTGGCGTAATTTTGTCGTTCTTGAAATGTAAAAGCTGAGGGCCCTTTTGGGGTCCAGTCTATGTAATCTCTCCTCTTCTTTTCCCAAATGAGGAGGAGGATAAAATGTTGGTAAAACAATTCTCTGCGACAAATGGAAGTCGGAAAGTACTTTCGTTAAGAAAGATGGTTTAACTTTCAGAATTACTTTGTCCTTATAAAAAGTGGTATATGGAGGTTTACATGAGAGAGCCTGTAGTTCACTAACCCTGCGGGCTGATGTTAATGCCACCAGAAGGACAGTTTTTAATGTCAGAAGCCTCAATGGGCATGAGTGCAGAGGCTCAAATGGTATACATGTCAAGAATTTAAGAACTAGATTCAAATCCCAGGTTGGAACATGGAATGGTATTGGTGGATATACATTTGTAAGTCCTTTCAGGAATTGTATTATTAATGGTATTTTAAAATAAGAAACCTCTTCCGAGGTGCGCTTAAAAATGGAAAGTGTTAGGGAGAATTCTCTATAAAGGCTAATTTCCCAAACCTAGAGAGTCCCCCCCCCCAGCAGCTTTGCTGGATTTTTGGGGTTTATTTTTTTCTCCTGCTAAGAGTGAGACTCTTTTCCTCCCACTCTTAGACATGATTTGAGGTGTTGTGCTACTGTATCTCTGTACCTATTGTGTATACTCTATATACTGCCTAACTCATCTTGAGAGAAGTCTGACTGCTCAGCCACAGCTACCAGGTAAATCTGGGTGGTACAGACTGCTACCGATTGGGTTTACTGCCAACCCCCTGTAGTCCTAAATCTTTTGCAGTGGCCCCTAAGGGAACTGCACAGGTTTCTGCCTAACAGAAAGAGCAGCAAGGTATCCTTTGATTGTTCCGATCTGGAGCCCCAGATTGGCTAGATGTAACAGGAAAGAAAGCACCACTGGTGTGCCACATTGAAAAGTGTCCACATCTCTATCTTTGCACCAGTTACTGAACTTATTCCAACGACACTGGTACAAGGATTTTGTTGCTGGTCTTCTAGCCGAAAGCAAAATCTCCATAACGTCATCCGGAAGATCCCAATCCTTGTATCTCAACCTCTCAGAAACCATGCATGAAGGTTGAGCGTGTTGACCTCTGGATGGAGAACCCGACCTTCCTCTTGCGAGAGAAGATCGTCTCTTTGTGGAAGACGTACTGGAGGGCAGATGGAAATGTCCAGAAGGTCCGGGTACCACGTTCTCCTGGCCCAATCCGGGGCAATTAGGATCATGGTTTTCCTGAACTTTCTCAACCTCCTGATTACTTGAGGAATCACAGGGACTGGTGGAAACGCGTACAGCAGGGGAAAATCCCAATCCACTACGAACGCGTCTTCCAGAGCTCCTCTTGGAGGAAATTCCCTTGAGCAGTACTGATCGCACTTTCGGTTCACCGAGGTTGCAAACAGATCCACCTGAGGGGTTCCCCAAAGGGCGAAGATCTCCAGAAGAACTTCCTGAGCTAACTCCCACTCGTGGGAGACTGTGCTCTGCCTGCTCAGAGCGTCCGCCGCTGCATTCTGCTCTCCGGCTAGGTGAACTGCCGATAGAGCGATTCCTTCTCGTATTGCCCAGAACCAGAGCTGCATTGCCTCTCTGCACAGAGGTAGTGATCCTACGCCTCCTCTTTTGTTGAGGTAGTACATGGCCACTGTATTGTCCGTCATTATCAGGACATTCTTTCCGTGTACGGAGGGCAGGATGGCCTTCAGAGCCAGCTTGATTGCCCTCAGCTCCAAAAGGTTGATGTGTAGTTTGGACTCCGATGGAGACCAACGTCCGCTGATTGTCAGATCGTTGATGTGTGCTCCCCACCCCGCGAGTAAGGCGTCCGTCACTACTGTTATCGCCGGCCATGGTTGCCAAAAGGATTCTCCCTTGAGAATGTCTTTTCAAGCCCACCATGATAGATCCTGAGCAACTGCGCTCGGGTCTTGCAGAAGATCTGACATATTCCCGAGAACTTGGACCACTGAGTTCTGAGGGTCCATTGGAGGGATCTCATTCTCAATCTGGCTTCTGGGACCAGAAAAATGCCGGATGCCATGAGGCCAAGCAACCTCAGGAAATCGAAGGGCGGCAGGTGCTGGGCTTTTTGGAATTTTGTTACCATCTGCTGGATGTGGAGAGCGGGCGGCGAGGCTTTGCCCGAGGAAGTGTCCAAGACTGCTCCGATAAACTGGAGTTTTTGGGATGGTATCATGTGGGACTTCTTGAAATTGAGGGAGAAGCCCAGGTTGTGGAGAAAGTGGCAGGTGATCGACAGGTGTTCCTGAGCTTGTTCTGGGGAACGTACCCTTATTAGCCAGTCGTCCAGATAGGGGTAGACGTGAATCCCCCATCACCTGAGACTCGCTGCCACTACTGCAATCAACTTGGTGAAAACCTTCGGAGCGGAGGTCAGCCCGAATGGCAGAACTCGAAACTGATAGTGAGAACCTCAGGTATTTTCTGTGCTTCGGATGGATCAGCACATGAAAATAAGCATCCTGAAGGTCCAACGATACCAACCAGTCTTGAAGCTGGAGAGCCTGAAGGATCTGACAAAGGGTTACCATCTTGAACTTGTCCTTCCTGAGGAATTTGTTTAATTTTCTCAAGTCCAAGATGGGTGTCAATCCTCTGTCCTTTTTGGGGATGAGAAAGTAGGGGGAGTACCAGCCTTTGTTCCTCTCCGCTACAGGTACATGTTCTATTGCACCTTTCTCTAGCAGGGTTAGAACTTCCTGCCAAAGGAGCGGGTCTGTTATCTTGGTCGAACTGGCTCCCGGTGGATGATCGGGAGGTCTTTTTAGGAAGGGAAGGCAGTAACCCTGACCTACTGTTTCCAGTGCCCGGGCATCTGAAGTAATGCCCGGGCATCTGAAGTAATGCCCCGCCATTCTTTCAGATGCTTAGATATCCTGCCTCCCACTGGTGGTGTTTTGTAAAATAAGACCTCAGAGTTTGGAGGCGGCTGAGGGCATAGATGCCGTTCCTGAAGATGGCTTTGTCGTCTTTCCTCGTCCACCACGAGTGACATTTCTTCTGCCCCTTTGAAAGGCCTGTCCTCTTCCTCTACTAACAGAGGAGTAGTATCGAAAAGGACGACCCCTCCAGGAAGATGTGCCCGAATAGGGTCTGTGGGGCTGTCGCATAGAGGCACTAAGGGACTTTGCTGTCGCTTTCGAGGTCTGTAGTTTTTCTAGGCTCTCATCAGCCTTACTACCAAACAGCCTCGAGCCATCAAAGGGCATGTTGAGGAGCCTGTTCTGCACATCCGGTGCGAACCCCAACTTCCCCAACCACGCAAACCTGCGTAGTACCGTGCTTGAAGCCATGGATCTACTGAAACTATCAGCAGTATCCAGTCCAGACTGGAGACATTCCCCCATTGCCTCCTTACCGTCATTGACTATATTCAGAAAGCCTTCCCTTTCCTCGCCTTCCGGAATATGCTCAGCCACCACCGAAATACATTCCCACAGGGTATATGTGAACCTGGCCAGGGTACAGGTTACATTGGTAGATTTTAAGGCCATGCTACCCGAAGTAAAAACCTTACGAGCCCAGGCATCAACCTTTTTATCCTCCCTGTCAGGAGGTATGGTTGGGTATGCTGTCTGCCTGGATGTATTAGCTGCCTGAACTACCAAGCTTTCTGGAGTAGGGTGTCTACTCAGGTATTCTGGATCAGAAGACGAAGTTCTGTACTTTTTTGTGAGATTGTTGTCTGTTGCAGCAATGCTATCTGGTTTCTCCCAGTTTCTCTCTACTGTTCTCTGTAATGCCCTATGAAAGGGAAGAATTGGATCTTTCCGAGGGCCTCTGACTATAATATACGTCATGTCATCCTGTTCAAATGTAGGGGAAGCTCTTCCCAAACCCATATACTCAATCACCCTACTCATCAGATTCCTGTACCCCGAGTCCGCATGGTCTGCAGGATCAGGTGCAGCAAACTCCAATTCAGGTGATGTGTCCACACCACTGGCAGAATGTAGAGTTTCAGACAGGTCTCTCATTTTAGACTGAGGATCTACCAGTTCTTCTGGAACTTGTCTAGTTCCATATTTTACTGCATGGGGAGTGATTTCCTCTTCCTCTGAACAAGATTCCTCAAAAATGGAGGACATGGATTTAAAAAAGTCAGATCTTGGTAAAGGTGTAAACCTTCTCTCTTCCTCATAAGTTGTCGTTGGAATCAGAGTTTTCTTCGAGGTGGTCTTCGAAGGAGTCGAAGGAATCTTCGACACACTCGAGGAAGACTTCGACAAAGGCGTCGAAGATGAAGTAGGCTTCGACGTCGAAGTCGTCGGCGCCGATGAAGTTGTAACCGACTTCGATAATTTTAATTTTTTATGAGGGATCGGCGAGATACTCGATCCTCGAGGGGCTTCAACAATTTGTCAACTCGAGACTTATGGGTACTACTCGGTTTGGCCGTTGTAGTTCCCGACTTCCCTGCGTCGTCTAAAAGAGCAACCGGGGTCTGGCTTTTCTGCGGTTTCGTCGAGGGAGTCGAGGCCGCGTTCTCGAAGACCTGCAACATTTTCTTCCTAAAGCTCTCCCATTTAGATAGGGAATCTGATCTAGTTGGGCATCGAACCAATTCAGATGACGAATCGGACGATGACGACGGAGATCTATGTCTCCTCTTGTGCTTTTTTGAGGAAGACGAAGAAGATCGTCTCGACCTGCTACGAGATCGGGATCTCTTCAAGTGCCTTTTACGGCGTTCCGATTCTTTAGAGTCGGATGATTTTTTATATTTTTTTGACAAGGCTTTCGAAGAGCCCTTTGACGCCTCCCGCCCCACCGCCAACTTACTTTTCCTCTCACGGAGGGCCTTTTCAGTCATCGATTGACAAGAACCACAGTCGCCCGTTCGGTGGTCTGAGCCCAGACACCATAAACAAATATGATGGGGATCGGTGATGGACATCTTTGATCCACAATCATTACACTTCTTAAAACCCGTCTTGGGCGTCGAAGCGGTCGAAGAAGAAGACATTTTCTCGATAGAAAATACTGAAGCGCGCCGTTCACGAGTTGCGAAGCAATCGGAAAAACGGAACTGAAGCCAACGGGCGCAGCTTGAGCCATTTATACCAGCGGTGACGTTGACGCAGTACGGATCCTGTTGAGGGACATTCGACGCCACGACCTCTAGCACAGCGCCCTCTGTTGAATTTTTTTTTCCGATGCAGCGAAGCTGGCGAAACAAATTATCACAAGATGAGGAATACGCAGGAGGACACAATCCATTCAAAATCTAGGTTTTAGTTAACTCGGTTATTGCTAATGCCACATCAGTGCGGTTGCCTCACCCTGTTTTTTCACCTTTGCAACAGCAGTAAAAATCTTTCCAAAGCTGCATCGACAGACTGGTGCAGAATGCAGAGGCTTGGCTGGTGATGGGAACAGGCAGAAAATGGCATTTACCTCAATCTATAACCCTTACATTAGTTACCTACTGTATTAACCGCCAAGCACTTTGAAGATGCTTTGTCTAGTTCACCAAGCATTGCTGGCACATAGATCTCATTGTGTCATATCATTAAAATCTAAAGCTATTTCACGGCTTCTTGCTCTACTTGTGTTCAGTGCCACGCTTGAGGGGACCTAGGACTGGAAATAGGTCGTTTGCTCCCCTAGCACCCAAATTATGGAATTCCTTGCCTGAATTAGGTACCATCACCAAACCCTTATCCTTTAGGAAAGCTAAAAACCTGGCTTTTCTTCAAATCCGACTAGTGCTCTCATAATCCCCACTTTGGATCTTGGACAATCTGTTTGTTAATTATGTCCGCATTGTTAAATATGCCCTTCCAGCCCAATAAAAACGTGAGTGAACAGACGCAATAGCCATAGCTCTGGATAAGATCCTGCTTTGATAGATGTGTTGGGCAGATAATGGCTTAATGTATAATCCACCCAGTCAAGGAGCAGAGATCCTGCAGATGTACTCTGGTGGAGTATTGCAGCATGTTGAGTCTCTTCTCCGGACCCCCGTATTGACCCTCAAGGTCGACTGCCTGATGGAAGCAAGCAAACAGTATCTTCCAGGTTACTTAGCCCACCTGGCGGTCGAGCAGCCAAGTCACACCTCTCAGTAAGGGAGTGGGATTACAAAGACAGTAGAACATGCTATTATGACAAATAAAGAAATGTCCACACAAGATTAGACTTGTATGTACTGTTGAATTTATGTAGGTGTGTGCAGAGTCTGCAGACAGGATTAGTATCCAAGGTCAAAGGAACAATCTTGAGTATTCACTGAGCTGCAGATTAGTGCCAGAGTCAAAATGCAAAAAGGTCTACCCTGCTGGCTCAAGGCAAGCCTCAGACCAGTTTCCCTTCAACTCTGACATTTCATTGGAACTGGATGCTGGTATTGCTGCCGTAGATGACCCCATATTAAGCATAGGCCAATGTTAGCTTTTGGTCCATTGTTAAAAATAGGAACTTAGTGGCCAAATTTCAGCCATCAAGAGGTCTTGCATACTCAATAGAAACTGCTTTAGATTCATGTGGCCGCTCCATTAACAACCAGGGTCTACAGATGTGCAGGAAACTGCAGAGTAACAGAAGTGGTCAAAGAAGGACATAAAATGAACAAAAGGGGCCTTCTACTTTCATGCTGCCATCACTGGTGCTCTGTTTATAATCTGGCACTTCAAATAATAGCTAGGCAGAGCAGTCAAGGTTTCAGTCTTAATAATTGAGTCCAGTTTCACAGACAGCAGCATTATTACTTACCCATCGCACACGAGAAGGCGGCCAGCAACTGTGTTGACCCATCAGTAGTTTATGCCCCAAAAGGCACAGTGGATTAGTATCTGGCAAACAGGTGCAGTCTGTTCTTAGCAGAAATCATGGCTGACCAGCACCAACAAGAACTTGCTAACACTACATGATATCAATTGGAGGTATCGCTCCTCTTAGGGCACACCAAAAAAATGAAAAATTGCATTGAAGAACACACCAATTATACCAAGGATGCTGGTGGGAGACTGTAGCCAGACTGACTTTCGATATTGATTCAAATAGCACATCAAAGCTAACCCGATACCTCGAATGGTGCTGTGCCTTTGGTAGAATAACAGTAATCTGACGCAAAGTATGCAAAGTCCTACTTTTAAGCGTGAACATGGATGGCAAGAATAGTCCACTCTGTAACCTGAGAAAAGGGGAGAATATTCACACACCTCTGCAATCCTCCTTGAGTGGAATCTGTAATTTCATAAGTCATTACTTCAGGGGAAATCTCTCTGCAAATCATGGACCCATAGCAGATTGATCCAAATGAGTTTATTGATGACTGCACTCTCAAAATCACATTTTACATATGGCTAACATGTATTCAGTGATTATCGGTCGATATAAAATCAATATCAAAACTTAGATTAGTGTACTCCATTACTGTGTGAAGTTATCTTAAATATACAGGCATAAAGCCTGTTGACTCCTGAAAGCCAATCCACAAAATTACATATGTGCGACTAGAATCAGACAAATCTGAAGCTGGAAAATAAATGCCAGGATACTGAGGACTCCACCCAAAGTTAAATGACAAAATAATGAACAGGAAACAACTGAAGAAAATACAAGCACACTGAAGATTGTCTCTTTTCAATGAGACAATATTTCCACATGCACAGTGGCATTTTTATGTTCAGTATCAGGTTATTGGCAAATCTGTTTTTCAAACGTGTTCACAGTGATAAGTGCTAAACGGTATCCCTAACTGATCACAACCACAGTCTTTGCTATTGGCAATGAAGCCAGAATTTACATCAGTGCCCATTATGAAAGTGGGTGCTTCCGCTTACCTGCTTAGATCTCTTCTGATCACCACCCTTCTTGTCACTCTTTTTGTACGTGTCATATGTGGTGGGATCCACACACCACAAACATTCTGTCCACTTGCCATAGATCATGAACAGTTTCTTTTTGCTGTTGGCAGAAGTGATTAGAGAAAAAAAAATATCAGAAGGCATTGCAGACAGGCATGCAGTTTTAAAGTTCATTAAGAAATTACTAAGAACTGTAGTACAGGTTTTGCAACTTGATATTTGGTGATACCATAGCAAAATAATATATATAAATGTCAAAATAATTATTTGGGCATCAGAGATTGTTTCTGCAACCAGACTATGATGACAGAGGACCAGAACCCTCCTGGATTTTCTTCATCTTTCAATTATTTAACGGAGCAGCCAACTCTAAAGAGCATCTTGTTTTCTACTGGAATTAGTGCGAAGACTGGGAATGATGTATCAACACATAAGCAGTAACCCCATATGCTTTCAAGTAAGACACCTACCATGACCTTGACTAAATAAGATATAGGTAAAAGCACTGTATGAAAAGGTTTTCCAAGACGGCCTGATCTACTTGAGCATTTGAGTAATAATCCTGTTTTTTGATGGTATGCACAGAACTCACGTTGTCACTTTACTAGTGCAAGGGTGCAGGAAAGAGGCTAACCCAGGGTGACATTTTTCACAAATATTTATTGAGATTTTAAAGAACTTCTCTATCCCTATCACTATGAGGGGGTTTCCCTGCCTCAACCAAAACTAAAAGAAGGAACAAGTTACTTACCTGTAACTGTTGTTCTCCAGCATGGGTCTGGCATGGATTCACATGCTCATGAATATTCCCCGTTGTCAGGCTGGGAATCCTCGGTAAAGAAAAAATCAGTATCAGTTTCGTTTCTGATCTGTCTTTCTTAGTAGTAACCAATCACTGGTCTCTGGGTCATACTGCCCCCAGACAATGACTGCTCTCTCGCTAAGCCCCGCCCTTGGCAGCCATCCTCAGATTTGGTAGCACGTAAAGTGGCAGTATGACCAAGTGAAGAGCCGCAGAGGGGTAGGCGGGAGGGTTTGCATGTGAATCCATGACAGACCCATGCTGGAGAAAAACAGTTACAGGTAAGTAACTTGTTCCTTCTCCAGCATGGGGTCTGGCATGGATTCACATGCTCATGAATATAAGAATACATAGCAGTACACATATGCACAACCACTGGAGGTGGCAAAGGCTCAATATTGGGCATCACATAAACTCAACATTAAGCAACTCTTACCTCCTCACCAGGCCCACCTTCAGGCGAACAGGTTGCGCAGCACTGCTTGGCCGACTCTGGACTCCTCCCTGGAATCCCAGTCGAAACAGTAGAATCTCGTGAAGGTGTGCATCGACCTCCATGTAGCAGCCGTGCCGATGTCCAGCAGGGGCACACCAGACAAGAACGCCGTTGTAGCAGCGATCGCTCTAGTCGAATAGGCTCTCGGGCGGCTGGGCAACGGTCGGTTTGCCAACCGGTGACAGTGCATGATGCAGCCGGAGAGTCATCTGGAAATGGAAGCCTTCGAGAGGGCATTCCCTTGGTTCACAGGTCCAAAGCTCACAAAAAAGCTGTGATGTCTTCCGAAAACTGTTTGTGCGGTCCACGTAGAACTTCAGCGCTCTAGCTACATCCAGCGAGTGCAAAGTCCTCTCGGCCAGCAACAAAGGCGACGGGAAGAAAACTGGTAACACCAAGTGCTCGTTGAGAAGGAAGTCCGACGGCACCTTGGGCATAAATGTGGGGTGCGTCCTCAGCACCACCCTTGTCTCCTGAAAAGTCAAGTATGGAGGCTTGCAGGATAGGGCCTAGATCTCTCCCACTCGTCGTGCGGAGGTGATGGCCACAAGAAATGCTGCCTTCCACGACAGGAACTACAACGGTCCCAAATGCAGAGGCTCGAATGGCAGCCCCATGAGCCTGGTCAGCACCACGTTGAGCTCCCACGCCAGGGCCGGAGCTTTCACCGGCAGGAACGAACGGAACAGTCCTTTCATAAATTCCTTCACCAGGCGATGAGACCACAGGGATGGCCTTCCTGTAGTTCTGGTTTATCGGGAAATCGTTGCCAGGTGTATCTTGATGGAAGCATCCGCTAGTCCCGCCTTGGCCAGCGACAGTAGTTACGGCAGCACTTGAGGGGCTGTAATCCATAGAGGGTTAATCTGCTGTACACAGCACCAGACAGAGAACCTCTTCCACTTGTGTCCGTAGCTCTTGAGAGTTGAGGACGCCCTGACCTTTGTAAGAACCTCTTTGCAGTCCGCCGGGATATCGTACCCTCCAAACTCTAGTGCTGCAGGAGCCAGGCCTGCAAGTTCAGCAACTCCGGGTCGTGATGAAGGATAGCGCCTCCCTCTCTGGAGAGAAGATCTGCGTCCTTCGACAGTTTGACTGGTGGGGATGCTGACAAGTCCAGAAGGAACAAGTTACTTACCTGTAACTGTTGTTCTCCAGCATGGGTCTGGCATGGATTCACATGCTCATGAATATTCCCCGTCGTCAGGCTGGGAATCCTCGGTAAAGAAAAAACCAGTATCAGTTTCGTTTCTGATCTGTCTTTCGTAGTAATAACCAATCACTGGTCTCTGCGTCATACTGACCACAGCCAATGACTGCCCTCTACCTAAGCACCGCCTCTGGCAGCCATCTTCAGATTTGGAAGCACGTGAAGTGGCAGTATGACCAAGTGAAGAGCCGCAGAGGGGTAGGCGGGAGGGTTCGCATGTGAATCCATGCCAGACCCATGCTGGAGAACAACAGTTACAGGTAAGTAACTTGTTCCTTCTCCAGCATGGGGTCTGGCATGGATTCACATGCTCATGAATAAAGAATACATAGCAGTACACACATGCACAACCACGGGAGGTGGCAAAGGCTCAACATTAAGCATTACATCAAACCCAACATTAAGCATCTTACCTCCTCACCAGGCTCACCTCAGGCGAACAGGTTGCGCAGCACTGCTTGGCCGACCCACATCCAGCGAGTGCAAAGTCCTCTCAGCCGGCACGAAGGCGACGGGAAGAACACAGGCAACACCAAGGGTTCGTTGAGATGGAAGTCCGACGGTACCTTGGGCATGAAGGAGGGGTGCGTCCTGAGCACTACCCTTGTGTCGTGAAAAGTCAAGTACGGGGCCTTGCAGGAAAGGGCCTGGATCTCTCCCACCCGTCGTGCGGAGGTGATGGCCACAAGAAACGCTGTTTTCCACGACAGAAACTTCAACGGGGCCGAGTGCAGAGGCTCGAACGGAGGTCCCATGAGCTTGGTCAGCACCACGTTGAGCTCCCACGCCGGGGCCGGAGCCTTCACCGGCGGGAACGATCTGAACAGTCCCTTCATGAACTCTTTCACCAGACGATGAGACCACAAGGACGTCCGGCCCGTGGTTCTGGTGTATCGGGAGATCGCAGCAAGATGAATCTTGATGGACGCGTGTGCCAGTCCAGCTTTGGCCAGCGTCAGCAGGTACGGCAGTACCTGGGGAGCCGTAATCCGTAGAGGGTTAATCTTCTGTGCGTGGCACCAGACAGAGAACCTCTTCAATTTGTGTCCGTAGCATTTAAGAGTCGAGGACGCCCTGGCCTTTGCAAGAACCTCTCTGCAGTCGGCCGGTATGTCGTATCCTCCAAACTCTAGCGCTGCAGGAGCCAGGCCTGCAAGTTCAGCGATTTCGGGTCGTGGTGGAGGATAGCGCCTCCTTCCCTGGAGAGTAGATCCGCGTCCACCGGCAGCTTGATTGGCGGGGACGCTGATAAGTCCAGAAGGTCCGGGAACCATATCTGCCTCGGCCACCCAGGTGCAACGAGGATCATCCTGCACCGTGACCTCTTGAGCTGGTTGACGAGCCGGATTAGCAGTGGCAAAGGAGGGAACGCGTAGAGGAACAGGCCCTCCCAGGGGAACGAGAAAGCATCACCCATACTCCTCGCCTGGGGAAACCTGCTGGCGAACCTCCGGCACTTGGAGTTCGTCGCCGTCGCGAACAGGTCGATCTGGGGTGTGCCCCACCGTCGGAAGAGGCGATCCACTAGATCCTGCCGTAGTTCCCACTCGTGGCACGAGCGCAGCTCCCTGCTGAGTGAGTCGGCGATGGTGTTTTTTATCCCTGCCAGATGAAACGGCACCAGAAACATCCTTTGGGCGACGGCCCAATGCCACAGGTCCTGCGCCTCCTTGGACAGTGCTGGGGACCTGGTTCCGCCCTGTTTCCTGATGTAAAACATGGTGGTGGTGTTGTCGGTGAAGATCCTCACCACCTTGCCCTTGAGGGACGGAAGGAAGGACCTGAGGGCCCAGAACACTGCACGGAGCTCCAGGACGTTGATATGGAGGGACTTCTCCGTCGGGAGCCAAAGGCCTCTCGCGTGCAGATTTTCGGTGTGCGCTCCTCACCCTTCCGGGGAGGCATCCGTGGTCACTGTCTCCTGGTGGTCTGGGGTCTGGAAGTCCATGCCCGCCGTCAGATGCGCGCGGGTGCCCCACCACCGGACCGCTCGGCGGAAACTCTCGTCGAGTGTGATCCTCTCCTCGAAGCTGCCCGTCGTTTGGATCCAGCGCGCGTCCAGGAACTCCTGCAACGGGCGCATCCGGAGCCTGCACATGGGAATGAGGTAGATGCAAGAAGACATCATTCCGAGGAGGGACTTGATGGACCTCACCTTGGCCGCGTCGGAAACCAACATCCGCTGTACCTTGCGCCCAGGATGGATCTGGTCCTTTCCTCCGACGGGGAGGCCAGAAGGGACACTGTGTCGAGCTTCGCTCCCAGAAACAGTGCGTTTTGCGCGGGTACCAGGTGGGACTTGGCGTAGTTCACGGAGAATCCCAGGTCCGTGAGAAGTTGGACGGTCCTTGCCGTGTGCTCCACGGCGAGCTCCCTCGTCTTGGCTCGGATGAGCCAGTCGTCCAGGTAGGGGTAGACGTGGATCCCCTCGCGGCGCAGCTGCGCCGCCACCGGTGCAAGGCACTTGGTAAATACCCTGGGTGCCGACCGTAGTCCGAAGGGGAGGGCTTTGAACTGGTAGTGACGCCCTTGGACCACAAACCTGAGGAATTTTCGGTGCCCCTTTAGGATGGGAATATGGAAGTAGGCATCCTCCAAATCCAACGACGACAGGAAGTCTCCTTCCTCCAGCTGACCCAGGACGTGCTGGAGGGTGACCATCCGGAACTTCTGCGCCTTGATGAACTTGTTCAGACGTCGCAGGTCTAGGATGGGGCGCCATCCTCCCGTCTTCTTCTTCACGAGGAAGTATCTCGAGTAAACTCCGGAGCCCCGAAGCCACTTTGGGACGAGTTCGATGGCACCCTTCCTGAGCAACACCTTTACCTCCAGGAGAAGCTGAGGGACGTGAAGCTCTTTCCTGGCCACGGGGGGGGGACGCGCGGGCACCTTCTTTGAAACACGAGCGCGTGGCCCCGGGCTATGGCGTCCAGCACCCAACGGTTGGTGGAGATGGACTCCCACACGCTGACGAAGCTCGCCAGCCGGCCTCCCACCGGGGTGCTTCGGTGGGGGCCCGACCCCACGGCCGGTTCAATCCTGTTTCGACGAGGCTTTGCCGCCTTGACCTCCTTGGCGACGACGGCGGGGTCCGCCAGACTTGCCTCGTCCTCTGTAGGCCTCCTGAGACGACGAGCGGGCCGCTTGACGGTAGGTAGAGAAACCGCCGCCGGAACCTTTGGAGGCGCCCTTGCCTCCGCTGCTCCGAAAGGGCATCCGTCGTTGCTGTAGCACCCCAAGGGCCCGGGCCGTCTCAGTGTCCGCTTTAATGGCCTGAAGGGAATCGTCCACTGAGGTTGTTCCCATCGAACGGCATGTCCAGGACTCTGGTCTGTACGTCTTGACGGAAGTCCGTAGCCTTGAGCCATCCACGCCGCCTAAGGCACACGCCGTTGCCCAACTGGCGAAGTCCGTCGCAATAGTGATGGCGTGGTCCGACGCCACCTCACCTTTCTGTAGGATCTCCAGGGCATCCGCCCTCTTGTCGTCCGGTAGGAAGTCCAGCAGGGGAGCCAGTTTGTACCATAGCTCCCTGTCGTAGCGGGCCACGATAGCCAAGGCGTTGGCCGCTTTAATCGTCGTCGCTGCAGACGAGATGACCCTGCGTCCCATAGCGTCCAATTTCTTTCCCTCGCCGTCCGGTGGGGAAGTCGATGTGGAGGCTGCACCCCCCCCCCCGCTTTCTTCCTGGCCGCCGCGGAGACGACGGAGTCCGGGGTAGGCTGCGCCCGGAGGCACAGGGGGGCCGCGTCCGGGACCCGGTACTTCTTCTCGTACCGGTCTCTTCTAGCTGGCGTCGTGGAAGGGTTCTTGAGGAGGGCGAGGCCCTCATCCCAAATGTCGTCCAGTAGAGGCACCGCGAGGACCGTCTTCCTCTTGGCCTCGCGCCGTTGATAAAGGAATCCTTCCTGTTTCTTCTCCTCAGGGCAGAGTTGGAAAAGCTCGGATGCCCTGGCGATCATGGAGTGGAACGATCCAATCTCGTCGGGCGGAGAAGCCCTGGTGGGAGGTGACGACGGGAGATCCTCGTCGTATACCTCGTCGTCCGTACCCGTCGCTGCCGTGTCCGTCCCCGTATCATCCCCTCGGGTGGACGGGGAGGAGGGCTGGACGGGTCGCGACGGCTGAAAAGGAGGTGGAGGGTGAATCCTTCTTTTCTTGGGCGGGGGAACACCAGAAGGTCCCGGTTCAGGATCCCCCGACGGGAGAGGTTCCTCCGTCGGCAACGTTAGTCTCGTCCTTATCTCTGAGCATAAGGACTGTATAGCCAACAAAATGGCCGCCGAGTTGTCTTGCGGCGCTGGCAGAGGGGAATCCGACGGGCGATCAGGGGCCCCGTCGGCACCCTCGACGATGACGTTGTCACCTGCGTCGGGATCCATCCCGACGGGCCGGTCTTCATTCACGCCAAGGCCGTGGCTTAAGACCTCGATCAGCTCTTCCTCTGAAGCCGAATCTACGACGACGCCCTGCCCCCCCTTTTTCTTCCCCGCCGGGGATTTCACGGGGGTCCTATCGATGGGCACAAAAGAGGACTCCCTCCGAGGTGGCAGGGAGACTCTGAGCCCCGAGGTCGCCACCACTGGTGTAGCCTCCACCGGCTGAGCCAGGGCCGCCGCGACAGTATCGATAGAGGGCTTGGCCGGATGGATTAAGGCCTTCACCACCTTAGGTGCGCTCACCGCCTTATCCTTGAGGGGGGGGACACTGCCTCGCTCCCCCTCCGATGGGGCCTTTGAGCTCGACCGGGGCCTCTCCAGGAGCTTCGCCGGGTGCTCGCCCTTCCTCTTACCCGACCCAGAGCGTTGGCTCGTGGCTGAAGGTGCCGGGGAGGGTGCGCCCTGCCTGGCGCCCGTAGAGCCCGACCGTTCGGCGCTCCCGGTGCCAGCGGACTTGCGGTGCTTGGCCTTGTGTTGGACCCCCGTCGCCGGGGCGTCCTCAAAGGTCTTAGAAGACCGCTCGGATTTCTTCCTCTTCTTCTCGCCTGACGGGCTCTTCCCTTCCAGCCAGTTGGCGAGGCGTTGGTGGCGGTCCTTCATGGTCCGCTCCGACATATTGCCGCAAAACGCACAGTCCTTCTCCACGTGCGTCTTGTCCTCATGTAAGCAGTAGAGACAAAAGGAGTGTTCGTCCTCCTTAAAGACGTTCTGCAGCTGGCATCCAGGGCAGACCCTGAACAGCTTTCCGGGCGTCGAGCTTCCCTTCTCCTGGGCCATGTCCGGGCCTGAGAAGCTTCTGGACTCCTCCAAAACGTAGCTCGACGAAATCTTCACCCTTGAGGGGCGCAGACGAATCCGACACGGGTCCCCGTTGATCGGATGGAGAGTCGGTGGAGCTTGAGGCTCTTTTGACCGGAAAAACGAGAAAAAAACGTGAAAAAATAGCACTAACGCTCGAGAGCAATAGCACGAGGATCCCAACACATGAACGTGCGGTAAAAATCTGAAGATGGCTGCCAGAGGCGGTGCTTAGGTAGAGGGCAGTCATTGGCTGTGGTCAGTATGACGCAGAGACCAGTGATTGGTTATTACTACGAAAGACAGATCAGAAACGAAACTGATACTGGTTTTTTTCTTTACCGAGGATTCCCAGCCTGACGACGGGGAATATTCATGAGCATGTGAATCCATGCCAGACCCCATGCTGGAGAAGGTCCGGGAACCAGATCTGTCTCGGCCACGCCGGTGCGACGAGGATCATCCTGCACCGGGACCTCTTGAGTTGGTTAATGAGTCGGAGCAGCAATGGAGGGAATGCATACAGGAACAGGCCGTCCCAGGGGAACGAGAAAGCATCGCCCATGCTCCTCAGTTGGGGAAACCTGCTGGCGAACCTCTGGCACTCGGGAGTTCGTCGCCGTCGCGAACAGGTCGATCTGGGGTTTGCCCCATCGCTGGAAGAGTCGATCCACTTGATCCTGGCGCAGTTCCCACTCGTGGCACGAGCGCAGCTCCCTGCTGAGTGAGTCGGCAATGGTGTTTTTTATTCCTGCTAGATGAAAGGGTACCAGAAACATCTCCTGGGCAACGGCCCAAAGCCACAGATCCTGGGCTTCCTTGGATAGGGCTGGGGATCTGGTTCCACCCTGCTTCCGGATGTAGAACATCGTGGTGGTGTTGTCGGTGAAGATCCTCACCACCTTGACCTTGAGGGACGGGAGGAATGACCTGAAGGCCCAGAACACTGCTCGGAGCTCCAGTATGTTGATGTGGAGCGGCCTCTCCTCCGGGAGCCAAAGGCCTCTCGCGTGAAGATCTCTGGTGTGCGCTCCCCACCCCTCCAGGGAGGCATCCGTCGTCACCGTCACCTGATGTCCTGGGGTCTGAAAGTCAGTGCCCTCCGCGAGATGCGCACGGGTGCCCCACCACCAAATTGCTTGGCGGAAAACCTTGTTGAGCGAGTTCTTGTTCTCGAAACTGCCCGCCGCTTGCATCCAACGGACGTCGAGGAACTCCTGTAGAGGACGCATCCGAAGCACGCACAGGCGCACCAGATATATGCATGAGGACATCATCCCGAGAAGGGCGCTTGATGGACCTCACCCTGGCCATGTCCGTGGCCAGCAGACGCTGCACATTGCCGAGGATGGCCTTCGACCTTTCCTCCGACGACTAGGCCAATCGTGCTACTGTGTCGAGCTTGGCTCCCAGAAACAGTGCGACCTGCGACGGAACCAGGTGGGATTTGGGGAAGTTGATGGAGAATCCCAGGTCCGTGAGCAGCCGGACGGTCTTCGTTGTGTGTTCGACGGCGAGTTCCCTTGGCTCGGATGAGCCAATCGTCTAGGCAGGCGTAGACGTGGATCCCCTGCAGAAGCAGCCATACCACCTCTGGTGCTAGGCACTTGGTGAATACCCTGGGCGCTGACTTCAATCCGAATGGGAGGGCCTTGAACTGGTAGTGCCGTCCTTGGACTACGAACCTGAGAAACTTTCGGTGTCCTTTTCGAATGGGGATGTGAAAGTACGCATCCTCCAAATCCAACGACGATAGGAAGTCGCCTTCCTCCAGCTGGCCCAGCACATGCTGGAGGGTGACCATCTGGAACTTCTGTGCCTTGATGTATTTGTTTAGTCGACGCAGGTCCAGGATGGGACGTCATCCTCCTGTCTTCTTTCTGACGAGGAAGTATCTTGAGTATACTCCGGAGCCCCGGAGCCTCTTTGGGACGAGCTTGATGGCTCCTTTCTTGAGCATCGCCCTTATCTCTAACAGCAGTTGAGGGACGTGGTTTTCCTTCCTGGCCACGGGAGGAATGCAGGGGCACTTCTTTAGAAATTCGAGAGTGTGCCCGTGGGTCAGGGCATCCAGCACCCAACAGTCAGTGGAGATGGACTCCCACACGCTGATGAACTTCGTCAGCTGGCCTCTCACCGGGGTGCTCTGGTGGGGGCCCAACGCAACGGCCGGTTCAGTCTTGCTTGGCAGCGGCCTTGTCGCCTTACCCTCCCTGGCGATGACGGCAAGATCCACCCGACTTGCCCTGTCCCCTGTAGGCTTCTTGCAACGAGGAGCGGGCCGACTGACGGTATGTCGAGGAGCCGCCGCCGAATCCTTTGGAGACACCTTATTTGCCTCCGGAGTTCCGAAAGGGCGGCCGTCATTGCTGCAGAACTCCCAAGGCCCAAGCCGTCTGTGTCAGTCTTGATGGCCGCAGTGACTCATCCATTGTCTTCCCAAACAGATTGTTGCCGTCGAAGGGCATGTCCAAAACCTTGGCTTGCATGTCTTGGCGGAAATCCGTCGCCTTGAGCCACCTCCGCCGTCGAAGGCAAACGCCATTGCCCAACTGGCGGAACCCGGTGTCGGCAATGTCTGTGGCTACCGTTATGGCGTGGTCCAACGCCACCTCACACCTTCCTGTAGGATCACCAGAGCCTCTGACCTCTTTATGTCGGTAGGAAGTCCAACAGTGGGGTGATCTTGTACCACAACTCCCTGTCATAGTGGGCCACAATCGCTAGGGCGTTGGCCTCCTTAATCGTCGTCGCCGCAGAGATGACTCGTCCCATGGAGTCCAGTTTCTTTCCCTCGCCGTCCGGTGGGGAAGTCGAAGTTGAGGCTGGTGCGCCCGCCACCCCCCGCTTTCTTCTGGCTGCCGACGAGACGACCAAGGCACAAGGGGCGGCCTCGGGGACCCGGTACTTTCTCTCATACTTTCCCTCTTGGCAGGTGTCATGGATAGGTTCTTCAGAAGGACAAGTCCCTCGTCCCAGATGTCATCCAGCAACGGCACCGCGAGGACCGTCTTCCTTTTGGCCGTGCGCCGTTGGTAGAGGAAACCTTCCTTCTTCTGTTCTTCCGGGCAGAGCTGGAAAAGCTCGGATGCCTTGGCAATCATGGCGTGGAAGGAGCCAATTTCGTTGGGCGGGGAGGCCCGAGGAGGTGGTGATGGGAGGTCCGTCCCGTCGTCACCACCGTTGTCATCCGTCCCCGTCGTGGCCGTATCTGTTCCTGTGTCATCCCAAGGGATAGGGGAAGGAGGCAGGCTGAGAAGGCCGTGAGGTCTGGAAGGGCAGGGGTGGTTGAACTCTCCTCCTCTTGTTTGGAGGGCTTTCCGACGGGCCCGGTTCTGCTGGGTCGTCCGTTGGGGGTGGGGCAATCTCGTCCTTATCTCTGTGCATAAGGTTTGGATTGCCATCAAAATGGCCACCGAGTTGTCATGTGGTTGGGGTTGCGACGGGCGCGATGGTTGCTCCTCCTACACGGGAGCCTCGTCGGCACCTCCGTCACTTTCTTCGTCCTCCTCATCGGGATTCACAAACTTCCTGTTGGGGCCCTCCACGATTTCCAACAGTTCCTCCTCGGAGGCTGTGTCTGTGTCTGTAATGGCCACCCCCCCCTCTTTTTCCACCGGGGTCTTCAAGGGGGTCTTCTCGATGGGCTGAAAAGAGGATTCCCTACGCAGTGGCAGGTAAACTCTGGGCCCCGAGGTCGCCTCCACTGGGGTAGCCTCCACAGGCTTCACCAGGGCCATAGCGACTACCTCGATAGAGGCCTTAGCCGGGTGAATCAAGGCCTTCACCACCTTAGCGCTTGAGGCCTTCACCTTGGGGGGAGGGTCGCCGCCTCGCTCCCCCTTGGCTGGTTCCTTCGAGATCGACCGGGGCCTCTCCAGAAGCTTAGCCGGGTTCTCAGACTTTCTCTTCCCCGAGCCAGAGCGTTGGCTCGTGGTCGATGGCGCCGGTGAAGGTGCGCCCTGCCTGGCAGCCGAGGAGCCCGACCGTTGGGCGCTCCCGGTGCCCGCGGGCTAGCCGTGTTTAGCCTGCTGTTGGGCCCCCATCGCCGGAGCGCCCTCACAGGACTTAGAAGATCGCTCGGACTTCTTCTTCTCACCTGCTGGGCTCTTTCCTTCCAGCCAGTTGGCGAGACGTGTCCGACGATCCCTCATAGTCCAATCCGTCATGTTCATCCAAAACGCACAGTCCTTCTCCACGTGCTTTTTGTCTCCATGAAGGCAGTAGACACATCTCGAGTGTTCGTCCTCCTTGACACATTCTGTAATCCGCATCCAGGGCAATTCCTAAACAGCTTGGATCTGGGAGTCAAGCTTCCTTTCTCCTGGGCCATGTCCACGAGGTAGGCCTCAGAAACTTCTGGAATCCCCCAAGAAGAGTAACTCGACGAAAACTTCCTCCCAATTGATCGGAAGTAGAAACGGTGGAGCTTGAGGCTCGAATGACTGAAAAAAAAAGAGATAAATCTCTTGAAAAAATGCAAAACGCAGTAAAAGCTCGAGAGCTATAGCACGAGGACTCCCAACACTTGAACGTGCGGAAAAAATCTGAGGATGGCTGCCAGGGGCGGGGCTTAGGGAGAGGGCCGTCATTGGCTGGGAGCAGTATAACCCAGAGACCAGTGATTGGTTACTACTAAGAAAGACAGATCAGAAACGAAACTGATACTGATTTTTTCTTTACCGAGGATTCCCAGCCTGACGACGGGGAATATTCATGAGCATGTGAATCCATGCCAGACGCCATGCTGGAGAAAAGAACCTCAGTTAGACGCTACATACTAGGCAGAGACCATGGTGTGCGTGTCGCCTGATTGAAATCCTTAACAGTGCATGTGCCCTAAAATGAACCTGGCGCGAAATCATGCGGAATACTTAGTTGGAGAGGTAGTCCCATCATGATGATACAACAATTTCTCATGTAATCTTACGCTCATTTTGTGAGGAGGAAAAGCCCTCATGATTGCAAAAGTGAAAACATAGTATTAATATACACAGAGGATACAGAATGGCATTGTCCAAAGTGTGAACACAAGACATTAGTCTGTATGTACAATGTTTACATTTCACATAATAAAATGTATACAGAGGGTCTCATACATATAATGTTGACATTCCATATAATTTAGTATACAAATATAGGGTCCACATGTCTTCCCTACAATGGACAATACTCTGGTGTCTGGAAAATCATACAGAGAGAAGAAATGTACAAACTGAAAAAGTTACATATGTTGTATCCACAGGAGGAAAGAGCCCCTACAATCATTGCAGAAAAAAACATTATTAATTTTAGGTCATATTTCCAGTCTGCATCCACCACATTTCTAGTGTCAAGCTGACTGCCAATCTATTGGTAGTGTTGAAAAAGTTCTAGTGTGGAACCATCTCAATGTCATTGGTCCCTGGTCTAAATGGGGACTTAGTAGTCGTTATCACTAAATAGTGGTATGATATTGGGAATAGCATGGTGCACCTAGCACTCAAAATGATGCTGGTGGTGAAAATAGTATACTTGGGTGTGCCAGAAGTGTTACCACTCTACAGTTATGTTTAGGCCATTTCTCACTGTATTGAGTCTATGCACCCATCTTTGTTCCAGCTTGGTTAGAGCCTTGTTGATGTCCCCCCTCGCCTCTGCAGGGTCATCTGTTGCACCACAAACCATTTGAGGTTGTTATTGGAATGTCCCATTTTGATGTAGTGCTCAACCAGGAGCTTGTCCGGTACCTTGTTCTTAATGTACAATCTATGTTCTGATATTCTTTAATTGATTGTTCTGATAGTTTTTTTTTCACATATAGCAGCTTGCACGGGCATTCTATGATGTATATAACGTGTTTGGTATTGCAATTGGTATAAGTTGTTAGTTCCCAATGGATGTCTTTATGGTCAAATGTTTTCTTTGTGTCAGTAAAATCACATGCAATACAGTGTCCACATTTATAGTGGCCTTTTACCAGAGGCAAATCCCACAGTGTATTTGGTTTGTCTGTGAGTCAATGTACGTGTGTACCAGGGTATCCTTTAGGTTTCTATTTTTCTTAAATGCAAAAACTGATTTTTTTGTCTAGACTTCCTTTGTTGTTAAGTGCCAATTTCTGTTGACCGCATTCTTGATCGTGTTACTCAATGGGATATAAGTAGTGACACAGACTAGTCGGTCCAAGGGTGTTTCTGTCTTGGGGGTTAAGCATGTGTTTCTATCCGTATTTGCTGCTCTCTTCCTGGCATCTCTAATGGACTTCCTGGGGTACCCCCTCCTTAGGAGCCTTGCTTGTAGATCATCAGTGTGTGACTCATATTTCACTCTATCGGAGCAATCTCACCTGATCCTCAGGAATTGCCCATATGGTAGATTGTACTGGAGTCCTTGTGGGCGATAGCTTGTGAAATGCAACAAGCTATTTCGGTCAGTGGGTTTGCGATTGAGTTCGGTTTTCAGAGTGTCTCCTGACCTGTATTTATGTATGTCTAGAAAGTCAATCGCATGGAAATCCCAATGCATGGTAAACCGTGGTTCCAGAAGAGAGTCACAAGCCAACACTATAGGTCGTCACAGTGGTTTGTTGGCATTCTTGTGTACCTTTGGGAGGATATAGAAGGCTGGTATTTTCGGGTGTAATTTGTTCAAAAAGAAGTGTTCATCTTTGCAGATCCATCCCCGATTCTCTGTGTGTCTCGTTAGGCTACTGATTTCGTCCGGTAGTCTGTTGGTTGGATCCTGGTTGAGCTTCTTGTAGGCTTCTGTGTCTGATAACAGGCGGAGGCATTCGCTCTTGTAGTCGGTTGTGTCCATGACGATGATCCCACCGCCCTTGTCCGCAGATATTATAGTGATTGTTTTGTCTCTGTTCAGTGTTGTTAGTGCTGTCCTTTCTTACTTGTCTAAGTTGTCTTGGTAATAGTTATTCCTCTTTAGACCTTCGAGAAAGGCATTAGTGACCAACTTCTCAAAAGTATCAAATTCACCTGGTATGGTGTGTGGCGGTGGAGTGAAGGCTGATTTTGGTTTGGAACCTGTTTTGTTCTCATATCCACTGTCCTGTACTAGATCAGATGTGTCTGGAACGGTCCAGTGTTCTGATAGATACAGGTCAAAGAAGTACTTCAATCTGATGTTCCGGAAGAATCTATTGAGGTCAAGCTCGGTTTGGAAGGGTTCCGCCTTTCTAGACGGTACAAAGGATAATCCTCTTTCAAGGAGTCTCTTTTCAATTTTGTTGATGGGGCGTGATGACAAATTGAAGATTGGAATCAGATTGTTCATTGCTGGTTGGAGTACCACTGTCTGGTCCTCATCTGTGGGCCCGAGGCGTGTGGTCTCCTTTTGGACCGTCCCCGTGGCACATTTCTTCTCTCTGCATGATTTGCCTACCAGACACCAGAGTATTGTCCATTGTAGGGAAGAAATGAAGACCCTATATTTGTATACTAAAATATATGGAATGTCAACATTATATGAATGAGACCCTCTGTATACACTTTGTTATGTGAAATGTAAATATTGTATGTACAGACTAATGTTTTGTGTTCACACTTTGGACAATGACATTCTGTATCCTCCATGTATACTATGTTTTCACTTTTGCAATTGTGAGGGCTTTTCCTCTGCACAAAATGAGCCTAAGATTACATAAGAAATGGCTGTATCATCACGATGGGACTACCTCTCCCACTAAGTAGTCTGCATGATTTTGCGCCAGGTTAATTTTAGGGCAAATGCACACACGGTGCAATGTTTGGAACTATGCCCAACCTTTAGACACGGCGCCCATATGGTAGCTTTTTCGGTACGCCCTTGACGTGGCTCAATAACCTACGGTTTGCTGCGCAAATTGCACACAAACATATAAATAAGTCCAAGCTGCCCGCTACCTAGACAAGAGCTGATCACCTTTTCCATATTAAAAACACACACTTCAGCCAGGTCTTACATCTTCGGTTGTACTGCTATGGTGCTAGTTAAACGCCTTCCCGCGTTGCCATAGCAGCGTGGCTAGGGCTCACTGCATTTTCTTTTGCAGCAACGAAGAGATTCCAAAATTGCAACGGCACGTATTTATGCTTACATTACCTAGGCAACGGTGCACAGCTTTGCTGTCCGGACACACCGCTGCAGCACCTCGCGCTTCACGGAGAGGGAGCATCTCGCTGCTTGATTTTCACATTACCGTTGCCAATAGGTAATATAATATTGTGGACGCTTGAAGCACTTCATATTTTTATGTCCAATCGCAACATCACAAGAAAACACCTTTAAACGGCGGGCGCCAGAACTGGAACTAGGTCTAGCACGCCATTAACAATGGTGGGTGGCACAACCAACCAGCCTACAATGCGATTCCGCACTCACGCACAGTTATAGTTGCCTGAATGCCTATTTAGCGGACCATGGCACGCAGCTAAGATATGTACCAATCACCATTAGGTGTTGCGCTCCATTTTTCCACCTTATTATTTAAGTCCACAACGTGAATCGACACTCGCGCACTGGAATGGTTGCCCCACCGGTGTATCAAGTTGAAGCAAGCACACAACTAATTTATACACTGATCCCCGTCATCCAACACAGCAATAAGGGAACTTATGGGCATTAGTTTGTTTACACAAGGGCCCCATTATGACCATCAATGCCGATTCAAGTCGTTTAGACATAGGGGACTCAAAATTTCATCTTTGAGTTCCCTTCGTATTGAAAATACACCTCGGCGTAAAAAGTTATAACCGAGTACATGGATCCAGACGTCCATCATTAGGATTTCAAGATCTCAAGCTCAGGGAACGACCTGGACTGGTAAGACCAACAAGGTTACCACTGCACACATAAATGTGTAGGATCTGGATTAGAGACCCACTACTACATTAATAGTATTGTGGGTTTGTCCCTTTCTCCTTTTCTCTTGTTACCCCATAGATATTCAGGCATACAAGAAATACCACATAAACCTGCTGCCACAATCTCCTGGATTCTACACAGGGGAAATGCGACCAACATAGACCGTAGCAATAATGACTACACAGTAAGAAGAGTGACCCATTTCATTGAAATGGCCACTTTTTTGTTACAGAACTAAGCAGTAATCTGCTTCAGTAAATAATGATACATTTATCCTGAAAACACATACATTCTAAACCACTTATCTCTTGTCATGGTCTCTGAAAGAGAACAATAGGACACCTCTGAGTCAACTGGTCTTTTACATCCTGATGAAGGCCAACGACTTGCCAGCTTTATTGAACTGCTGACGATTCTGGCCGAAACACAGTAGTGGCGACTACTTCTCTTTTTCACCAGTTTATATTATTAACACTGTCAACTTGTGCACTATGATGTACTGTATATATATGTTATTTGTAGATTGAATTCCCTAGATGTTCTAAGGGACAATACATGTTCACTGATTTTTAATTCCAGGCATAATGACTGGATTGAACTGTTGTGCATTATGTACAGAGTTTTTTAAATGATGTGTGTCCTGCTGTTGAAAAACTAATCTGAAGATTACACACTTTTATGCATCAAAAGCTTTGGGGTAAAATGCTTTCTTTTGACCCACACAGCACCTTGGAATAATGTTTTATTTTTCTTCACGTAGGGGTAATATGATGAATGTATGTAATTCCAATCACCCTGATCATTGCCTTATTATATAGTAGGTTGCCCACAGAAAGGAGAACAGAGCTTATTGTAAAAAAGCACTGAAGGGATTGTACGGGACAAGCCCAAAAACGATTAGATTTTGAGGCTAGAGAAGACAAGGGAAGTGATGGAAGTTGGGGAACAATGCTTTCAGATGAGGAGAGATATGAAAGTGAAAATGAGGAAGGGTAGGGAGCAGCGGAAGGCCCATCCACGTGCGTGAACCCAGAGAAGAAGACAGAGTTGTCTGACTCTGAAGAACTAAAAGGGGAAAAGCCCAAACCTGTATTGTACCCCAAACGTTCAAAAGGACAATCACATAGCTTGGAGGAGACAATCTCATATGCAGCTTTAGAATGCTACCAGGATGAAAGAAAGCAAGCACGACAGGCACCTTCACAAAAACATAGGACGCAACTGGACCTGAATATAATGCAGAATTAACACAATTTCCATTGTTAGAGAAGGGGGAGGACAACTGCAATATATACCATGGCCACAAATAGACAAGGATAATTTGAGGTGTAAATTGTTATCTTCAACATCGGAGGCATGAACATGGATTTATGAGCTACAGAGACTGGCAGCGGGAATGACAATAGCAGCAGGTGACATAAAAAGCTTGCTAGCTGCCACATTTGGGGCGAGAGCGGACATTTAAAAAAGGGCGAGGTAACCCAGGAGGACCACGCAGAATTCGGCTCATGATGGAGCACCATTTAATAACTGCAGGGCAAATGTATGTAGAGTGCTGAGACTGCAATATCCTGATACGTCAGACATGAGTGCGATTATGACACGCGAGATGCGTGATTATGAAGACCCTGTTGCTTATATTCAAAAACAATGGCTGTGGGACAAAACTATAACTATCTTCTAGCACATATTTTGGCTGGGGTTACCCCAGAACAGGGAAGTGCCACAGAGAATGGCATTGATAAAAAAGACAGTCATTTTTCAAGAAGATGTGGTACAGGTACTAAGCACACTGTGGACCAGAGGTCCCTAGGACACAGGCCTGCTGAAAGGAGTAGGTGCAGTTAAAATCAAATTGAAGCCAGAAGCAATCTCTGTAAAGCAATATCCTATGTCAAAAGAAGAGGGTATTCATGAGACAATTTCTGCGTTAGTGCAACATGGAATACTAGTGTCATGAGAGTCTCCATGTAACACAGCGTTGTACCGCATGGGGTAAAAAAAAGAAAATCAACTAGGTATTCTAGGATATACTTCAGTGTCTCCACGTATACGTCACTCTAACTAGGGCTACGTTGTCCAGATCTTTTGTTGAACTAAATCAGCACATATAGCGGTTTGCTTACTATCTGAGTCGATCAAGGCCTCTCGTTTCCCCAAGCTTTTTCATATGTGAACTCGGTAGGAGTTTGGCCAAAACAAGTGCTAAAGGTCTCTAAGCTCTTCGAGTTCTTCCCATTCTTTGCCCTTGAAACAGCATATTTCCATAGGTTTGTCTTTTATATTCTTTGTACAGTATCTAGCTAGATACCCTGTTTCTCTACCGGAAAAAGATCAGAGGAGGTGGTCTGCTTCCTTTTAACCCCCTTTCTATTTTCATCCTTAGCCTTTGGATCCATTTTCCTAATTTCTACTCTCTCTCATGGTATTCCTTCCTTGATCCTATGTAGCCCCCCTTGTTCATCTACTCCCTAAGGTTAAGTTCGATGGATGGGTTTATGATCCTTCCATTCTTCCCATCAATGGGCCAAATGGAAGTATTTAGCTGCATCCAAGTGGTTTTGTGCAGTCTCAATGGCCATGGCTAGAGTAGGTTGATTTAACTGAAGTATGGATTTTTGCAAAAAAGGGGGTAAGGAATTTGTAAATTGTTCTAAGTTAATCATCTCCATCAGTTCTTCTAAGGACTTGTTTATCCATAGGGCCACCATGTTTTTAATGGGTACACCTAACTCTAATGGGGTTTCTCCCTATTTCAACTTAATGGCCTGTAATTTCTGTCGATAAAAACTGCAGGTCTGCCCCACTCTTTTTAACAACCCTTCCTTGATGGATAGAAAGGTGGCTCCCTGTGCAAGGTTAAGTAGCTGATAGGAGGTTTGGAGTTCGCCTTTTAACAAGGGACCCAAATAGCATTGTTGCAGGTTCTCTTCCCATCCCAGCTGTTCGGGCAGGCGTTTGAAGTTTAGAAAAATAATTCCTAAATCTTCGCCTTCAAGATATGGTTGAAGTACACTCTGTGGTAGTAAGGGCCTTGTTTCTAGTTCAAATAATTTAGTAACATTTTCTTGGAGTTTATTTTCAGCCTGTATCTGATGGGCTGCTAATTGGGCAATGACATTGGCTAGGTCGGCCATTTCTTACGGGGGTGTAAGGGTTCCTTCTGTGGTGTACGAATCAGAAAAGAAACCACTCTCGATTCCCTCAGATAAGGTTTCAAAATCCTCAGAATCTTCTGATTCTGTCGAAGGAGTGGACTGAGGTAAATTAGTTTTTAACACTGATGGTCCCGCAACGGATGAAGACTGGGTACCATGGGAAAAAAAAGGCTAAGAGGGAGGGCATTCAGAGCACTAGGCCTGATAAAAGAAAACACATGTTGAACTTTGAGGATTATTCAGTCCCCAGGCTGTATGTTGCAATGGGAGAGAGGAAGGGTGTCTAGCAACACTTGAGTTTTAAAGAATAGATCCTGTTGACTAGGTGGGACAAGCAATTGAGAGGACAACACCTCTAAGTGTGGATACGTGGTCAGAATGGTTGGGGGTAGTGTTGGACGGTCATGGAGATTTATTCAGGACTTACGCCCACTAAACAATATTGATGAAGCAGAACTTCCATTTGTCGTGAATCCAGCCACAATGTTGTGCACTATCCCCTCTGAAGCCAAATATGTTACAGTGATTGATTTAAAGAATGTATTCTTTTCAATCCCCTTCCATGAAGAATCACAAAAGCGGACCTTGTTTTCATATAGAAACAAGAGGTGAAAACATACTGGTTTGCCCAAGGAGTACTGCAAGTCCTGATCAATATTCAATAGGGTCCTCCATATGGGCCTGAGAAACGTATGCCTTGACAGTACAGTGATTCAATATGTAGACGACCTTTTGGTGTGCAGTGAAACGGAAGAGCAGTGCAGAAAAGACTCAATACAGTTGACAGTCTTGGCAGACAAGGGATTCAAAGTAGACAAGGAGAAATTACAATATTGCCAGAAGGATGTCTTGTACATCGGGCAATTGATATCTCAAGAGGGCAGAGCCAAAGACAGTGAGGGAAATTTAACAATTTCTGTGCCTTTGTAATTACTGTAGGGCGTGGGTCTTTGATTACAGTACATACGTCCGACCCCTTTTAAAAGGACTAAACAAAGCTCAGAAAGATGACAGTAACGTAGCCTGGACAGGCCAAATGACACACGCATTCAATGAATTAAAAGAGGCAATATTGACAGCACCCATTCTAGAGATCCCCGATTATAGTGCAGAATTCTTTCTATTTTCGCATTCGAATGCGGTGGTTATGATAACAGTGCTCACATAGAAGACTACCTTGGGACACAAACCACTAGCATATTACAGTGGGTATCTTAGATCCAGTAATAAGGCCATTATCCCAACAACAATTTGTGGCAGCAGCAGCCTTTGCAATTGAGAAATCGGCCAGTATTATGATGGGTGGTGGAGTAATATTACACGTGCAGTATGCCCTGTTCGCCATTCTTGAGAAACCCAAAAGCACATTGACCACACAGAGCATCTGGGTACGAAGTAATCATCTTGAACCCAGCAATCAAAATTGTTAGATGTAGGGTAGTGAACCCAGCAACATTCACAGCAGAGCCAGTGGAGGAAGGGGACTATGTGCATGACTGCACCAAGTACAGTGAATACTATGACGATAACAGTATATGCGGTTGCAGATGGGCTGCCACCGACGCCAAGCACTTGGTGAAGACTCTGGGTGCCGATTTCAGCCCGAATGGAAGGGCCTTGAACTATTAATGCTTCCCCTAAACGACGAAGTGCAGAAGCTTGCGGTGTACTTGTGTATGGGGAGGTGGAAGTACGCATCCTCCAGATTCAACGGTGACAGAAAGTCCACCTCCTCCAGCTGGCCTAGCACGTGCTGCAGAGTGACCATCTAGAACTTCTGGGACTTTATGCATTTGTTGAGCCGTTGTAGGTCGAGAATGGGCTTGCAGCCCCAGGCCTTCTTTCATATGAGGAAGTACCTTGAGTATACTCCTGAGCCCCGGAGTTGCAGTGCAACCAGCTCTATCGCCACCTTCTGTAACATGACATGAACCTCCAGCAGCAGCTGAGGGATGTGGTTTAACTGCCGGGCCACCGGTGGTATTCGCTGACACTTTTGTTGGAATTCTAAGGTGTGTCCTTGGGCGAGAGCATCCAGCATCCATCTGTCGGTGGAGATGGTCTTCCACACACCGACGAAGTTCGCCAGCCGGCCTCTTACTGGGGTGCACGGGTGGAGGCTCGATGTCCTGGCAGTTCAACTATGTTCGGAGGTCGATGGGCCGCCTTGCGGTCCCCGATTACATCCACCCCGAAGGCCCTGGCATGACCCCTGTTGGCTTCCTGGGTCGAGGAACGGGAGGGCTGGCGGTAAGAGGATGAGCCTTCTCCAGAGCCTTTCAAAGAGGGGATAGACTTTCCTCCTGAGGATTGAAAGCACGGTCGTCGTCATTGTAGGGTGCACAGGGCATGTGCCGTCTGTCTTGATGGCCTGGAAGGATTCATCCACAGCCTTTCCAAACAGGTTGTCCCCGTCAAAAGGCATGTCCAGAACCGTTGTATGAACCCCCTGTCTAAAGTTGGTGGCCTTGAGCCAGTCATGACGGCGCAGACCAACTCCATTTCCCATCTGGCGGAACCCTGTGTCTGCAATGTCCAAGGCCACTGTGATGGCATGGCCCGATGCCATCTCTCCTCCTTGCAGGATCTCCAAAGCCTCAACACGCTCGTCATCGGGGAGGAAGTCCAGTAGCGGGGCCAGCTTAAACCAAAGCTCCCAGTCATATCTGGCCACAATCGCAAGGGCGTTGGCAGCCTTGACAGTGGTTGCCGCTGAGTAGATAACCTTCCGACCCATAGAATCCAACTTCTTCCCCTCGTTGTCCGGAGGGGTGGAGGAAGCCGATCCCAACTACTTCTTCCTGGCGGCCGCTGAGACCACAGAGTCCCATGATGGTTGAGACCGTAAGCACTTGGGTGCAGAGTCCAGCACCCTGTACTTCTTCTCCAACCGGTCTCTCTTCGCTGGGGCTGTAGCAGGGTTCTTCAGCAGAGCCAGCCTTTCATCCCAAACATTGTCCAGGATCGTTACCAAAAGGATGGTCTTCCTCTTTGCCTCCCGGCGCCGATACAAGAAGCCTTCCTTCTTCTTTTCCTCTGGTGTGAGCTGGAAAAGCTCTGATGCCCGGGCAATCATTGCGTGGAAAGATCCTGCCTCAGAGAGGCTCTGGGTGTCATGACCTACAGAATGTGCCCCTTTTGGACTTCCTGGTCCTTGTCTCAATGGGGCTTGCACTCCCTGGTACTCCCAACATGGTCGTCCAGCGTGAAACACCATCCTAGCTCTACACGTTGGACGTAGCGTGTTCTATTAATAGACCACGCCCCCCGCGGCTCCGCGCGTCGCAATGCTATTGCGAAGTAGCGACCAGACGTGTGCTCTGTAGCTCGCAGTATTGCTTCTCTGATTCTGTCCCTACTAACTCCATTCCTAGTCCCTCTCCTTTCTTTCTTACTTCCTAAACCCGTGTGCTGAGTAGTGCACTTTCTTAATTTCCCAGATTCCTGGATCATTGCATCCCGGAACTTTGAACGCACGCTGGAGTCGGAAGAGACTCGTGCAGCCTTATTCAAGACCCGATCCGTCCGCAAGAAGGCATCGACCAAGAAATCCAGCAAAGATCGGACTCAGGTGAGAAGGGGGAACTCCTTGACAGTTTGAGATGCCACCCGACCAAACTCGATATGGACATGGAAGCGGCCGTTCAGGACCTGATGCGTGGCATGCAAGAATTATCAACCGAGGTACAGAATTTAAAGGTGGAAAACGCTGCTCTCAAACAATTAGTTCTATCCCGTGATTCTACCACAAAAGAAAGTGTGTTGCTGGGCGGCATAGTTGACAAATATGATGGGTCGGCAAAAACCCTTCGTGGATTCCTGGATTCATGTTTGGTCCACTTACTTTTAAGCCCTACTACTTTTCGACTCGCAGGGCTAAGGTGGGTTTCATAATTTCTCACCTTTCAGGAAATGCCTTAACCTGGGCTACGCCTCTCGTTAATTCCGGCGATGCTCTCCTAGATGACTATGATGGGTTCATACAGTCCCTTAAAACCATGTTTGACCGCCCAGAGCAGGCCTATAGCCGCTACGAACGCCTGTTAGACTTTCAGCAGGGATCCCAGGATATGCTCACCTTTGTAACCCGATTCAAGCAATTAGCCAAGGAAGCTGATTGGTCCCCTGAGGCGAGTATTACCCTTTTCAGGTGAGTACTGAATGATGAGATTAAGGATGAGTTGGCCAGAGTGGCTCGCCCAAACTCATTCCAGGCACTAATGGACCTTGCCATGCAAATAGACTTCCGTATCCAGGAAAGGAAGGCAGAGAAGAGGAAATCCTCCGCAAGTGTCCTTTGAGAGCACCACCAAGACGGACACAAACCCAGGCTCAGTCACTGAACCACAACCCATGCAGATAAGAGCCTTCCGTGGAACTATATCCCAGCAAGAAAGGATGAGAAGGATTCATACGGGGTTGTGCATGTATTGTACCTCAGATAAACACTTGGTTAGGAAATGTCCTCTAGCCCCTCCTCTGCGTTCGGGAAACGCCAGCTCCCAATCCTAGATGGAGCAGAGCTTTGGGAGAGAGATGTTTGCTCCACATCAATTCCATCCTTGAACTCACCTGGACAAAACAATTTGGTGATACTGCAGGCCTTCCTATCGCCCTCCAAGAATAAGACCTATTCCATTTTGGCCTTGGTAGACTGCGGAGCTATGGGAATATTCATTGATCAAGATTGGGTTGTTAGTCATCACATTCCATACGAGACACGAAACACCATGCAGCCGGTGGAAGCAATCGACGGAAGACCCTTCACTTCAGGGCCCATAAGCCTGCAGACTAAAGAGATCCAGCTTTCTATAAACCATCACCAAGGGCGGATTAGATTCAACATCATTAAGTAAGCTCATTACCCCATGGTATTGGGTATGCCCTGGTTACAGAAGCACAATCCGTATATCAATTGGACAGCAGGATCACTATTCCTAGGCTCAGAGTTTTTTATGTCTCACTGTCTATTCCTGGATCCCTCCTTGACACCCCCTAAAGAACCACCAAGAGACCAGCAAACACCACTCATGGTTTCCAATATCATACAAGTCCCTGAGGCCTATCACGGATATGCTGATGTATTTTCAACTGCCATAGTCCAGGCCTTACCCCGTCACAGACCTGAAGACTGCACCATAGATACAGATCACTCAGCAGTGATTCCCTTCGGCAGAATGTTCATCCTTTCGGACCCTGAGAAAAAGGCACTCCGAGAATACCTGAATACCAACCTTGAAAATGGCACCATAAGACCTTCAAAATCTCCAGCGGGTGCTTTGTTGTTCTTTGTTCCCAAGAAGGACACCAAGGAACTCAGACCTTGCCTCGATTATCGTAGCGTAAATCAATGCACCCTCAAAGACCGGTACCCATTGCCCTTGATCTCGGATATCCTGGAAGCTGTGGGAGGCGCCGTAATATTCACGAAGTTGGATCTCCGGGGTGTCTACCATTTGATCCGTGTCCAGGAAGGAGACAAATGGAAAACCGCCTTTAGAACACCCTTTGGTCACTATGAATATCTAGTCATGCCCCATTGGACTAGCTAATGCCCCAGCAGTTTTTCAACGTTTCATGGATAGGGTGTTCTCTGACATGTTATTCCTCTTCGTCATTGTCTATCTGGACGACATATTGATCTTTTTCAAGGACCTTCTAAAGCATGAAGAACATGTAAAGGCAGTATTACAACGACTCCGTGAACACAAACTTTTAGCCAAACCCGAAAAATGCTTGTTTCACGTTACTTCTGTTCACTACCTAGGATTCATCCTTAGCCCAGAAGGAATTGGTATGGACCCTTCAAAGGTAAAGGCCATACTGGCATGGCCCGCTCCACATCCGTGAAACAAGTTCAATCCTTCCTGGGGCTTGCCAACTTCTACCAGAAGTTCATATCCACCTTTTCCGAGATCGTTGCTTTTCCCTTTTATCTGGTCTACACAGCAAGATAAGGCATTCCAACGTTTAAAGGCAGAGTTCACGCAAGCCCCCATCTTAGCCCAACCCAACATAAATCGACCATTCCTAGTGGAAACGGATCCCTCTAACTACGCCATAGGAGCGGTGTTGAAGCAGGAATTTGAGGATAAACTGGAACACCCCATTGCTTACCTTTCACGAACCCTGACTCCCAGTGAGACACACTACTCCGTCCTGGAAAAGGAACTGTTAGCCATCTGGCAAGCCTTCAATGAATGGTGACATCTACTTCTGGGTGCTAGACATCCAGTTCAGGTCCGCACGGACCATCGGAATCTTCAAATTCTACAGTCATTGGAGTGTAGGAACAGTCGTCAGGCGCGTTGGGCCTACTTCTTTGCCCAGTACCAGTTCCACAGGTATTACCCAAATTGTTAGTTCACAATTGTTCGAATGAACAATTGACCGAATTTAAAGGGTCACAATTGACCTTTTCACAATTGACCATCTATATATGATACATTACTCACCATAATCGTATTTCTGATGCTTGTATCTGCTTAGATTCATATGCTTTGCATAGGCTGACATCTAGTGGAAGCTGCAGAGTATTACAGTTTGTTTTTCGAAACTCGAAAATGGGCGTCGACACAGGGCGTGCCAGTAATACTATCCCTAGTGTGACGTCCACTGTACCCATGATCCCTCACGCGTGTAGGACCCTCATTTTTTCTGACATGAGGTAGCATGAGGAGAAGCGTGAGTACAGATGATCCAAGCAGATATAAAGAAAGGTAAGACTACAAGCATCCATGCGCCTTCTCTCAGAGGGGAGGAAGGGTGGGTCCCATGTGAATCTAAGCAGATACAAGCATCAGAAATACGATTACGGTGAGTAATGTATCCCTTCTGAGGCTTGTGGAATCTCCTTGGGTCACACGCTGTGCATAGATTAGCGAGCAGTACCTGAAGAAGGAGGTGGGATGTGAGAAGGGTCATGAGCAAAGAAATGTCTTAGAACCGCTTGTCCCACTTGGGTATCTGTCTTGGAATGGGTGTCAATGCAGTAGTGCTGAGTAAAAGTGTGAATAGAGCTCCAAGTAGCTGCTTTGTAAATGGTGTCAAGGGGTACATTTGCAATGAAAGCCAGAGTGGCCCCAATGCCTCTTGTAGAGTGGGCCCTAGGCGTGAAAGGCAGAGTTTCTTCAGAAAGTGAGTAACACAGCTGGATACAGTTAATAATCCACTTAGAGATGGCACCTTTAGAGACGCGATCCCCCTCTCTGCCTGTAGCTATGGAGACAAACAGCTGATCTGTTTTCCTTAGCGGTCTGGTCTTGTTTACATAGTAGAGGACCGTCCTACGCACATCTAGTGTGTGTAGTTTCACCTCAGCCGAGCTTTGTGGGTCTTGGAAGAAAGCCGGAAGCTCGATGGACTGGTTCACGTAGAATTTTGAAATAAACTTAGGTGAGAACCTAGGGTGTGTGCGTAAAACCAGTTTATCTTTATGGACAGTAAAGAAGGGATCTTGCACTGACAGAGCCTGAATTTCCCAGACTCTTCTTATAGCTGTAATTGCTACTAAGAAGGCCGTTTTGTAAGTCAGGTGTTTAAGACTGCTTTTGTGCATGTCACGAATGGGGGGCCCATGAGCTTAGATAGCACCACGTTAAGGTCCCATCCTGGTGGTGTGTTTGAAATAGGAGGGTGAAGTTTCTTTACTCCTTCCATGAAGGCTTTAACTACTGGTACTTTCCACCACGACACCTTGTTATGGGAAGTGGTGTATGCCGACAGAGCTGCCAGGTGTACCTTCAGTGAATTAAAAACCAGTCCTGCATCCAGCAGGTGGAGCATGTATGTAACAAGAGTGCAATCAACTAGGTTGATTTGTTTATTCTGGCACCAGATAACAAATCTCTTCCATTTGTCAAAGTAGCAGTGCCTTGTGTTTGGTTTCCTAGATTATTTTAGGATGTCCCTACACCTCTGTGGTAAATTGAGATGTCCGAACTCTATGACCTCAGGAGCCATGCTGCCAGGTTCATTGAGTTGGGTTGAGGATGCACTGTTTGACCTTGGTGCTAGGACAGTAGGTTGTACCAGGCCGGAAGTTTGAACGGTTCGCACACCGCTAATCTGCGTAAGTGTGGGAACCACGGTTGTCTCGCCCACATGGGAGCAACCAGGAATGGCGTCATCGACTCTCTGTTCATCTTGTTGACCACCTTCCTGATGAGGAGTTGGTGGAAAAGCGTACGCAAACATTCCTGACCAGTTCATCCACAGGGCGTTCCCCTGGGAGTCTGGTTGGGGGAACCTGGATGCAAATCCTGGGCATTGTCTGTTTTCGCTTGTGGCGAATAGGTCTACAGTGGGGAAACCCCACTGAGAGAAGATATCTTCTACGACTTCTCTGTGTAGACACCATTCGTGTTCTTCTGGGAGGGGGTCTCTGCTTAGAACATCCACTAGAGAATTGAGATCCCCTGGAACATGTTGCGATGACAGGAAGATGTTCCGTCTGAGTGCCCATTTCCAAATTTTCTGGGCAAGCTTGGACAGATTTGGCGAACGAGTCCCTCCTTGCTTGTTCAGTTAAAACATGGCTGTAGTGCTGTCTGTCCGGATTTGCACTGACAGATTTAGCAGGTAGGGCTCAAACGCTTGAAGCGCTCTGAATACTGCCAGAGGCTCTAGCAGGTTGATGTGATTCTTGGCCACTGAGTGAGACCAGAGACCCTGAGCTGTGTGGTGGAGATGGTGAGCTCCCCACCCTGTCAGGCATGCATCGGTTGTGACTACCGCCTGTATC